>NW_025336345.1:2354506-2528262 GCF_004798865.1 Varanus komodoensis | reverse complement strand
TTGTGATTCATCTAGCCCCGCCCTGCCTATTTAACTTATATGCAGAGCACATCATGAGAAAGGCGGGGCTAGATGAATCTCCAGTTGCAATTAAGGTTGCTGGGAGAAATATCAACAACCTCAGATATGCAGATGATACCACTCTAATGGCAGAAAGTGAAGAGGAACTAAAGAGCCTCTTGATGCAGGTGAAGGAGGAGCGTGCAAAAGTTGGCTTAAAACTCAACATTAAGAAAACTAAGATCATGGCAAACTAAGATCTATTTGTGGTAATAGATGGGGAAGAAATGGAGGTAGTGACAGATTTCATTTTCCTGGGCTCCAAGATCACCGCAGACGGGGAATGCAGCCAAGAAATTAAGAGATGCTTGCTCCTGGGGAGGAAAGCTATGGCAAATCTAGACAGCATACTAAAAAGCAGAGGCATCACCCTGCCAACAAAAGTGCGCATAGTCAAGGCTATGGTTTTCCCAGTTGCAATGTATGGCTGTGAAAGCTGGACCATAAGGAAGGCTGAGCGCCAAAGGATTGAGGCCTTTGAATTGTGGTGCTGGAGGAGACTCCTGCAAATCCCTTGGACTGTAAGGTGATCAAACCGGTCAGTCCTAGAGATCAACCCTGACTGCTCTTTAGAAGGCCAGATCCTGAAGATGAAACTCAAAATACTTTGTCCACCTAATGAGAAGGAAGGACTCCCTGGAGAAGAGCCCAGTGCTGGGAACAATAGATGGCAAAAGAAGAAGGGGACAGCAGAGGATGAGGTGGCTAGATGGAGACACTGAGGCAGTGGGTGTGAGCTTAGGTGGACTCCGGGGGATGGTGGAGGACAGGAAGGCCTGGAGGAATGTGGTCCATGGGGTCGCGATGGGTCGGACACGACTTCGCGACTAACAACAACAACAAAATGTGAAGGTTCAAAGTTATGAAAGTAGTGAATGAAAAAATGGCTAGAAATAGTGGTAAGAAGCCAGAGGAAGTTGGGGAGGGGATCCACAGTGCATCATCCTTAGCATCCCTTTAGCTCTATTGACTCTCCCTTTCCCACAGTTTTTTAATGCCAACTATTCCCTAACTATCTTCCTATCACTAGGCTTCCTTTTCCTCATTTCACTTGCTATTGTATTCAGAGCAATAGATTTTCATTTTTTAATGAAAGCACAAATTAGTATACCTCTCATAACCTGTTATCAATTTAGGGTGTGGCCCTATGCATGTTTACCCAGCAAAATTCACCAGCAAGTCTTTTTTCTGTCTAAAGATGCTGTGCCTTAAATTGCTAACCTCATCATAAGATAACTGAACTTGGCTGAAACAGATGAGTGGTTGTCAGCAAGTTTCTCTGGATTGCTAACACTGATTAGGATTCTTAGACAGAAACCCGTACAACTCCCAACATTTCCTGTTCAGCATGGCTAAGTGGAGCATGCTGGGATCGTAGGACTTGTCCCGATGTAAACATACATTGGAAAACATACATTGGACTGCACCCCTTAGATGCAGAAGTGGGGGTGGCTGCTGAGAGACTAGGGACCTGCTGGCAATGGCAGGATCAACTTATATCCTAACATCAGGTTATAAGGGCTTGGCCTCTCCCTCTCCCTCTCCACGACCCATACATGGACTTGAGAATCTGGCTGTAGGAAGGCCAAAAGACTTCAGACAAAACTGTTCTTTGCTCTCTCCATGTCTGCAACCTGTTCAGTCACGCATGTGAGCCCCCCACTTCTGGACCGATCTGTTTCTCAATGGGAGTGGCCACCATTTCAAACTCCTTTTGGCAGCGCCAGTATGTTGCTGTATTTTGCTCAGGGATGGAGCTGGCTAACTTTGAAGGAGAGCATTGTGGGAAGGAGCCTGATGCTGCTTCTCCTGCACTCAAGGTTGCTGGGGGAAACTCAGTTTGGCCTGAGGTTTTTCCTTTAGCCAGCTCAGCATAAAATAGCTTATTTTAGCAAGAATAACGGGTGAAAGAAACACAGGTAAAATGTGGTAAAATCACATTCAACCAGTTACAGTTTCAGTCAGTGCTAAATTCTTTGTGTATACGCCAGATAATATTTCCTTGCCTCCACCCTCCCTCCTTCCACACAGAGCAGAGAACAACATGCCATGCCCAACTTAGGCAAAGAATCTGCCACACACACGCACATAGAAATGAATTATGATCAGAAGAGCACAATGAAAGAACGGCTCTGTTGTAAACAGTGAAAAAATAACTGGCGCATGTTCTTTCTCTCTCTCAGCTCCAGTACTCCAAGAGAAAAAAACTAATGGCAGTTTTTTCACAGAAATGTGCCATACATACAAGAAGCCCACGTAACACTATCAGATGAACAGAGAGAGCATAAGACTTGGCTATCAGTAATCTTCTCAAAATAGAAGGAAGAAAATGTTAACAGTTTATGTTTTTACAGTTTCCTCACATACCAAGCCATAAGAACTTTAAGCACTCAGAGACTGTATTACCTTAAAATATTCTCAAACTGTTTTCCTTGAGAACACTTCTCTCCTTGAAATACTAACTTCCTGATATGCACAGAAAGAATGTTTATTCCAGTAAATAGTATTATGAGACAATTTGATGGAATGTTAGTGGGTGAAAAGCTAATGTTAGAACAAAAATAGTAAAGATATGACAGGAATAAAATGTACAAAGTTTTCTGTCTTTTTAGAAGTTAGGCATTTTCATAGAACACTAAACAATTTTTAGCCACATTTAAGCTTTTTAAAATAGAATCCCTTGATGCAAAGATCAGCTTAAGAACTGTCTGACTGTACAGGCAACCAAGTTGTTATTTGATCTGGTGATATTGTTAGAGCTATCCAGAACACCTGCAATGCCATAGATAAAAGATCTGCTAAGATGCAATATTTGTTTCACTCATACCTCTTCTGTCATGTGGTCTCGCTCCTTGGGGTGGCAACATATCTTGGGCTAGCCAGATTCAGTATTATACAAGGTCAATCACGCTTAATACTGAAATATTAGAAGGACTGTTTCAAACTTTATTTCCTATGTGAAAGTACATTCTTATACACTAAATAATGAGAAAATATGTACAAAGTCCAATGTGATTATTCCAGGCATAGTGACTGGCTGTGAGTTCCCAGTATGCAGAGACACGCAGAAATTACGTATCTGCAGTGGTCACACATGCTTATTTATATGTAGAATTTACGTGCTCTACATAAAAGTGATTTTGATGTAATGAATATTTTTGTCTCGCTGTATCAGATCAAGTTCTCTCTAGTGCAGCATTTGGTATTCAACAGCGGACAGATATTTCTGAGTGTTCATATTCACCTGAAAAATAACCAATACATGGTGGCCTGGTTTGCATGACTGAACCACCCATCACAGCTTATCACCTATAGTGGGGCTGTGCTGCCTTGCCAGCCGGGCACAATTTATGCAGGGTGCTTTATTTCTCATGAGCCATGAGAGTCTGAGGTTGTTTTCATGTCGTGTTGATTATGGTGTGTTGTCTGGAACCTGCCAGCGATTTTAAAATGAGGCACTGAGAATGGCTGGAGAGCCACTCAGCCTGAGCAGACCCAGCCTTGCCATTCTGCATGGTCTTGCCCATGCTGCCACCACCCTTCCCAAAGGTCTCCACCTTGTGCTCCCATGACAGCCAAGAAAGGTCACCAGAACCTGTCCCAAACATTTTTGCAACTTTTTTTTAAAAAATTGCTCCCATATCAATAAGCGGGAGCAAGTGACACATGCCTCTATGTCTGAACAATCTCTCCTTCCATTTCCTACCTGGTCTTTGAGATCTATGGAGGGGGCCCTCCTGTGTGAGCCATCCCTTAAGGAGGTGAGCGGGATGGCCACTAGGAGGAGGGCCTTTTCTGCAGCTGCTCCCCATATTTGGAATGCTCTCCCCAAGGAGATTCACCTGGCGCCTTCCTTACTTTCTTTTCAGCACCAGGCGAAGAGCTTCCTTAACAACAACAAAAAAAAAAAACTAATTGCCACAGACCTTTGTTTTGTATGTTTTGCTGTATTTTATTGTTGTTTTAATGTGTTATGGTTTTTATTTTGTTTTTATTGTGTTTTTATTTCATGGTTATGAGCCAGTTATGTGGCACAATTGGGCGGCATACAAATGTTTTAAATAAATAAATTTTACAATGCTCGACTCCATTTTACTTTCCTGCCATAAGATTTGCAGTTTTGACTTTTCCTTGTGCCGTGAAATCATTCAGTTTCCTGTTCCATTTTACTGCTTGGAGCATGGAACAGGAATGTGTGACATCTGCATATGCTCAACAATGCTGTTTACTGCTGTATAACCACATGTCTCTGACAGCCAGCAGTGGAGGAAAGTGACTAGCACAAAGGGAAGGGGAAGCCAGGGGTGACTAGCCATAGAGTGCTTTGCATGCAAGTGCTCTTTCTTCGGAATAAGGTGAAGTAGACATGGAAAAGGTGCTTTGCCAGCAGGAGTTTGTTCTTCAGTATAAGGTGTTCACTAGCAAAAGAAGCACCAAAGTTGAGGTCAGTGCATATATGAGAAGTGACAACGGCAGGAGATGACAAGCAGGAAGGGGAAGCAAAATGTGGCTGCAGAGACGTGGCTTTGCACGTTTGGAATGCCCTCCAAAATGTCCTGTCCTTGAGAGCCCCTTGTAAACTCAAAGCTCTGACTTCCTTGATGGCATTGATGTATCTCATAGTTGGTGTTCTTCCTCTGCCTTCAATTTTCCCTACTATTATTGACTGTTCCAGCCAATAATAGTGGCCTTCCCATGAGGTGCCTGAAGTTACATCAGTTCTGCTTTCAGGGAAAGCTCTGGCTTGATTCCCTCTAGGACCCACCTGAACATCTTTCTGTCTGCCCAGAGTATTCCCAACCCTCTCTTCAAGCACCATTTTCCAAAGGCATCAATTTTATTCCTGTCAACTGCATTCACTGTCCAGCTTTTACACCCTGACATAATCATCAGGAATACAATAGTGAGGATGATCTTGGCCTTGGTCTCCTATAAAATGTCCTTACACATGATTATCTTTTCTAGTGCCTTCCTTGCTGCTCTCCCAGGTCTCAGTGTTCTTTGGATTTCTAGGCTGCAGTCTCCCTTTGAATTGAACCAAGGTAAGCAGATCTTTCACAATTTCAGTTTTGCATTGTTGACATTAAAGCTGTGTAATTTTTCTGTAGTCACAATTGTTTTCTTTCTGCAGTTTTGCTTTTGCACTTTCTTGATTCACTTTAAGCAGGAGTTTTTTTCAACTGCTTGCTGCTCTCTGCCTGTAATATGGTCTCATCTGCTCAACTTAAATGATTGATTTGTCTTCTGTCATTTTCCTTTCCTCTTCCTTATGAGCCGTTCTGTGTACACACTGAACAGAGAGGGAGATAAAATATACCCTTGTCTGATACCTTTGCCTATAGGAAACCATTCTGTTTCTCCACATTTTTTCCTAAAAGTAGCATCTTGTCCATGATACAGGTTAGGCATTAGGACAATCTAGTGCCGAGACACCCCCATTTCTTTCCAACCCATCCAGAGCCTTTTGTCATCAACACAGTTAAAGACTTTGCTGTAGTCTATATAAAGCAAAGACTGATCTGAAATTCCTCAATGTGCTCCAGCAGCGAATGTATATTTTGAGTTCCTCTTTACAAAATCCAGCTTGAACATCAGGGATTTCCCACTCCATATGGGGAAAATTCTTTATGACAACATCTTGAGTACCACTTTGGCTGCATGGGAAATTAGTGCAATGGCCCAATGGCTGCTGTACTCATCTTTATCTCCTTTCCTGGGGCCTGCAATTTATACTGGATCTTTCCAGTCTGTGGACCACTGTTTTGTTTTCCATATTTGTTGGCATATTCTGGTTAGGATTTGTACCAATTCAATCTCTGCAACTTGGAAAGTTCTACTAGTACCTTCTCTGTTTGCAGTGCTTTATTCCTTCCCCGTGCTTTCAGAGCAGCTTATTTATTTATTTATTGTCCAATAGCCGAGACTCTCTGGGCAGTTAACAGAAGTTACACACGCACACAAATTTCCTTTCACTTTCGAAAATTGCAGGTTCTTTCTCATACAATTCCTCATCAAAGAAGCCTGTCAACCTTTTATCTCTTCAGTACAGTTCTTCTATATATTGTACTTCAGTGTAAAGTGAAACTGCCTTTTAAAAGACAAGCACTGAAATGGAAGGTGAAATTGGCTAGGATATTGACAAGAGAGTGAAATCAATATGTTGGGGTAACTACTGGAGATTCCAGTTTGTGCTGGAGTGACCTCCCATGCCAGCTTCCCCAAAATTAAAACCTAATAAATACATTCCTGCATTCACAGAGTCTCTAAGAATGTACTCCCATTTGGAAATATGAGATTGTCTGTGGTATTTCCCTCAGTAGCTGGCACCCTAGCAGCCCAACTGCAGAAATGTACTGATTTAGGAAGAAAGGGAATTTGGGGGGGGGGGTACAGGTGGCTGGGATATGTTAGGAAATGGGGGTAAAGAACAATCCCGGGCAAGGAGAACTGAGTGGGAACGGGCAGCAGTGGAGGACAAGCCATGTTGAGCTCAACTGTTTGTCAGGAATACCACAGATGGTATAACAACCAAGTGACTCATGGTGGTTTATTTGCAGGATGGCTTGGTGTAATGCAATTGCCTGACACAACCCTACGCCCAGCGGGCAGTTAGGTGTGGTGTGCTCCTTCTCTCATATATATAAAGAAATCATCAACAAGTGGATATTTCATTCTGATGTTCAAATTTACAGCTTCCCCATTGCCATGTGCTATCACCATCACTGAACTTTATCTGAAGTAGCTTTTCTATGAAGTTGCTGGAGTTGTCAGAAGTTAAATGCATTTGGGAGATATCACAAATTAAAAAATATCAAATACTATGCATCAGGACATTTGCCGTTAGTTACTTCAAAAATATATTGCCTCTCTGCAAAAATATGTTGCCTTTTCTTTTATCAGTTTCTACTTTCATGGAAATAATATCTTCTTGATTTCCTGTTCCAAGGCACCTTCAGGAGATCTTTGTCCTGAATGCAGTACCTATAATAACAGTTTATTGAACAACTGTGCTTTATGTTAACAACAAAAATGACCCAACAATAAATATGGCATTTATTTTCCTTGGAAATACACATAATCAGATTTCTTGTTGCATTCTAGAAGGCAAATGCTTGTGGCTAAACCAGGTACTCAGAGAACAAAGAATGCCAATATTGAATAAGAAATCTATCAATACAGAGGGAGGGAGGGAGGGAGGGAGAATCAAGATGGCCGAATCTCCATTGTACAGATCATATTCACTGTTTGGTCATTATTGTATACCATCAAAGATATGTGCTATCATGCTACTCAAGGCTTCCTCAAGTATTACATTTTATAGAAAACACAGATACTTATGGGCACTCTAAAAGTGCAACATGCACACATGGCAAACAAATATGTTGAACCTCTTCTACTATGCCAAGTATAGATGTTATGACAAAGATCCAGGACTGTGGCTTTGTGCCAATGGTAAACACATCTTCATAGTCATGCAATATGACATAGTCAAGACTTCATAGTCATGTATGGTGCAATACAGCTGTTACAGACACCATTATCACAATATGTGAAAGCTTGAGAGTGATTACCATGGAATTACATGGTCCATCTCCCTCTGGGCCCTTTATCCCTCAGAATGCATTCTCTCTTCCTACTTCAAGCATGGTCAAGTCTAGAAAGGTTCTGTATTCACGTCTAATTAGGGCTCTTAACCTACTTCAAACTCTAGTTATGAATTCTGGTAAAGGAAGGTAAAGGAATAGTAGCTGCCATGTCCATGGCAGAAGGGAGAAAATGAAAGCAATGTCTATTGTAATACAAAAAAGCCTGGAAGGGAAGTTTCATGACCGAATGCTGCTTTTATCACCATTTTCAGATAATCTATGAACTAACCTGCATTCTATAGGAAAGTTTGGAATTCAGCTTGTTGGTATGCTCAAGTTTACCATCATTCCACCTTCAGGTTCAAGAAAGATGGAGCACCAACCAGCTCTCATTCCCTTTCTTCTTCCCATGGTTCTTGTTTCCTGAAGTAATTGCCTGAAGCTCTTTTTAATGTCTACCTCCTGCCCCCTCACTTCACTTCACTTCACTTCACTTCACTTTCTTTCTGTTCACTACTTCCATCTGTTCTCTCCATCTCTTTCTCACCCATTCTTCTTTTAAAGCATCCCCCTGCTCTCAACTTTCAGAGGAAGCCCTCCCTACACACATCCAAGCCCTGTGTGCATTTGCAATCAGACTTGTGATCCCAATTAAGGTAGAAGGACAAACTCCACCTTCCACATCATGCTGCAATTTCCAATCTTATTTTATCCCATAGAGATAAAAAGCATTAGATTAATGAATCACAGAAACATTCACATATAGCATAACAGGATTTTGGAGGACAAAGTAGAATCTGGACAAAAGAAACGGGCAGAACTAAAAGCAGAGGGCAGTCTGGAGCAAAAGAGTACATCTAGCTACCCTAGATAAAAGGCCTGAAAGAATAAAGAAGTATTTGCCTGGCTCAGATAAAAATCAGCATAATAGGTTGCAAGCAGATCTCTGTAAAAAAAGGTCATTCTACCACTGGGAGCTCTCAGTGAAAAGGCCCGCTCATGAGTAGCCACCTGCTTTGGCTGGAATGCCAGCTGTGTTTGTTTCTGGATAGGCTGGACCTAAAAGTGCTTATTAGCTATAGAGCCAATATGGACAGTGGCTCTGTTATGGACATACAAAGACCCAAGCTGCTTAATAGACCAGGATGCCTAGCAGGCCACCTTCCCCCTCAATCAGGTGTGGGCAACCTGTGGCCTCCCATATCATTTGGATTAGAACTCCTCTCTGCATATCCTATGGTGAGGACCAATAGAAGTTCTGCATACACCAATGTCTGGAGGGTCACAAGCTGCTCAGCGCTGCCCTATACATGTACCAAGTGAACTCTTGGGATCTTCAAAGGAGGACTTCCTTGTCACTCTGCAACCAACAGAACATCACCAGCTAATGGCACAAGAGGGACCCTTTACTGTGGAACAACCACATGGTTTCAGAGCCAAACATGGCATCTGTTAACATAGGCTTTCCCTGGCCTGTACTGGACTATGACAAACTGGACTGTTTCACTGTTGTTTAACTGCAAAGTTTTAAAGGAATCATGTTTTAATAATTTTATACAATTATTTATATTTTATATTGGTTTTATATTGTATTATATATGCAAGTAACAGATTTTTAAGTAAACCACTTGGAGATTATATTATGCGCTCTCTCTCTCTCTCTCTCTCTCTCTCTCTCTCTCTCTCTCTCTGTATTATACATAAACAAAATCAGCCCTCTTCATATTAAAGGAACTTGGTTCAGGTCGCCTTGCACCATCTCCAGGATGACATAAACAGCTACCTTCATGTCATTAACACAATAGGACTAGTGCCTGGATCATCTCCACTACAAGATAGAGATCTCAGCCATCTAGCCCTCTTTCTATTCCCTGATCATGTGAGTACCCCTTATAGCTTTCAATTTAGCTATCACAGTGCCTGGTATTCTGAAATAACACTAAGAAATACTGTTGGTGTTCCATCCTGTTTTTATCATCGTTCAAGCCATTCTCTTTTCTTGCCATGCCTTGTTGTATAGTACAGTATGTTTTCTCCAATGCCCACTTCAAAATAAAGGCCAGATTACTCTCCCCAACTTTAGCCAGCTACCAGCCTAGATTCTTATCCGCGTAGGATGTTGTCCCTGTCTCCAGACAGAACTTGAAAATCATGTGTGTGTATATGGTTGAATCCATTTCTCTAGCTCAGCTGGGTACTCATTCTTTGTCAAACTGCTTCTTCCTTGATCATTTGCAACCCTAGCTCAACCCTAGCTCTGTTTTAAGATTATGATTTTATTCATAAATTAAGGCAGAAAGTATAATTATCTGCCCATGTCACAGAAAGAAGAAGCAGGGTTCAGCTCTGGCTCCTGACCTAACCGCCGCTGGTAAATACATGAGTCCTCCAGTACGCAGTTCTGTTAACCTTTTTAATATTAGTATTACCTTCTATTTAGAAGAAGAAGAAAAACAACACTTGGTACTGAAAAAGAAATTTACTTTGAATGCCATAGAGGAAAAATAAATGTTTTTACTTGTCTGGATGCTTTTTCTGAATAGAAAAAGGATAGGAAGTTGTCTGAAAATGGAAGAATCTGTGTGCACTTTTGACTCTTTTTCATGCATTGACAAACATGCTGTGCAATTACTTTCGGATGGTGCAAAACCATGCCAGGTAAAGTTCATTGAAAAGTCACTAAACTTCACTATACTACTTTAGAGCATACAGTAACAAGGCATATATTCAGCCGTCTCTCCCAAGCCAGAACCCTCTTTTTAAATTAAGATATCTTAAGAGTAATTAATTTAGCAACGAAATCTCATCAGTAGTGTCAGGTGGGACTGAAGTATTAACACCACTTTTCTGCATGTTTCCTTAAGGTTATTGCAGTATTTTCCCAACTATTTAGCTATAGTCTGAGAAAAATGCATGGGATAATACAATAGCAACACAATTTCCTTGCGTTTTACAAATATGCTCAGTACATGGCTTGGTCAAAGCTGCCTGGCAACTATTCAGCCTCAACTATTCATTAAAATAGCTGTATATACATGAGAACATGAGATCCTTGTTTACCACAATCCTGATGCATAGACACATTCACCATAGCCTCTATAGAACAGAGCTATGCAACTTGCTCCTATTTGCTCTTAAAAGCCAGAGATAAGACTGGGGTGATACCTTTCTATTCTCTCCAGAGAAATAAAAAGTTGGCAAATGTGTACGCCTGAACAAAAAGGAAGCCAAAAGTTGTCCTCCCTGCAAGATCAAACTTCAGTAGAAGTTAGAAAGCCAGCGAATCCAAAGACAATCCCTTTGCAAACATGGTGACAGTTTTTCCACTTCCTCCTCCCGAGAAACAATTAAGTGAGCATGAAAAGTGCCTTCTGCATCAGAACAAAGGGAGAGCACCGCCAAAAAAGCTGCGTGGAGAACGAGCAGTAGCCTCTTACCTCTCTCTTTCGAAAGCCAGATGAAAATGCAAGATCCAGGGCACACTGGAGCAGGGTGGAGGGGTGGGGAAGATGCAGTGCCTTTCAGAGCAGCATGAGGCCTACTCTGCGCTCAGAAGCTTCCCCTGTCAGATTTTCCAACAGCAGAACTGCGGCCAAGTCCCTGCCCATGCCTGAAGAATTTCCTGAACAGCATTCCCGTTCTTTTTCTAACTGCTTTGAAACCACACTCTGTCTTTTACTTCAATAAGGCTTTGTCAGGCCAAGTTACAGCTACTGGTCTGGCTCCAGAGAGCAATTGAAAACACATGTGTCTTGCGTTAAAGAGCCCCCTTCCCCACATACAAACACGCCTTTGCATGAAGCGCAGGGGCTCGGTATGTGCTGCATCTGGAATGACAGAACAGATCATTTCAGCAACAAATGTGGGTGCTATTAATATGCGCTCTTCAAGGAGCGTAGATTCTTCTTCACTTCAGCCTTGCACTGAAAATCCCGTGCTAAGCTTCGCAACCATTAGGTCAGCTCCCTCTGCCTGACCACACCTGGGAAGAGAGGCTTTCACTTTCTATTCAGTGCCATCATAGGGCTTCTGTATCTTTTAATTTCAATGGCATAAAGGGAAGGCTTATTTTTAGACTCTCGAGGCTCTGCTCAGCACATTGCTGCTATATCCTCATCTTGACATGCACGGCTGTAAGCCGCAGATACTAAAAATACTGCAATTATGTCTGAGCTCTCACTCTTCCCTACCCTTACATTCCCACACACACACTCCCCGCCAAAATCCTGATTTTTCTCTTTTACATTGCCTATGTGGAATATTTTTCATAGCATAAGTAAGGAAGAACAAGGAAAGATTTCTTTCTAGATGATGCCATGGATCTCAATGCTGAACTCTCTTTACTGCTGAAGGTGGCCTGAAATGGACACACGTTTGCGCAGGATGTGTAGATCTATCCGTCCCACTCACACCTCCTCTCCAATCAAGTAAGTATCACCAAAGGAAGAAAAAATAGCAGCAGAGTTGTCAAGGTAACAATATAGGGAAAAAAGTCATTTTGGGGAAAGAATTATTCTATCCAGTTATCTTTTTGGTAAACATTTCGTATCTGTCCAAAAAGAGCTCACAGGTGAGATCTTAAACACAATGAAGCCTGCTATGTCTGCCTCATCAGATTGCGATCAGAAAGAGCCTTTTTTAAAAAGGAGTGTTTATCTGTGGACACAGTTTAGTATTTAGCAAGTCATTTTGTTAATGTGAACATGTGCAAAATATGCACATTACCCTCTGTGGAAGCTGGACCATCAGCATCAGCAGCATCCTAAATGGAGGGAGGAACTGGAAAGTCTGACAGGGATGGCAAATGACATCAAAATCCCTGCTAAGTTCCATCGGTCCATAAACAATCCTGCTTGTGGTATGGAGTTTAACTTAACTCTGGAAAGGTTCGTGTTCTTCCTGAGAGTTTAGATGTATAGCTTAGGAGTACTCCTGGATACCATGCTGTCCCTGTATTTTTATGTGGTGATGGTGGTGGTGGTGATGGTGACAAAGAGTGTGCTGTACACCTGTGTACAGGATACCAGCCTTGACCTGTGCTGAGTTGGTCCCACTGGGCAAGTCATGCCTGCCTCAGTTACATCATGCTTCAAGTGCTGCAATGTGATTTCTGCAGGGCTAATGAGAAGGAAGGACTCACTGGAGAAGACCCTGATGCTGGGAACGATTGAAGGCCAAAGGAGAAGGGGATTGCAGAGGTTGAGGTGGCTGGGTGGGGTTACTGGGGAGGTGGGTGTGGGGTTGGGTGGACTCCAGGGGATGGTGGAGGACAGGAGAATCTGGAGGAATGTTGTCCATGGGGTCATGAAGAGTCGGACGCGACTTTGCGACTGAACACCACCACCACCACCTTTGAAGAACATCCAGAAGGTTCAGAAGGTTCAAAATGCATTAGGTAGTCTACTTGGACTAGAGATCACATTACACCATTATCAAACGAACTGCACTGGTTGCTGATTATTTTCCAAGTGGCTGGTAACCTTTGAAGACCAGATGTCATGCCTGAAGCCCCGACAGAGGCAGCACCTCACGAGGAGGTCTTGTGCTTGGGACCCTGTACCCAAATGTCAACCTAGCTTGGGGATGGCTGAGCAGATAGCTGTACCTCATCCTGACCCTCTGCCCATTGAGCAAACACCCGAGCCTGCATCAAAGCAAGAGAGCTCCAAGGGAAAAGACACTATGAGTTCTGCTCAGGGAGACTCTGAGCAGACTGCTCCACCCCCTCCTGACGCTGAGCTTCCTGAGCATGACACAGAGACGCAGGGGGCGGGATAGACTTTTCTCTCGCATCCAATCGGTGTACTTTGAGAAGATGGGAACAAAGGCAAGCCTTGTTACACCTCCGAGAGAGGGAAGGCGGGGCCAAGATACCTAGTCCCAGGTGGGCTGGGGGGGGGGAATACATCACTAAAGGATTAGCATCTGCATTGCAAAGACCTCAACAGAAGAGCTTATCTGTAGAGTTGTAAATCTTGTAGATAAATAGCAATTAAAGACTTTAGTTTTATTGCTCATGAACTTGTGGGTTGTTTATACATTGAGCTGCACCTCAACACCAGAACAGATTAGGGTCTATCTTTCTTGCTGTATATTAATTAGATCTATGGGGAAGATCTATTTGAGGTGCCTTCACTTGCAGAATCCTACAGACTAAGCATGCCGTCTACCGCTCCCACCTTGTAGAATGCCCTCTCTGCGACTGTGATTTCCCCACATTTGCTAGTCTTTTATATTTCTTCTAAATTTTATTTCAGCTTTCAAAGTTTAAAATGGTTTTACTGTTGTTTTTATCTGATTTGCTGTGTACCACCTTGATAACTTTGAGCAAAAAGGCAGTATAGAAAGCAGCAGCAGCAGCAGCAAAATGAATGTGGAGCAGATTGATAAATATAAGCTGTGGGATTATAATAATGCAATTAAAGTTAAAATACGGATGGCTCCAAATAGCTTTTTAAAGATGAAATAGTTAGCATGTAGCAAAAACTTGCAGGTACCCCTGATAAAGAGCATTGTACAACCTTATGTGTCTTCCATTCTACTGAATGCCATGGAATCACGGACTTTAACACAGATCCCCCTAACAAAGATAAAAGCATCTGACATGTGGATTTATGGTAGGATGCAAGGGGTGGCATAGAAATGTTATAATAATAATAATAATAATAATAATAATAATAATAATATTTTATGGACTAATCATCAAAGAAGTTTTAAAGAGTTTTAAAGTATAAAGATCAACACATTGTACATGATGAAGAACACAGAAAACTTGGAATATACACTGTTGCAACTGAACCCTGGGAAATCCAGGCTTTAAGTCACTACTTTGGCCAAGAAGCTAACTGAGTGATTTTGGGCTAGTCACTAACTCTCAGTTGGGTGTTGTTGTAAGGGTGAAATGGAGCTCTGTAAGTCACCTTGGATTCCTCACTAGAGGAAAACGGCAGGATATCAATGCAATGCAATAAAGGAGGAGGAGGAGGAGGAGGAGGAGGAGGAGGAGGAGGAAAGCCTTTAAGAATGGGTTGTTGGCAATACAATGCCTTTGTTTGGAACAACTTATCTAAAAACCATTTAACCATGATGATGTCCAACCTACAGTAGGAAAGGAGTGACAAGTAGTTTTTTTGCTGAAATAATTGATTAAATCTGAAAGTGATGGGGGAATAATGGCTGAACTGATATCCTTATGTTGAATTTGCTTTTGCCTATACAGCCTGGGTGTGTGTGCGTGTGTGCATGTGTCCTCACATGGGTGTGTATCCACATACAGATTATGCCTAACGATGACTAGAAAACAGAAAGTAATCAGAGAATCATAATCACAGGCTAGCTTAAGGTTAATGTGCAGGCTAAATGCACATTGATTGTTGTAGTGATGATGCTGTGGTTACACTAGGTAAGCAGCCACGTCTCTTGTGATGAATAACAATAAAAAGATCTTTGCCAATCACCTGCAATCAAGGAGTAAATTCTACCCGCTATGAATGAGCTCTCTACAAAGAGCATGTTTATCCCAAGGGTTCTCAAGACTTCCGTTCTGTAGCATTCCTCACTGAAGCGATGTTGGAAATGCACACCACAGCCCACGGTGCTCCACCGCCGCCAGTCTCAGCCCTTACCATCTAATCAGCTCGACGGCTTCTATCATTTGCCGGTTTTTCTCTGAAATAATTCAAGCCTTCTAGGCCGGCTGAGCTTGGGATCAGGCAAAGCAAAAATGGTGCCTTGCCATTTCTCAGGCAAACTTAATGTTAACTACCTCAGATGACCTCTCAAGCCCCCAGGCTGTAATTTTCAAGGCTGCATTTAACATTATCTTCCTTTCTGGGAGAAAGCCCTACACAAGATGGCAGGTCTTTACTGAGAGAGAAGGAGAAACGTGTGTTGTAACTGGAATGGATCCCTTCAGGGATTTGTTTTGGAAAAGAGCTGCTTAAAGGAAACGTGTGGGTGTTGTGTGTATGCGATACAGAACCAAGGGCAGTAATGAATTCTCCATTCAATCTTAATGACATCCACATTTGTTACCCTTATCTGAGCAACCCTTGCTTTTGTTCACTAACAATACAGGTCAAATGGATGCTGCTGCCCTACAAGCTTCATCGTGATATACCGCTCCTGATGAAGGGAAACTACCTCCTCAGTCTGGCATAATGATTTGTCAGAAGCGAAAGGTCCAGCTTCCTTGCTGATTGCACTCTGACATTATGTTATGAAGGCAGAAATGTCATATTACCCAAGCTAAATAATGACAAAGCAGTTGCTCATTTTTCATCAACATTAGATCTAATTCTCCTTGGACTAGATAGCATAGTATGGATCAGTTACCAACATACATTCTTTGGCTTGGGCTGGAGACCACAGAGACCCATCTGAATGGAGCCCATGTCAGAAAGCAATTGCAATTAAGGATGAGCTACCATACAATGTTCAAATTGGTTGAAATTCTTTCAGTTCTGTTTTGAAGCTTGTTTCATCTCATTTATGTTCTTCAATGTGAGAAGTTTTTTTAAAAATAGAAATTATGACAATTTTCCAAATTCAAAAATTAGAATGATTAAAAGTGCACAATCCCACCCCCCACCCCTCACACAATGCTCAACAAGACCGAAACTGCAGATTCAGGAGATAACTGTCATTTGGAAATTGTGCAGTTCTGTGAATGTGGGTTTTTGAACACTACTACAAGTTCAGGAAATTGTAAAAAATTCCCAAGTACTGGCACTTTCCTGCTTGTGTTCAGGGTTGCAAATGTGACATACTTTACAAACAGGAAAAGATTTTTGTGCATTCCCATGTGTAATAACTCAGCAAAGTATACAGCCCCTGGAATTATGACAGTCCGTAGAGATCATTTGGAGATTACATACTCGGCTAATAAACTGAGAGTACAGTCGCTGCATCTGGAAACAATCTTCTTTCCTTGATCTCATGTTGATCTGAGTAACTATAATCTCAGCACCGTACTGCTTAAGAGAAAAGAGTTGTGACTGCAGATGCCTTGCATCCATATTCGGCGTGATGTCTGTATTCCATTAGACCTCCCCTCATAGAGACAGCTATATCTCAAATAACCTGATTTCAATATTTGCGGACAAACAAATACATCTTTAGAAATAATGCATTTTCTACTAGAGTGGTGAGAAGAACTTGGTAGCCTTCACGGATTCTATTTTCTTTATAAGGAAGCAGATTATAGGAATTGCCGTATTTAAGATATTAATAATGTATTTCAGGAGTATAGCAGCAAGCACACTGCAAACCAGTATTAGCCAATTTAGGCCAGAATTGCCTGCTGCTCCTTCTGAAAACCTCCCATCAATTTTGCCAGTCAAGAACCTGCCTACTCTCTTGCCTTCATCTCCCATGCTCATACCAGGATCTGCAGCAGTCGTACTGTAACTCATAGTGCAATCTGGGTGGTTTACCAAGTAATCTACTGCACTGATTGCTTTTTAATTTCTTGTAGCAATCGAACCATAAGGAGAATAAAAATGAAAGCTTGCATTGTGGAAAGGGGTCAACAGCAATACCACACACCAAAATACCATCCTGGTAGAGCATTACAGCAATTCCAGCTCTGCAGAGAGATACACTGGATATAATGCCAAGGTATACGTCATTAAATGCTACTTAGAATAAAGTATATAAAGCACCTGTCAGCTAACAATTAGAACAAGGTAGTGCATGTGAAGTGCTGTGTTTGAACATTCAAGTGCATTGTGCAAATGTTATATTAGTTTTGCTGGATAGCACAAGGCAGGACCTGTCATTGTCCCTTCCTTGTAGTCCTCCATTAATTTATAAACAATGCTGCCACTGATCACAGGGTAAAGAGACACACAAAGCACTTTCCTTGAAATTACTGGTACCCATTATTGATGCCCAGGGTGTTGCAAGAAAGCTTTTTACTCTGTATGGAGCAAGAAATGCCTGATGTTCAACCCAAATTCAGAAAAGGATGAGACACTCAAAATCGTATTGCAAATGCACACTGGTTGCTGGAGAGCACACCAAAGATTTTGAGAAGATCAGTCTCTGCTTTATAGACTACAGCAAAGCTTTGGACTGTGTAGCTCACAAAAGGCTCTGGATGGTTCAGAAATGAGGGATCAGCACTAGATTGTCCTGACGCCTAACCGGCACCAGGGGCATGAAGCTACTGTTAGGACAGAGTATGGAGAAACAGAATGGTTTTCCATAGGCAAAGGTGTCAGATAAGGGTGTATTTTATCTCATGAGCTGTACACAGAACAGCTCATAAGGAAAAATGGGTTAGGATCAGAGGAAGCTGGAGGGAAAATGACAAAAGACACATCGATAATTTAAGATATGCAGATTTCTATTAAAGGAAGATGTTATTACTTGGCAAAAAAAAAAAACTTCTGGAGAAGCTTCCTAGGTGACACAGCACAATGGACAGTAGTGGAGAGAGGCAGAAAACCCCCACTGCCATTGTGGACTTCTGCTACTGTACAGTTAGCTTCAAGCTTGACATTAAATTCCTAGAGTAACTAGTAGCAGTATTACTATCTTCAAGGCATTCAAGAATATCCCTGTCCATGGATATCCCAAATCATAGAGCAAAAGGGAGGTAAGAGATTCCAGAGAGAGATTATTCTATAGCAGAGCTGGGCAACCTCCTGTCCACAGGCCTCCAGGTGGACCAGGTGTTCCCCACCTGGACTGGTGGCCTCCTTCACTGCTTCTGCCAGGAAGGTAAAACATTGAGTCTTGGATCTTTCAGGGAGGAAAAGTTCTTATCCCTCAAGGATGCAAAAAGGCTGTTTTGTCATTTTCATTAAGCTTCATGCCAAAGCTCAGGTATGTTAACTACCGTAAATTTTTTCAGAAAAAAACAGATTTTACTGAAGTTGTTTGATATAGGCATGCATTCTAGTCTGAGAGTGACTCTCCCAAGGTCTCAGCCAGATATCCTACCTGAAATTACTGTACACAGAGATGGCAATTTATCCAGGGACTGTCCACTTGTATAAACAGCCTTTGTTCTACCTCTGAACTAGGATTCTTCATAATGAAGTAAGCATGCTTGTATTTTTGTAAACTACAGGCAAAAGAGTTGGACAAAAAATGTATAACTTTGGGCCAGCCTGTTAAACCTGTCTGGCCTAGCATCTTCCTTTCTTAAGCAAATATAGGAGAAATATTGCCATGAAAATAGATGGTTACCTACTAGATTCTTGATAGAGGGCCTCTACAGGAATGTCCTGAATGAGGAGAATCAGAAAAGAAGGAAGCCGACTTCCTCCTAACAGATCTTGTCCTCTATTTCCTGGTGTGAATGAAACAAGGGAAGGCTCGTGTTTTCAGTCAGAGGCAGGAGCTCTGAGAAAGGGTGCTGGCTATCCCTTTAGACATCTGATGTTGGAGACGTGGATTTTGGCTCTGCTGAAATGGTTATGTTGTGTTGGAGTGCTTCTCACACCAGGGGCAGTATTTTATCACCTGTGTGCAGGTAATGAAAACAGCCAGTGGGAAAAGCTGGGCCTTCTCTTTGTATGCAAAGGTCCAGAGTACTGGTTGATGGGAGAAATACTTAATCCTTAAGTCAGGATAAAATAATCAACAATCATAGAGTCATAGAATGGCAGGGTCAGAAGGGGCCAAGACAGCCGAGTCCAACACCCTGCTGGCACAGGACGCCAGTTACACCATCCCATTCAAATAACTGTCTGTTGCTTCTTGAATGTCTCTGGTGTGGGACAGCACTATCCCTTTACTCTTTCATGAAACAAAAAACAAGCTCACCGACCAAACTCCTCCAAGCCTTCTAGTGATCACAACGTTCAGAACTATCATAGCTTGGCTGTGCCTTGTTGTTCTTTTACAACCAGTGGTCCAATTAATTTAACATCGTGAATATAACAAACATACTCCAATAAAAGGTTTAATAGTCCTGCAGTATTCTACATTACTGAACAGCTAGCCCATATAAAACTTTAAATAAATAATTCTGGGTTTGCCCTCGGCAGACAAAACAGCAGATGTCTGCAGCAGCATTCAGACACTCAAAAGGTCTGGGACAGAGAATGTCACACACCTTGTCCATCATGAATGACAAACAAAACCACTTCTTGGGAATGGCTCTCACATCATCAGTGCTGGACAGGAATCCTCGCTCAACCACCTCTCTGGCTATTTATTGCATCAACAAATATATTATGGCACTACAATAACTTCAAAAAAGCTCTTCCATGACAGCCTCAGAGAGACTGTAGCACTTTTGGTGTGACAAAGTAGTGCAAACTGTCCTACTTCCCCACAAAATAATGCAGACATAAGTGGCCTTTAAAAGGGAGGAGAAATGGCACACAGGATTTAAATTCGGAATGTTTTGTAGCAATTTTTCTACAGGTCTGTTGTCTGATACATATGCCCTCCCCAGCATACCTTGCCCTGAAGCCTTTTTCATTTGCCTATTTTATAATTCTATTGTAGAAATGCCTCTGCAAATCTTTCAAAGGTTAACAGGCCTGTCCAGAAAGCACAGGAACCACATCTTGTTACAGCCTATGAATTTTAATGATCTGTGTTACAACAAGTGTGCTATTTTTGTACCTGTTCACAGTCTGCAATCACCAGTATCTCAGTAACTGTATAATATATGATGGAGGCCCAGGGAAGAAACAATAACAGAACAGCACCACAGCTGGCCTGCCATTAATAACAGTAGGCCACAGTAAAACCGGAAAGGCACAGACAATGGAATAACACAGGGAAGGCCACTGACAGGATTGCAGAGTAGGGCAAGCATCCGCAGGAATAAAATTGTACACAAATCTTGTGATGCCACGGGCAACTGTAGAACACCATTAACCATGCAGTAACTTCTCACAGCATCACAAAGCGAGCCATTTAGGATGAACAGCTCCTTAAATACCTTTCCCTGATATACCATGCACCCTGCTGCCCAGCAGTTTGAAAGAGGGCATCTCAGTTGTGATGCTGAGGTCCCCCAGGCTACTGGTTTCGGGGATCACTCGCATTTATGCAAAAATCTGCTGCATGCTGTTCAGGGGTCAGAGGGCAGTTCAGTTTCATGACCTCCATAACCATGGGACCACCCCAAGGTGATTTTTCAGCTCACATGGAGATGGTAATCTAAAAGTGGGGAACTCTGAGTCAGTTCCCTCTGTCATAGTCAGATTGCTGCCTGATGTTTAGACTAAGTGCAGTGTTTGTCCTCTACTGGGGTGTGAGGCCTATTAAGATTGTCTGGCCAAGGGGCTGCTGGATCCAGATAGCTTCCTGGAGCTTCTGGGTATATTCCAATTAATTAGCTGGTGTTCTTGTCAAAATCATGGCCAGTTTGTGGAACAAATTATCTGGATGGTTGACATGATGGCCCCAAGCACCCCCTCTGTGGTGGTCCTCTGGTATACCTCAGAGCTGACAGTGATAAAACCAAAGCAGAAATGGCTTGAATCTACTAGCAAAGATGCTAGTGGATACACTTAAATGCAGATATGTGCCTGCACTCAGGTATACTTAGAGGAAGTCAAAGTACGTAACATCTCGCTGCCTCTATTCAGTACTCTATTTGCCACCCAGTGGGGATTTTTTTAGGGTTATCCAGAATCTATTGCACACTAACCCACTGGAAGCTTGCATTGTCTATATTTGCTAGGCAATTTCAAGATGAAACCTCTTGCCTCTGCTGAGACTCCAGAGTTATCACAGTTGAATCAGGTTAGGTATCCTAGACCACAGTTGGTCCAGTTTTCTTGGATAGGTTTCAGGAGGTACAGTTCAAGGATGTTGGAAAGATAATTGAACAGGATCTAGAACCTTGCTCCTCCTAGTTTCTAAATAGTAGCAAGGAAGGAGAACTGGGTGAGCTAGGGCATTAATTCATGTACTGCCAATGGCCAGAAATGCTGTGAGCTGTAGTCTAAAACATCTGGAAGGTAGCAGTCAGAGAAGGCTAGTCTATTCTGACTTGCAGGAGTAGCATAAGGTATGTAAGGAGAGCCCTGCTGGATTAGCGCACCAGTCTACCTAATGCCACTGACCAGCTGTCCAGCTGGAAAGCCCAGAACCACAACAGCACCCTCCCACCCATGTCCCTCAGTACCTGGTGCTGAGAGCCATCCTGTCTTTGATCCTGCATGCAGCATATACCCCTCACCACTTGTCGCCATGGATAGCCTTATCCCCTATGAATTTTGCAAATCTTCTTTAAAACTGTCCAAGTTGGTGGCCGCCACTGTGGAAGCAAAATACAACACCCTGACTACACACTGTGTGAAGTACTTCTTTTTATCTAGCCTGATGTTCCAACCACAAAGTGGTAGAAACAAAGCAGGCTGCTTAAAGGGCAAAGAGCCATGCTGGATCGGATCAAAGGCCTAACACGTCCAGCATTCTGTTTATGACGGGCTTCGGGAAGCCTAGAAGCAGGACTTGAGTGAAACAGCATCCTCCCCTCTTGCTCCCCAGCAGCTGTATCTTGTACAGAGTCTCAGAAACAGAGAGAGAGAGAAAAGATGGTGACCAATAGTCTCTATCCCTCTCCCTCTATCTCATACACAGCCCTGTTCCCACACAACAACTGTCAAAAGCATGAATACAAAAAGATGCTTGACCAGTGCCAAGTTTTTTCCATAGACACGGCTGAGTCTGGAGGCTGAGACAGTGACAAGTCTGCCTATCAGTATCACTGGGTAAGTACTGCTCTTAGGTCACAGTTTTATGTAAACAACACACTCTACCCATGATCCTTTTTACCTGGTGATGGCAGGGTTTGAACCCTGGACTTTTTGCAAATAAGGCATATGTTCTACCACTAAGTCATGTTTCTGGTCAAAGAAAAGAAAACCCTTCCCTTCTCCCCTCTAGGAAAAAAAGCTGAAAAGTCTGTGGAATCTAAAGGAAATCAAAAGTGATCATTTGTTTTATAGAAGATCCAGCTTTGTCTAGTAAAGCTTTCAAGTTACATATTATTTAATGTGAACTATCAATCAGTAACAAAATTTAACATGATCAAAAAGTAGACTGGTGTAGTAGCCTTTATAAGGGAAAGACACTACTACATCTCAAAGCTCTCAATTTTACTCACAAAAGTGTCTTGTATATAAGGCACATTTTCTCTATATCAGGCTGCAGAATAAGTAAGTATACAATAAGTCATAAATAAAGACTGTGGCATCATTTATTTTGAAACTTATGTATACTCAGGAATCACCTTCTGAAAATATTTTGTAGTACCTGAGCAGCTGAACAGTAGGGATGGGTTTGCATGTCACGAAACCTTCTTCCTTCTCCCAGGGTATCCCAGGGCCAGCTTGCTTCTGTTCCTCTGCAACTGCAAGCCTTTGGGCCTTCCAAGTGGTTTTTTTAACCTTGTCCCTCTTTCTTTCCTTTTTGACAGGGGTATTAATGTTTTATTTTTGTTTTAGACATGAACATCTGTAGCATGAATGCAAATGTCCTTGAGCAAACAAACAAACAAAAAAAAAACATTAAAAAAGCAGCAAGAGTTTTGACAGGTGGTGGCTTGCATTTTTCCACTTTCCTGAGCACCTAACATCTTTGGGTATGGAAATCTTGATATGAAAAACCTAGAAGATTTTGCTTTTATCTACTGGCAACTGCTTTCATGAGAAAAATCACTATGGTGTTGGTTTCTTTCAACTGCTCTTGACAGCTGTCAAGAGAAAGCAAAGTGAAAAATAAAATTCTTTTTAGACTCTCTGAATCAAAGCTCATGATGGTCACCTGCTGCACTTTGGCACAACTTTGTCAAAGTACAGATTGCCATTTTAGACCTATGCAAGTTTAACTTAGAAAAGGTTGAAATAATTAGTGCAAATTGTTTGCACTTCTTTATTTTAAGGAGGTAACAAACCAGGAACAACCACCCCAATGGACCACTGGGATGCTTTGAAGGGGCTGTCACTAGCTGTCAAATTAGAGATAATGGAAGTACATCTCTAGAAAGAAAGAGGGGAGGGCGAATCATCTGCAAAGGCACAATAGTTTGTGATCCCAGCACGGGGCGCCATGTCAGGGACTGCTGCTTTGCCCTGCAACTTGAGTGTCAGTAGAATAATTGGCGCTGCTGGTGGCCCAGCCCACCATCCAAGGGTGTTTTGCTGCTCTTGCCAAGTAGCTTGTTAGCCACTGCCCATAACCTAAAAAGGGGTCAGTCTCCCACGTGGGATGACACAACAACCCATGGCTGGTCCAGCAACCCTAATACCAATTCATGGGTTGTTGGGATGGCTTTTTACTCTTGAATAAACCATCCTGTGAGAAGTGGTCTGGCATTACACAACACAACCGCCCAACATGGTTTGTCACCCATGGTGGGGGGCCACATTATGTGAACCCAGTAAATGGTTGCGGGAAGTATGACCTCATGGGCAGGGTCAATGGCAAAAGAAGAAAAAAACATGCACAATTAAAGTAAAAATAAATTATATAAGTATGTTGAACAAAAATAGTACTTGTGGGAAAAATACCAATATGGATATATGCAACAAGTTTCATAAGACTTTGACTAAATGCATAATGCTATGCATGCTTAGAAAAAGTCATATAATTCTTAGCATGATTAGGAGCCATAGCAATATGGAAACATTTGTAGGAGCACACAATTCCTGTGGCTTTGGCTATGAGGACCTTGCTCAGAGTATAGTACTTTTTCCTTTCTCTTAAGAAACATACCACAACATCAAGACAAAAAAGAGAAAGCTACTTAGATTTTTCTGGATACATCACCCTAAATGCCCCTGAAAATGTTATTGACAGCATTTCCAAAAAGGAATGTTAAAAAGAACACCATGAAAAGTGCTGCACTCCAATCCACATTTGAGGATTTTACTTGGTTGGGGCATTCCTGTTCTCCAACCAGCTGGCAGGGAAATTAAAAATGGGATTCTACCCTGCGCGTAATCTATTCTTCTTCAAAACATTCTAGAATGAATGCTCCATGTTCAAAATCCTAGGTATGTTTAGTCACATAGTAACCACTTTAAGACATAACACTTAACCAGGGTTTCTTTAGCTCAAATGTGGTTTGAGCTCCCATCCAATCCTTCCTATCCAAAGTACAAATTGTTTGTGGCAAAAACCCACAACCAAAAACACTGAAATCATGGTTTAAAGTTGGCTTGTGAAACCCAGCCTGCATTAACTAGGTTAGCTAGGTTATGCAGCAAAGTAGGATGAAGCTAGGATGACAAATGCCCAACTTTGGTGTTCTAGCTTTATCCTATCTGGCTGTCCTATCAACTGTGAAGTTGCGGGTGCATGAGAGAAGAGTGTGTAGAATGAAAGTAGAAAACAAAGCAAAGAGACTTTCACTGGCATTTTTACTGGGCTCTTCCATTCTTGAACACACTGCGGGGCAACACAGTCTCTTCTTTTTCTTATCTACCTCCTTGCTGACTAGTTTGCTTTAGAATTTATAAGAATGTGCGTTAAAATAACACCTTCGTTTCTAGTAAATATACCAGTTTGATGTAAAAGTCTCTCCAGTAATCCCACCATCCATTTCCCACTAGGCTGTGCTTTACAGAAATACACCCATCCCTTTCTCTGGCCTAAGGACTCAAGTTATTGCTAACATCTGTTCTTCTTTCTGCTCACCAGTCAAGTTTTAGGACTGGAAAACAATTCATGTTTTTTTATTGAAAGAGTGGTCATAACAGGATGGAAGTTTGTTCAGGATGATTGGGAGGAAAGATTTAAGAAACAATGATGGAGTTTTGTTCAAGTGCATGCTGAGAATGACCCAAGCGTGCCAAGGGGGAGAGTGTTCCACCTCCCTGGCCTGTTTCTGAACAACAGAACTGGAGAAACAGGGACACCTTGCCAGTCTCTGCTGCTGTAAAGTGCTGTTTGGTCTAGGGTTCACAAAGAAGGCAGAGAGATATCAAACGGACATTATGTAAAACAACCCACAGTTTACTGATTTATGTATGGCTTTTTGACAAACCGTAGTTAAAGCAAACTGTGGTCCAGTGTTACCTGTGAGTACAGTCAGGGAGCCGTATTTCTGTGAGAACTTGCACAGGACTGCACTGTTCATGCTTCACTCTTTGGACTTGTGGGGCAGGTCAAGGGACATAACTGTGACTGCTTGTGCTGGAATATTTCTTCAAATTAATTGAGTTCTAATAACAAAACCAAGCATGTCAGAACTTGATGTGCATTTTATGATGCTATGCTATCTATTTCCCAGTCTCATGAGTGAAATTTGCTTAATATAAAATTTATGTATTTTATTTTTATTTATTTCATTTCTATACTGTCCCATAGCCAAAGGTCTCTGGGTGGTATATAGCAATGTATAAAACCATAAATATATAAATAAATACAAATGCTATAAAAACAACAATGTTAAAATCATTTTAATAAAAAAAAAACAGTAAGAAAGACTCTGAAAAAGA
This sequence comes from Varanus komodoensis, assembly GCF_004798865.1. Lineage (NCBI taxonomy): Eukaryota > Metazoa > Chordata > Lepidosauria > Squamata > Varanidae > Varanus > Varanus komodoensis. The sequence goes on along the minus strand of NW_025336345.1, from coordinate 2,502,194 downwards.
AAAAAAAATCACCTGGATAATTCCTTCAGGCCCTTGGATAACCAAGGTCTTTAAAACTGCCCTGCATAAAAGTCTGTCTTGACCTGGCATGGAAAAGATGGCAAAATTGACACCAGGTGGGCCATGGGGAAGGGAGGCTGTTCCGAAGATGGGGGGGGGGGGCACCACAGAAAATGCCCTCCCCCTTGTTGCCATACTCTGAGCTTCCTGTGGGGTTGACACTTGGAGGAAGGCCTCAGCAGTTGAGCATAGTGTCCAAGCAGATTTATTTGGGAGAAGTATTGTGATCCTAAGCCATGTTCCAGATCCATAGGTTTCTGGTCGTGGACCCTCTCAATAGGTCCTCCGCCCTTGCAGAGAGAAAAAGCTGCCATCACAGTCTAAATCTCAGCAGGTGGTGACCTGTCCATGGCAAAGGGGCAAAATCAAAGTTGTCAGAGCACACAAATCTGGGCAAAACAGACCAAGTACGCCCTGGGACATGTGCCAGGCCAATGACATGCTGGGACAGTCCCATGGCTGTCATGGCAGCCATGAAATCTTGAGCTGCCCCAGAGAGGGGACCCTTACAGCATGAATGTTGAAGTCTCCCAGGATACCAAAATGGATACCATTTCAGTCCCTTTCTGCTCCTATCAATGCATCTATTTAACATGCGATCTCACCTTTCAGCCAAATGCTCCTCAAGAGAAACTTGCATGTCACAAACACCAGAAGACTGCACATGTGTGTTCCTCCCAGACCCAGTTTCTTCTTTCTGAAGACAGTGTAGTTTCTGCCAACTAGCAGGAGAGAGGAAAGGCTGGACAGATGAACACACATATTTCCTCCTCTTGAGTGTTTGAGAATGTTACAATCTCTCTCTATATTGCAAAGATTTAAATCACAAAGCTGCTCTGAATAGTCACTGATTAAGCTATTATAGCAGTGCTTTGATTCAAATTGTGTGAAATTATATTGTGCTTGAATCTGGTAAGGTGCTGGGAGGCAGCTTCCAGGGTGTCAAAATCTTACGTGGCTACTTCTGCTTGCTGTTGTCCCCAGGCAGGAGTCTAAACCCATCTTTCTTCTCAGGGGAATGCTCTTTAAGTACAGAGTAATCTGTCTAATGGGAAGAGTTATGTACATGTGTTTTTAAATGACTGTTTCTGAAACATAAAGTTGGGCTGATGATGAAAGCCAAAACTAAGGGAACTGGAGTTTACTTCCTTTCCCCCCAGTATTGACAATGGTTGCAGCATATTGGAACTGAAATATTGTCAAATATTGTCTCCTTTTGTGCCTGCCTTATTCTTGCTACACATATGCATATATGCCACATGGTCTTCTGGGCCTCATAGGGACTGCTTATATGTGTGGGAGAGCTTCTTAAATTGTAAGACCTCCTCTTTACTAACCAGTTGTAACTAAATTTAAGCACAATTTACATTCTCTCAGATATAGTTAATTTTGCTGCTTCCCTAGGGACTGAAAGGCAAGACAGTGTTCCAATCCAATGCACAAACAGAAGTTGTGGTGGTCTTGTTATGTCCAGAATATTCCTTGGGTTCCCAACATTTAGGTCTCTTTACGCTTACCCAGAAGACGTTGCTACAGTTGCTCAAGTGTTCATATTTTCTTGGAATTGACTGAACCTAAAGTGAGTCCTGACTGTTTGCTAAACATGTGCATGGGATTTAAATAATAGTCAGTTTATAGCAGACCAAGAGTCAAAGAGGGTTTTTACCAGACACTGAAGAGCTTTTCCAGAGTGAGGTTTGAAAGGCACCAGGATTAAAGGCAGTCTTGAAAGCAGAATCAGCTAGAAGGACCACTTTAGGGAAGTTTATCAATTTAGGACCATTTGTTAGGCAAAGATCAATAGGTACAAATTTTTTTAGGTACTCTGAAGGGAAAGCTATGGCCAGGGCTTTCCAAATTTTTCTGATTAATTCCCAACACTTGTTCTTTAGATTATCAAGACTGGAAAAGACTTCAGGCTGAGGTCTTGGAGGGCTGCTATCAGTTAGCATTACTTAATTCCAGGCTAGTTGATTTAGTTGACCGATGGGAATATAAAGCTCAATCTATTGAACTCCTATCTTATTCAGAGGTCTTAAAGGAATAGTGCCTTCAGTATGACAAACCTATACACAAAGCTATTTTGAATATGGCAAACTATATTATACTCTGCCACAAGTGAATGCCAGAGAACACTTCATCAAAATTGCCTATCGAGGTAAGAATATGTGACCAGCTAACATTCAGAATGAATGAGGAAAGCAAATGCCTTAACCAGTCTATAAATATTTGCACCTTAATTGCATCATATTTACTGCCTGGGCATGACCTTTATGCCTAATATGTTAAAAATGGCGTGTCCGTTCTATGTCTCTGAATGATAACAATGTCAGTGGCATAATTGGGACAGGAGGAAACTCAAAAGTGAACAGCACTAAAGCAGAGAGCTCCAATACTTTGTTTAATGCACGGGGTTCCTCCCAGCTCCCCCTTTAAACTTTAGTTTCTGCAGGAGTTCATGCTAGGATAATTAAAAAAGAAGATACAAAAGCACTATTAATTAAAACATAGGTAGAAATTAATTACACAGTGAACCTAGCGATTTCCCCTGAAAGCTGATTTTGCAGATAGCATATCAAAAGCAAGTAGGTCATGGTGAGATAAATGGGTATGAAAGTACACATAGGAAAAAAGGAAAGAAATTCCAATGAATATTTCTTTCAAGGGCTCCATTTCTTAACTCAGTTGGGGTTTCATTTCATGTCACAAATCTGCTAATCCAACAGTACAAAGGCACCTATAGAAAAGTCCAATCAGTGTGAAGTTTTGAGAATACTGAATCATGCATCAAATTGTATCTATGAATCACTAGAAAACAAACTCAGTTTACTTGGTGTCTTCAGCTTTAGCAGTTTCTTTGTGAATGTTATTCTTTCTGCCATTCAAAACACGCATACTGGGATGCATGGCAAGATATGGGGAGGTGAAAAGCGTATAGGCATTTCTATGATTGGTATTCCTGTTTTCCAAGCAGAAACATTAAGTGCCACTATCCTTTCATTGAAGGAGGGAGGAAAGAGGAGACACAGACAGTGCCAAAGTTATTCCTTCTGAGACAGAGACAGAGCCACAAATACCCTTGGTGGTGATGGGTCTTACTGAGCAAGGGTGACACTCAAAAGCATTGTCCCTCAAAAATAGCCCTTCGGAAAAGCTAGCCAAGATTACATTTGGCTCTGCAAAGAGTGACCAGCTTTCTTCTCCGCTTCCACCAGGAAGTGAATTTTGCATGTGTACTTTCAAAGCTTCTAAAGCAACACTCGTCTTCAGAAGACAGTAAACCAAGTATGACAAGGCAAATCGTTCTCCAGATGTATGGAGGTGGCTATGATACTAGCAAATAAAGAGCTAAAACTCAATGCTAGTCTGGAATGATTTTATCTATTATTTTGTATTGGATTGTTACCCTGCCTTTCTGCCAAACAAATGGTGCCCAAGGCAGCTCACAGTAATAGAACCAAAATGAATACGAACTTAGTTAAAACTGTCATAAAAATGGATTAAATACACAACAATAAAATAAACAAACAACCAGGCCTGCTTGAATTAAAACATTATTGCTTGCTGGGGGAAGGTCAGCAGAAGGGAAATCAACCGGGTATTTTAGAGCATGGAATGGCCAGTGAAAAGGCCTTTCTTTATGTCACTGCAACACAGACCTCCAAGGACCATGGAAGGGAGAGAGCAGACTCCCTCAAACATCTTAAAACCTAGGCAGGGTTATTTGGGAGAATGGCTGGTAGCAAGCTTTCAACTAACCGAGTCCCAAGCCATATAAAGCTCCATAAGTCACAACGAACACTTCAGATACTGCCTGGAAACAGAGCAGTAGTCAGTGAAATGGCTGTAACAAGAGAATGATGTATTCCCTGTAACTGACACTAGTCTGGCTGCAGAATTTGAACCACTGGCCAGCTGAAATGTCTATACAGTTTTCAAAGGCAGCTCCATGCCTAGTAGATTACAGTAGTCCAGGTGGGATGTACGTGACTACCATTTGTGGGACAGTGGCCAGTGGGTGCAGTTGCTCCTCCCTCAGCTGTCACTCTTTGCCACTACCAAAACCTTGGAGTCTGGGCTCAAGGCCAAGGCCAGAAGACACCCCAACCTTCAGGGATTCGCACCTAGTATGAGTTGATTCCCTAACCCCTGATCTGCCTTTTTATCAGTCAGAAACACCTCTGTCTTGTCTGAATTGAATTTCAATTTGAAATGGCAATTCCAGGCCATTGCTAACCCAGGGCAAACCATGGCGCTCATGGGAACAAGTTGCATTTGCAATCTGCACTTATATGTGTGAGTCTGGTGGGGGAGTTGTAGGAACATAGTAATCTGTTGCTTGTATGCTGCCCCAAGTATAATTTGATTAAAAGGTAGAGTAGGATCTTCAAAATAAGTAAATAAATATCAGTACAGTTAACAACAAATAGGTTCTGAAAGCTCTCTCCCTCTGTGGTTTTTTAAAGAAATCATGGATCCTAACTTCTTCTATGTGGACCTCTGATCAAGAGTATCCCCAGTAGTGGAATGGAGGAAATTATTTTCACCAGTGTGAGCTGGAAGGTGCTCCAGAAGAGCATAGGAGGCGGCTTCAGTTGCTGCCACGATAATGGAGGATTTCCAAAAGTCATCTCTCTTCTGCCAGTAGGGATTTCTGTGGGAACAGAGTGCATTCTGTGAGCCAGTGTGGCGTAGTGATTAAGACTGTAGGACCAGGACTCAGGTGATCTGCATTCTAGTCCCCACTCAGCCATGGAGCCAACTGGGCGACTTTGGGCCAGTCACAGACTCTCAGCCCAGCCTACCTGACAAGGTGGTTGTGGTGAGGATAAGACTGAGAGCAGCAGGAGGAGAATGATGTAAGCTGCTTTGCATTCTTAAAAAAAAAGAAAAAGAAGTGGGATACATAAAATATGAGTGGAATGATGTCTTCCATTTGCAGAAGGACATCTCAGGATCCAGACCATAATTTGTAGAAACTATATGAATTAAGAACTGAGTTTTGATATTATCTTCAGTGATTGAATGTATTTGAAAGTGCATTTAAAACAGATATAATATGGGGATTGATTAAGGGTAGAATGAACCAACAGCATAGTTTCTCTTGTTTTAAGTTTGCAAAGGATAACACTATAAATTATCAAAGAAACTTATTAGAATGAGTAAAGAGCTGCCACAAATTGATTAGGCTGATTAGTGGATCTCATGAATTAAGAAGGAAGATTATCAAGGGAAATTATTTAAACTGAAATATGGAATGAACAAATCAGTGAGTGTATTTTATGGAACTCTCTTTTGCCCCCTTATAATAATATGGCTCAGCATGATATGGCATTAATATAAATGGAATATTAAAAGGGTACCAGTTTTGTTATTTTACCTGGCATAGAAGGACTGCAATACAGATGACAAAAGGCAAAATTAGGGAAACATCATAATCAATACTTGAAGCTACTGGAAAAGACATAGCCAATACATTCCAGATTGTTTTAGCTCCATAAAGGGGAAACGCCAATTCCCCCACCTTTTTCAAAGTAGTTACTGCTGGTAATTTTCCATTTAAATTGCTGTAAATTTCTCTTTTGCATATTTCAGAAATTCTTCCTTCATATACTTCCCAGCCATTAAATTTACATATATTTCTATATTTTTGTTAAACTGTCAAGTAGGTGCAGTAACCAGCTGGATACTTAGTCCCTGGCAGCTGTGTGCAAATTACCCTGGATACAGTCTCACATTGTCCTCTCTTATAAAGTGGAATCAGACAAGGACACTAACCTGGAAAGATTTCATACATTGGATAGTCATAAATGCACAGTTGTGAAGGATGGACAATTTAAACAGAAACAATGTGCAATTTTCAGGGATCAGAAAATGACCCCAAATGCACCTTTAGATTCTCTGCAAATTATAATAATTTTTAAAAGCTGAGGAATTAGTGACTGTCTTTGCAACGTGCCATTTCAGCATTGTGGTAGAGCAGTAACTGAGAAGATTACGAATGAGAGTGTCAGGTAGCCTTTCCTGAAAACCCATGCTGAAGTCACCTTGCTGGGTTCAGCTGACATGGCAACCCATCACGGGCAAGAACAACCTTGAAACAAGCCATGGCTTCTCAAAATATGCCACTTTGCAGAAATTATGTTGCATTCAGATGACATGACAACCCAGCACAGCTGGTTACCTATGGGGGAGTGTCTTCTCATGAGAACCATGCCCGAACTCTTGCCTGCCTGTCTGCCTGCCTGCCTGCCTTTCTCTCTGCTGTGTTTGCAGCCCTTCAGGTGTGTATTTCACTCTCCACACTGCTCTCTGGCACAGATGGGCATGCTTGTTTCCTCTACTCTCTGCTGGCGCTCAAGGATTCAGGTCCTACTGCACTTCTCTCCCAGGTCCTGCCACTGCCACAGTGAGGTAATTAAGAAGAAAAGAGCTTCACTAGGCTTCATCTCTGCTGGTGTGGAAGAAATGTTGAAAAAAATCAAGACTGCTATTGGCTGTGGCTATGAGGATGCCCACTGCTCTGAGGATGCCCACTCGTGTATTAACTGCTATATCTTCACTGGTTTGGGAGAACCAGACTAGACCCAGGACCACATATGGTGTTCATATAGAATGCTCTCCTTTATCCTGTGCAGACATGCCTGCCTGAAGTGACATTAGGGTTCCTTGCTTGGAGCCTCTGAGGATATACACAGAGGAGATGGACAAAGGTGCCTGAATAGCAGCAGCTGTCAGCATCTGAAATAGAAGACTTCAGTGATCGCCACACAGGTGATGACCTGTACGTTGGGGATCCATGTCGCTGCCCTAACTGACAAGCCAGATACTACTTCCACCAGTTCTTTTCCCACTGGTTCCTGAACAGAGTTCACTGGATCATCCTGGGAGAAGATACTATTCATATTAGTCAAGGGTAAATTCCATTAAAGCTTGACGGAGTGGAGGAGGGGAGTGGGCCTTCTTGTCTTGCTCCAATAAAATATTAAAAGATTCTCAAAGGGGTATAATATGTAGCATGTTTACTGTCCAGTTATTTTGGGAAAATGGCTTATACAGCAGCATCCCCACATTTCTGCTGCTCATTTCATTCTGACACAGCTCTTCTAGTTGTGACCCGCCAGGAAGCTATATAGCTTGGTCCACAGGCAGGAGGCAACATGGTTAACTGGGCACATGGGCTTAAAGCCAGCCAGGGGAAGTTACCTGGAGACACTAGCCATACCTTGCCCACACTGACAATGAGATTAAACTTGGTGCTTCTTTATAACAGGATCTACAGACTGAATCCAAAGTATCAGGGTCCTTCATTGTACAGCAAGTCAAGCGCTATGCATCTCCTTGCCACCTTGACAATTTCGATCCAGAGACATTGGAGATGAGAGCAGCAAATATCAATACATTTCTGTCACAAAGCAACCTGAATCTCTCTGGGTGGTTTACAATTAAAAAAAACCATAAATACAGCAATAATCATAAAACCAATGCAACATTAATAGCCCACAGAGACTATAGTCAGGATCAGCACATGGCAATCATTATACACACAGCATTAAAACTATAACTTACCTATCAAAATATCTGGAAAATAAAAAGGGTTTTACTTGATGCTGAAAAGAAAGCACAGATGGTGTCAAGCACACCTGGAGCATGTTCCAAAAACAGGGTGCCATTACTGAAAAGGCCCTTCTCCTGGTCACTGCACCCCTTACTTCTTTTGACGGGGCCAGGGTCCCTCAGAAGTATCTCTATGGATAACCTTAGCAGCTGGGTAGGAACATATGGGAGAATGTGCATGTTTATATGGACCCTCTTGAACCCAGCCAGCACCCAATGTGGCTTTTGGGGCTGAAACAGCTGAACACCCTGATATAAACTATGGGGAGAATTTAAATCATATTCATTAATTCAGATTTTTCAGATGGGCATTTTAAGTATTTTCTGACATGCTTGAGGATCAAAGGAAGTTTTAGCTGTTCAGTTCTATATATGAACACATATACCTCTTGATAGGACTATTCACTAGACATGAGCAGCCACATTTTACTCATGGTCCCTCTGAGATACGGATTTCCCACGAAGTATTCTGACCTTATACATCAGCCCTATTTCATATTCCCTCAAATACAGTGGTACCTTGGCTCACGAACTTAATCCGTTCCACAACTCTGGTTGTGACCCAAATTGGGTGTGACCCAAGTCAAATTTCCCCATAAGATTCAATGTAAATAAGGTTAATCCGTTCTGTAACTATTTTTTTAAAATTTGAAACAAAGTGACAAAGAACAACAAAGTGACAAACTACTGTACAGTACAGTGCAGAACACTAGGTGGGGGGTGGGGAGGTTATTGTTTTGAGGGAGGGTCCCCCTCCATAAGGACACTGGGGAGATCTCTTTCAGGGGTCTCCTCTCTTCTTTGTTTCTTAGCTGCAGGGTCGATTTTGGTGAAAAATCTGTCTATAGTCACTTGTTTTTTTCTGTGCTGCATAACCCTCCGGAAATGAGAGACCACATTATCGTTCATCAGATTCAATGCTCTGTTCATTACAGTTATGTTGGGTTGGTGCTTCTCAAAGAAATCCTGGCACTCATTCCATTTTTTCATAATGGATTGTATCACATCACTGCTAACCTCCTCCGTGTCTTCCTCTTCCTCAGTGGAATCCTCCTCAGCAAGTGCCTTCTGCTGCTCACTCTGGAGTTCAGCAAGTTCTTCTGTCATCAGCTCCTCTATGTCTTCCCTGCACGAACGCAACTGCAATCATGGCCATCTCCCCTCTTGGAGGGGTGGGGAGATGGCCGATATTGTGCCCGTTTTTCCTGCACTAGCACGCCCGTGATCATGCACATCTTCCCTGCACAAACGCAACTGTGATTGTGGCCATCTCCCCACCCAATGGTTGCCACCCAATGAAGAGTTCGTGACCCAAGTCAAAATTTTCATGAAATTTTTGTTTGTGACCCGATTTGGTTGTGAACCAAGGCGTTTGTGAGCTAAGGCACCTCTGTATATCAAATCCCAGACATGAGACTACCAAGATGAAGTTCTAAAGTTGACAGACCATGTTTCCTATTTGCCGCAATTAAGTGAAAGGCAAGGGAAATCATATTCCATTGCTCAAAGGATGCAGCACTGAACTGTACATATAAGTGAGGGAGCAATATTACAAGGGAAAGATTCATTTCCCAGATGTTCACTCCCTCTGCCATCTTTCAGTGTTCAGTCTTGGACCAAGAAGGAGGTCAGTGCATATGGATCCATCTCACACACACATTTTCCACTTTTCTCCCCACCTCACTCCAGGTCAGTGATAGCTATTCCTGATTGCAATGGGCATTTTTATTCAAGCTCCGTTGTTTTGCATACTTCTTCTACTGAAGGAACATACATTTTTTGCTCTCATGTTTATTCAGCTTCTGCCATTTAGAGATTTATGTTGGGGACAAAGGAACACAACATCTTCTGCTTGATGAGTTGGGTTCTGAATTTAAAACCTCACGTAAAGACTTCACAGTGGTTCCCCATGAAAAAACATTGGGAACCAGGCCCTCCAGGAGAGGCAGTTCTATATAAACAAAGTGTACATGCTGCCAGAATGTCATATTAACATAAATTTATGCATTTAATTTCATAGGATGTTTGCAAAAGAAAATAGCAACGAAACATTCAAAGGTCAGAATCTATGAGCTCTAACCTATTTGAAAAGAGGATTGAGGAAAAAGGACAGATGTCTTGTGACATAAAGTGTCAGATGGTTTTTGATAGCCCATTTAGAGCAACATAATTCATTGTCGGATGCATTCTTATATTGTTATCTTTAACAAAACTGGCAACTACTGAACTTTTTTCAGAAAGCAGAGAAAAATGCCAGCATGGATTTTTTTTTTAAATTGAAATGTCCAATATAGCCAGTTTAAAGCAGACCCTCTGAAATGAGATTTAATTTCATCATGCTGAAGTTAACTCTCATTCATTTCAATGGAACTACTTTACACAGGAGTAATGTTGGATACTACCCAGTGTCAATCTGAATGGAATATTTTTTCCTCCTCGTGTTCATAAACATCTAGCATTCCCAAGTGGTGGTGTTTAATTTTAAAGTAGGCCGAGGTAGCCTGGGCTTACTACATTTCCAAAGTAGACCTGATCCTAGACTACACTGTCTTGGGCAAAAAAATGCCCCAACACCTTGTGATGAGAAATAATAATGCTGTCCCTTCCTCATAGCGGAGCATAAACCACTCCATTTAGTTACGCTTACATAAATTAGAACCCACAGTCTAATCCAGTTTGTTGTTCAGTCACACAGTCATGCCTGACCCATCATGACCCCATGGACAACATTTTTCCAGGTTCTCCTGTCCTCCACCATCCCCTGGAGTACGCCCAACCCCACAGCCGCCTCCCCAGTGAATTCAGTGCATATTTAGAGTTAAAGAGCGATATTCAGAATGGTCATTTCAGTCCAAAGGACTGTTACACTGCAATCCAATATTGGCTTACTTTGCAGTAAGCTCCATTGAACTAACCGGGTCTTCTTTTTTATTAGATAAAATGCAGCCTAGCAGTTATTAGCATAAAATGAGCACAAGCCAAATGCTATGCTATGCAACACGTAAAATGAGCAGGTAGGCTGAGTTAGACCGCTTGCTGACATTATAAGGAAACTTGACTGATTGCCTGCTTTGGAGAAGTTCACAATTAGAGGGTGGTAACTGGAGCTGATACCCAGGGTATAAAATTTGATTGGACCGCTCCACAGAGTTGTGAAGATCGCTTTTTTTCTAAGCCAGTGGTGTCACCCTTCAGCTGAAGCCTGAACTAGGTTTGAGCCTACATTGTGTCTTTGCTTCCCTCTTGAAATGACAAATTGACACAAGCCATCTCAGGAGACGAATTACAGGGTGTAATGTACCCATCAGCTTGTATAGGATGCACTGCTAGGGGCCCTTCCGATGGTTAGACAAGTAGGCTAGTCTCCTTCCCACGTAAGCGTGGCCCCTTTCAAGAGCTGCAGACTCCTCAGCAGCAATGGTGCCAAAGGCAGCAGTGGTGTGAGGATCCCGACTGAGCTCCCCCATGCAGCCTACTGGAGCGATGCAGGAGGGGCACCCACTGTGTTGGCCTCCGCACACTGTCCGAAGGGCCTTTGCACATGCACACCACACACGGAGAACTTCATGGCAGAGAAGCTCGTCCCCTCCTGGTGGAAGACCCCTGTGGAGAAAATGCTTTATGTCTGCGTCGCAGGCACTGCATTTGCGTATTTGAAACGTCTTGCTCATCAATAAAATGTTCTCCAAAGCAGCAAGCATGATACCGAAAACAACCACATGCAGTAAATAATAGAGTAGACAAGGGAGACCAGTCAGAAGACAATTTGTACCATATAGAAATGACAGAAGCACCACTTGTATTTATATATGTACTGATGGTATCACTGCCATTCTCTATATTCTGTTTAGAAAGTAGATATTTCTTCCCATATGACTTAAAGCAATCACTGTTCAGTAAACAGAGTACAATGCAAATCACGCAAAATCCTTTATCTAGCCACTGGTGCTCTAGTTAAGGTGCTATTTGGAGACAAACAATCTTCCAGTTCACCTGGAGCTGCTGGATGTATAAAAGCAGATTATGGAAGCAAAAGGGAGCTGTGCATACTTGGTTTGATACGAGTGCCATCCTATACTATCTCTTCTGAAGTAAGCCTCACTGGGATGACTGGAACTTACTCCCAGATAAATGAGTACAGGAGCACATCTTTGTACTGAATGGAATACAGTTGTGGTTGAATATACAAGAGAAAGTCATGTTCTGAAAGCAGAAATGCCTACAAAAGATCATCCATCTTCAAATAAGCCATAAAACAGAACATATGCTGAAGAATTTCTTAAGTGAGATTTAAAATAAGATAGGACATACTTCATGCTCATTTATTTGCATTTGGATAAACAAGTTGATAAGAAAAGCCAATTCATGTATTGAACTACCAACATCTGCAAAAATTATATCAGAAGAAATGGTGAATTGAAGCCATCTTCTGTATAACAAGACAAAGTACTGAAACGCACACGCGTTGGCCCATTTCTTATATGCCGAAGAAAGGAAGTGAATCTGATGGGTCTCTTCCTTCTGAAGACATGACAGGCCTTTCTCCAGTAAATATTCAATGAACATCAGTGTGCCACTTCAGTGGCACTCAATGGCAGCTTCACTCCACAGGGAAAAATTATGACAGCATAACCAGTCTACCCTTAAGAGCTTTGTGGGAGGGAGGAGGCTGGGGGAGTCAACTGACAGTACAGGAAGAATGTCACTCTTGCTTTGAATATTGTCTGGAAAACATGCTTTAAAGTGCTGTGTAGGTTAACTCTGAACTTGTGCTGTTGCCACTAAGTGATATTGTTTGTTCTTTCCTTGAAATATCTCTTGGCATGCAGAAAAATCAGGGGCATTCATCAAATGCTTGGCTTTGAGCAACTTTGACTTCAGTACAGAATAATGCATTGTCTTAGGGCTTTGGTCTGAAGGCACATGTTGACCTGCAAGCGGAAACTGAGCAGATTTGAGTCAGGTCAATGCCTGTACGGGGAGCCCTTTGTTCCATGACGGAGGAAAGGTGGGATCTTAGTGTGATAATGTACCTCTTGAAGAATTATATACATCTTGATGAATGTACCTCTTGATGAATCATATGTGTATCATACATTTTATAAATTATTTACCCTATTTATTTATATGTACTGTATTTTTTTGACTATAAGACGCCCCCATGTATAGGATGCCACCCACTTTTACCAATCTGCGAGCAAGTTGCTGCTGCGCGCGCCCGCCACCTCCCCACCTCCCCGCACACACACGCCCTCACCAGTCTCCCCCCCGATTGCGCCTGTACCCGCCTCACCTGCAACTGTGCCCACCCCCCGATCATGCCCACGCCTGCCCCCCAATCGTGCCTGCCTCCCCCCCCGAGCATGCCGCGTCCACCTCCTCCCCTGAGCACACCCGTGATCGCGCCAGTTTCGCCCCCCCCCCAGCGCACCCGCAGTTCTCCTCTCAGTCCCCATGTATAAGACACCCTTCCATTTTTAGGTAAATATTTTTAAGAAAAAATATTGTCTTATACACAGAAAAAATGGTACTTCTTTTGGAGGTGCATGCATAGTATTATATGTTCTTTAAGGGAATTTAGGTGAAGAGACTTATTTAAGTACTAGTTCACCCACCAAATGTCAAGAGTGACAATGGATTTAAACACAGCTATTTCATGGCAAAAACCTACCCACTACACAATACTTCTTTCAAAATGCAGCGTTTTGATATCTATATAAATTAGGAATTACTCCTGCTATTTCAGATAGCCAAGCATAAATGCCCATGCTTATATCTTCGACACAGCATTACTTAACCTGCAACAGCAAGTTAACAGCAGGTATCCCCAAAGTTTGCACAGGTACAAAAAACTTCTTCAGGGGAAAAAACCCTTAATGCCCGATCAGGGCTGCCCATGCACAGTGGCTACAGAATGTTAACTGACACGGACTAGAAGCCAACTGGAATCAAGGATCCTGGAAGAGGACATCTCAGAAGGAACGGAGAGAGCATTCTGCACTGCAGTATTCTGAATTTTGGTTCCTATTTCTTCATCAACATGGCATTGGATGGTCATGCCCTCTCTTTTATTCATTTGCAGTCTGTCAAGCTGTAAAATAGATCTAATATCACAACTGCTTGGTAGGCAATACTATAAGTAATAATTATTAGTAGCAACTACAACCAAACAATAATTATTTACAAAGGTTAATTCCAATAAAAGGATGGTTTTGCTTGTTGCAAACTTTTGAAAGTACATTGGCCTTTTGTACCGGCCTACAGTTGAATCCTATGAAATGTCAACATGGCAAACATGTTCTCTAGGGAAGAAGAGCAATAGAGTTACTGCCCAAGACATTTTCTGGAATTAAAGCACGTCTACCAGGACGTTTTGAGAGAACAGCAGCAACCTTCCAACCTGTGCATACTCCAGAAAGAAAAGCTCACTTGTGATCTATTCCAAATATAAAGCCAAGATTATTTTTCATTCATAGACATTGCTTCTATGCAAAAAAACCCTCCAATATTAAATTATACTTCTGCATAATCTTCAGGTACATTAACTGAGGAAACCAGGGGTGGACAACTTGTGGCACTGATCATCTCTCACTGCCTGCTGTGGTGGCCAGGCCTGAGATGAGCTGGACTCCGACAACAACTGGGAGAATATTGTTATTACCTCCACAGACAGTATGGAGGTTAGTTTGTCTCAGGCCACCCAGTGAGTTCATAGATAACATGGGATTTTCTGGTTCACAGTTGATATTCTAGGTCTTGGTCTGTTATAACAGCCGTTATTCCTGGAAATAGTCAGGAAGGCACATTATTAGCTTGGATCCAGGTCAAGGTGCATGCAACAGGGCTGGAAAAAGTCAAGCTTCTCCCTCCCTCCACCCTGTGGAGGGCGCCTGTAGCCTAAAAATACTGAAGAAAGGGATGCAGGATTGCTGAACAGGGTAGGCCATGATGGAGGACCCCAAGAAGGAAGATTCCCCCCCCCCCATTAACTGAAGGCATCTTGCAGAAACCCATGTGCCCCTGTCAAACCTGGTGCCAAACCTCACTCTAAGACAGCAGTACTCTAATAATAAGCATTTATTATACCATTAAAATATGTTTACCAACATTTATATGTATTACAGGTCACATAATGCCATTCTCTTGCATACACATAAAAGGAAATGGAATGAAGCCTTATGAAAGGGATCTGATAACGTAGCATTCATTGACTTTTTAATCTATATTGAAATTCTGTCCATTATTCACACTGAAAAGCTAGTTTGCCTTCCTGCAAACATTCTAAAGTCTCTGCATTAAACACTATATGCTTTGTTGTACTAACTTCCTCTTATAGGAGCTGCAGTATACAATGTGACTGCTTATAAACTTCATATTCCTATTAACGAGATGTTAAAAGCAAGTGTTTTACTACACATTTTCAAAGCTGAACATGCCAATAATTCTGTCAATTCTTTCCCACATCTGAAGTGTCACGTGTGCTACAGTATTCTAAACATAGCTCTGTATTGTAAATTGTAGTCCTCCTACCTCCTGTACGGAGCAGATGAAAGGAATATACTAAGAATACACTTGTCTCTAATAAATATACCTGTTGTAAAGGTTGCAATGGCATGTTATCTCAGTCTTGCTCTCTTTTTCTTGGAAAAAACAGTATTAGCAGATAATTCCCAGGAGTCCTCAAATCTCTCTCTAGCCTTTCAGTTATCACTTAGTTCAGCCCAGGTTCTTCAATGAGTTGACAGCTTTTTTCTTGATTTGGTTTTTTCTATCACACAAATCATTCCTGAAAAATGCCAGCCCTTCTCCCTTCCAGCTCACAACATAAATTGGCTCAGGAACTATTTCTGAAAGCAAGTAAGAATTAAAAGAATTCTATCCTAGTTGTTCTAATAATGTTGGAAAGAATAAAATCTCCCACTGGTCATAGATGATTCAGGGAATTTTTTTGCTTTTACAGCTACAGAGAAAATGTGCACAATCACATAATATTGACAGGTCAGGAATTAAATGTAAAGCTGGTTCACTTGGAATACGTGCTTCCAATTATGAAGTTTAGAGATGAGTTGGCCCTCCAAGCTCTTTAATGGACTCGAGTTAGGAGACCCAGATTTCCTGGATTCTGCTGAACCTCTGGACTGTGTATCATATTCTGGCAATATTCATATTCTAGTTGCGGATGTCCTGGATATTAATTCACATCCATCCAGTTGAGTTACAGAGACTTTGTAGTTGCAATAGGCCTGCCAGAGTACATATACACTCCTGAACCTTTATGTCATCATACATGTGACTAATTTATTGTAAAGAGTTTAGCGGAGGCCAGCAACCTTTTATTTTTCTATTTTTAGTTCCTGATTTGTTTTCCCTTATTGCAATTGATTACAATCCACTTGTTTCTTAAACAGAATGGAAAGGTTTGATTTCTGACCAGACTCAAAGGGAAGAGAGAGTCTTTCCTTAGACAGCCTAAATGGTTTGGTTGCATGCTAATGAGTAAGTTATGGAGAGAGGATAGTTAGAAGTCAAGGGTTTGCTAGTGAATAAAAGAAGCTGATGTTTACCAGCCTTGAATACTGCATTCAGATAGCTGGAGAAAAAATTGTTTATCCCATCTAAAGGAGTTCAGGTAGGAGCCGATGATAGAAGGTTCTACAGACTAACTAGCAAAATAAAAGCATTCACACTGGGGTGGGTAATAAATTCACCCCATCTGAATTGTTGCGCAAATTTAAAAGCTGTGCATCTCCCAAAGTAATTGAGCAGGCACAGGGTCTCTGATATAGTTCAAGACCTAGGTTAGGCAAAAAGGGTTTTTAAAGATCTGAATCAGCTGTCCTGTATCTATGCCAGAGTAAACATTCATTGTCTGGATTTTGCATAAATCTTAGTTATTGGGAGCAGAGAGAGAGAAAGGTAGCTGCTAGCAACTCATTAAAGTAATGCCTGTTTTAGCCCTGAAATGAAAGGGGGATTCAAGTGAGGAACAGCAAAAAGCACTGATTCTCCAGTTTATCCACTTAGATTGTTCTTAAAACAACTCATTTTATTGGCATGCACAATTATGAGAATCTATGAACTAGAAGGAATATGGTATATACAGATGTTCAAAGGTGTATATGTAAATCAGCTCCTGTGAGAAATTTGTCAGAGTGCTATGTGATGTCTGGTCAAATTGGTTTAAAAGGTTAACGTTAGAAACCTTTCAAAGAATTGTAATTCAACAGGACTTGTGTGCTTTAAACATTTTTTAATTACTGGGTTTGGTTTTTAATTTTTTATAATATTTTGATTGATACCTTGTGCCAAGAGTAAATGAACACTGAAGATGATTCAGCTGAGATAAGAAAACATTCAATGAACCAGTTCACAGATGGTGTTTTCCCCTTTCATAACTTCACTCCATACACAACAGTCTTTTTTTTGTTTTTTTTGTTTTAACAGTCCTTGGTCACATTATCATAGAACCATATTATCATGTATTAAAATTGTGGGATTGTAAAGAAGTTTAGCTTATGCTGCATACATACAATAATAAACTATGATTTAAATCTGAATTGTATGTTAAACTTTTTGATGAGGGTCTAGGACAACTGGGACACAATCCTATGTATGTTTACACTTTTAAAGGGCTGGGGCATGCTGGAATGGTAAGGTAGTGGATTGCTCCTTAGGTCTTCTTTTTTATCCTACACATAGAAATTGTTTATAAATAGACAAGTAATCAGCTAACATTTATTTAGTGGAATTTAGCCTTGATGAGCAAATGGACTAAACTGACAAATTGACTGGTTTATTGTACGATTTCTCCTTATTTTTTATATCAACATTAATTCCTCAGTGCAGCATCACTTAAATGAACAGAGATATTTTTAGAGGAATTAATTTCTGTATTATTGTTAATCATTGAATGAGGATCTGTCTGAATTTACAACGAAGTTCACCTTTGGTTTTGATATGTATATTTTGCTTTCTAATCTTTGGATTTGAGTTTGCATTTTGTTTCCTTCATTTCTTTGGAAGAAAATATCATGGTCATTCAATTTTGAGGAAACTGTTGTTCTCTGTGAGGCATGAAGAAACCTCCAAGGGTACAACCCAATGTGTGTTTAGATAGAACAAAGTCCTACAGTTTGCAACATTTCTGCTGGTGTATTTATTTATTTATTTATTGAATTACTATGCCACAAAATAGTCCAGCAGGAATCTCTAAGCAGTGTAGAACAATTCAAATTAAAACTATTTAGAGTTTTTTCTGTTTAAATAAGAAATAGCCACAAAATAGTCCAGCAGGAATCTCTAAGCAGTGTAGAACAATTCAAATTAAAACTATTTCGAGTTTTTTCTGTTTAAATAAGCATAGGATTACTCACTAAACCATTGATGGCTGCTGTTTTGGATGGTTGACCAGGCTAGGCCCTGGTTCAAGACTGCATCTTTTGACACCAGCTCACCCACAA
Organism: Varanus komodoensis; assembly: GCF_004798865.1. NCBI lineage: Eukaryota > Metazoa > Chordata > Lepidosauria > Squamata > Varanidae > Varanus > Varanus komodoensis. The sequence continues at coordinate 2,484,057 of NW_025336345.1, read as the reverse complement.
GGATGTGTATGCACTCATTTATAAAATGCCTAAAGCTTCACTAGTTGTTGTTCAGAGACTCAAAGAAGGACACGTGTTATCAAAGATTTATGACTGAACCAAAAAGACAAAAAAGGAAGTTGAAATGTAAAAAAGTGTTTCCTCAAGAGTCACAAATGGAGATGGAAAAAGCTACTGTGTGTGTAGAGGGAAAAGATGGTCACCTGGGTAGGGAATTAAAGTAAGTGTTACAATTCATACAGGTAAAGGCTGCAATGCCGAGAGGGCCAGGGCGGAGATCAGCAGACAGGTTCTGGTGGCAAACAACGACTAGGAAGCTAATTAGCTGGCCAATTTATTTATATATTTTATACTGCCCCACAGTGAAGGCTTTCTGGGCAGTTTAGAAGAGTAATGACATACCATTATAGAGCAGATTCAGCAATATATTGTCTAGACTGAGCATATGCAGCAGGATTGACTGGAAGTGCCATGTTCAGAAACAGAAAATCTCAATGTTCATTGCTGGATGGCATGGGCAGGTGCAGATAAAATAAATTAAATTCAGGGGATTTTTTCACATAAATTATGTTTGCTGCTGTAACATAGTACTTTATGTTCTTCATCAATAAAGCCATCTATATAACTTAAGGCATATAGAGAAATCATGGATGAAATGGGGTTCCTTATCATAAAATCTGTGGGCAGTATCCTATACTGTCATAGTGCCTTCAATGGTTCCCTTTTTCAAGTGAAACCAACCACCTGGACACCTGCACCTAGTAGTAAAAATAAAGAAATGCAGGAACAAGCAAAGCAAAGCAAGTCAGCACAGTTCCTTCAGCAGTCTCCACTGATCTGCACCCTTCGAGTAACGAATGTCGCCCTTCCACTCATGTCAGACTGCTTTAGGAACCATCATTCCCACTGAGTCAATCACAGGTCCTGCTAGCTCATGAGCAGTACTGGATCTTCCCACAACCATTAAGTTATAGAAGCATAAAGTTGGGTCGAGATCATCTTGGAGATCATTTAGCCCAGCCATCTGCTCAGCGCAGGCTTTGCACTGCAAGCTGCAGCTCATTTGTCTTGTAGTTTAGTACTTCTTTCCTGGGTGACATTCCTACCATATATGATAAAAGTCCCTTCTCTTTTCCTGACAAGTGGACAGAAAATTGTTTATGTTATTTATCAGAACTTGGATAAAATCCCATCTAGTGATGCTTTTACAAGAGTTCACCATGTTTAAAGAAGATACTTGATCTCCATTCCACACATTTCCACTAGAATCCTTTTCCTCCATATTCCCTGCTATTTCTTCATAAAACCTTTAACTTGTTTAACCTCAGTAACATAGTTAGTGCACTGTAATGTGACAATAGTGGTTCCTTATTTTTTATAATTACTTTTTCAAACTCCGTCTACTCTCTTAATTGTTGATGAATTTTAAGATGCCTGTTGAATAAGGAACTAATTTGGAAATATTTAACCATGGCGGCTGTTTTCCTATTCTATCTTCTTTTTACCTCAGCACAGGTACTCATGTGATGTACGCATTCCAGTGTATTACGTGGCTTATATTTGGCAACCCTATGCCATGTTCCTTATGCATATAAAAAGATTCACATGGTTAGAGTGACAATAACTTTTTATAGCTGCAAAGCTCAGCTAATGTTTCACTAGATTTCTGTTATTTCAAGAGCACTGCATTGAGGGCACCAGAGCTAAGGAAAACCTAATTGCTACAAGTGTTTATATTGAGCTTTTGTACAGAATATTTTTGCACCGGAGAATAATACAGGCTGAAAAGAGCCCAGCTGGTGATCCCTCCCTGGATAGAGAAGCTGCTCATGCCAAGGGAAATATGCATAAGATTGGTCCGTCCCCTTGTTAGGTAATGGGCTCTCCTGCCAGGCCTGCACAGTAGAAGTTGAGCAGCAGGCAAATGCTTCAAGTTTCTCCAGCATGTGGAAGAAAGTATTTGAGATTTCACACAGAAAAGAGTGGGACTTGCATATTTAAACTGAAATGTATATACTAGCACTGCATTTCTCAAGTTTCTATATGCTAGCACAGCAGAAATTTCTGAATACATTTGGAAAGCATTTGTGACGCCATGCAAAAGGAAAGCCTGTGTTGACAAGTAAAACCAATTGCTTTAAAATGGAGTTTTGCCAGTTGTCCATGTTGGATAATAATATTAATCTGTTCTAAACCAAACAGCTACACCCTGGAGGGCACCAGGAACCAAAGCCAACTCCATGACAGCAGTCTTTGGGCACCAGTGGGAATATTCCTCCCAGCAGAAAGAGCCGTTTCAGAGAAGGAGGGTGAAAGAAGAAAATTCTCCTTGCTGCTGCAAGTTCAGGAAATATCCCCCCTCCCAATACATTTCTTTTAAAACGTACATGCTGACTCAGCGGTGAATCCAACCTCCCTGTCCGGTCTGGCCCTCAGAAAAGACTCTGCATCTATCAGGCACAGAGGGCTCTCTGGGGGCACATCCTTCATGGGCGCCAAGCCCTTTTCCTGTGGTTGTGCACTCAAAGGAAGATCCGTACTGGTGGATGGCTTATGTCAGGGTGCTGACTTTTGCATTGCATTGACCCTCTCTATGTGAATGGTTCAGAATTTTGACCAGTTTGTCTTTTTTATAGGAGCTTTCCATTTCTTCATAAACATGTATGAAAGTTCCATTTCTTTATAAACATAATTTCTTCATAGGAACTTCACATTTCCTCATAAACAGGATGGAAAGAAGTTGAGATTTTTAAAAATGTGGGGAGAATCAGAAACCGAGAGATTTGCCCATTTGCGTCAGGCACAAAGTGCTCAGCATTTCCAAGACTTGAGTATGAATCCCTGGGTTTTTAGCTAAGCTTGAACTGCTGAATTTTGGTTGCCACTTCTTTCTGACAGGCACCTCGTCTTTACCAGTTATACAGCAGGCTCCATGCTGGAACAAGTTGCACCCATTGAACTTGGCCCGCCCCGATGGGTGAGTAGTTCAGTTCCATTTTTTGGAGAAGAATTTAGCAAAGTTTCTTTGTGAGATGACAAACATTTAAAATTTCAAGAATGTGTGAGAAAGGGAACCTGATAAACTTGTCCATCTCGTTCTTTGGAAGGTGTTTCTTCCACTAGATTTAAAAATCAGAACCTTAGCTGAACATCAAATTTAAAACCTCAGCAAGCTGCAGAGAAAATACTCTAGTTTTTCAAAATCAGGTGGGTGCTATCAAACCATTAGGCACATTGGAGAAGCATATCTTGAAACTAAGTATACTTCTGTTCGCACATCTGCAAAGCAGCATGTTATATTATCTCACAGAAGTGTTTTGAGGCTTAGTGACTTAATTGATTAATTAGTGTGCAAGTGGTTTTTCCTATGTTCCTTTGAAGTACAGTTAATAGCATCTGTAGGCTATTCTTAGTTGTTTGAGCTCTACTGCTAACCAGGCATTTTTAAACATTTATTCTGGAAACAGATCCTAATGAACACAGGTTTGGTGATAATTACCACTAGCATCCTCATCATATCTGCTCCTTAATATTATTCATTAAATGCTTTAAATGGAAAGAAAACCTTTCCCACACAGCAGCTGAGTGACAAATCAGAATAGTGAAATCGAGAAATGGGCACAGTATATTATCTCACAAAACTGTTGTGACCCGTTGCTTATTTAATTGATTAATTACTGTGCAAGTGCTTTTAGCTCTCTACCTTTGAAGTGGTGTTAAGAGTACTGCCAGATTATACTTAGCCATTACTTGAACACTTCTGCTAACAGAAACCATATTTAAAAATACCCTGGAAGCAGACTCACAATGTAATACAAGCTGTGATACTAATAATAATTATCATCTTCATTGGAGGTACTTGCTAAAATTATGTATGAAGTGCTGTAAGTGTTAAAATACACACAGGGCATGACATACAGAAACTGAATGGCGCAACTGAATGGTGCGTCTCTTGTATTTTCTAATTAAGAATGCTGTTGAAATGTGACTTAGCAATATTTCTGAATGGAAATATTTGGTGCTGAAAGATTAATTATATGTTGCATATGAGGAGTGTTCGCTATTACGGTATTTGAAGCATCTTCATGAGCTGGATATGCCCTACGCAGAGCTCGGAACTCTCTCCAGTTGCAGTGGCTTTGCCTACATGCTTTCCACACAATACCATACTGTGACTGAGCAATGGACAATGTTTCCCAAAGCCACTGGCCCAAGGAACTGAAATGAAGCTGCTAAACCTTGTTCTCTAACTGGACAGAATGTGCAACCATCTGCAGTCATTAGTAACCCCTGATGGAGTCAAGGTTTTATCTGAGTATGAAATTATCACAACTAAATTTTCAGTAAACCAGAGACTGGATCGAATATCAATGTGGGCACAACATATCTCATCCTGGATTGTGTGGTACAACCTTAGTGAAAGCCAGCTGACCAAAGTTTCCACACAAGTGCATGTGCGAGAGGCAACAAAACTGGCAATGCCATGCAGAGCTGGTTCGGAGTCTTCACATGTCTTACGACACCATTTGCATCCAACATTATCCCCACGGGAAGGCACAGAAAATATGCCCCTGTCATCCCGAGAATCAATTCTCTCATTATGCTGCAGTTGCTTTGCAAGTTGGATTCTTATTAGGCTTAATGAACTTTGTTTCAGATGTCAGCACAAGCAAGGAAATAATAAACTTTTTAAGACTGCAACCCTGAACACTTCAGTTCCTGAGAACTGTTTTTATGTAGCCCATTCTTTACTTTGACAAAGTGAATAAGCCAGTTTTCCCTCTCTCCCAGATAGGGCATTTACAGGGATCATAATTTTCAGCAACAGTGAGGAAACCTCACTGCTCCAATTTTTCTTCAGCCTTTAATCTCCTGTCCTTCTGATTCTACTATAAAGGCAGGAGAATCATGCGTTTGCATCAGGCAGCTGCAGCTGACTAGAGAACCCTTAAGAAGTACACAGGGAAAAAAAATATAAACATCATCAAATATTTATCTCTCCGGAAAATATCAAGTGGAGTTTCATTGCATGTCTTGCCCAATATGCATTACATGGAAATTATGATTAGGGCCTCTGCTACATCACTTCGAGTTGCACCAGTTCTTAAAGCATTGGAAAAATTAAAATATCGGTGAGAAAAGGATTATTGCTTTCTCATAGGTAAATTGAATTCCGTATTTAAGACATATATATCTGCTAGTGGTATTTAATAAGACTCAAGAATACAATATATGGTCTTACTCTGTTTGAAAATGAATAAATGTACAAATAGACACCAAAGTTGCAAATGAACACATGGATTAGAGCCCAGTCTGTTCCCAAACTCCACACACATTCAAGGTTCTGGTTTTGCACCTTGCAAAACCAGAAGTTACTTATCACACATAGAGATCCCATGCATACTTGCAGGTCCACATGTATGTATGTTCCAGTGGAAATGTGACTCTGAATGTTTGGAGGCCAGAGACCAAGCCAGTGGGCACAGGCACAATATTTCTCCCTTCCTCTCTTTGTCTGTTGTCACAATGACTATCTTGTGAGCTCCGTCTCACAAAAATGGGGGTGGATGAAATGAACAACCCAACAGCTGCAGTGGGGAACTGTACGTGCAAGATGGTTTAAGTGAAAAAGCCATTTTGGCCTTCAAAGTATGGAAGTTGCTAGCATTGTGGGAAATCTTAACCAATCCTTGGAAATGCATTCTTTGAACATTCAACCCACCAGCTCAAACTATGCAACAGGCACTGGACATGTGCCTTTTCAAGCAGACACATAAAAATAAGATATTGACAATGTTTATTTATTTATTTAGAATTTTTTTATCCCACCCTTTACAGTGTCTCTGGGTGGCCAAGGCTTGAGCTGAATGGGGTTCCTTTGGGCCAAAGCAGACTTCTCTCCAAAGCAACCAGAACTGAAGCTGGACCCTGCATGAGGCAAGTAATGCAATTCAGCTTCAGAAAAGCAAACAATGCAGAGAGCTGCGGGGAGATGTTGTGCACTTTAGCTTCAGACAGTACAGGCACACAGGGAAAGGTCTAAATGAATGATCTCAGTGTATGTGAAGACACGCTGCTTGATTTTAAAGTATTTTATCTCATTCCTCAAACCAAAAGCCTCTTAGTGCGGCTTACATATGATCAGTAAAAACAAAACGTCCTTGCCCTTAGGATTGCAATCTAAATCACACAGTGAAGAGGAAGAGGGGATGGGAAGAAAGAGGAGGGGGGAATGCCCAGGCAGTAAATCATAAAGGGAAAGGAAGTCATTGAATGACAATCACAGTGGATGTGAAGATTTGATGGGATCTGTTTGCCTGGCCCCTATTATCAGTACGGCATGAGTGTTCTGGACCAGCAGTCTCCGGACTGTCTTCAGTGGCAGTCCCACCTAAAGCACATTGCAGCAATCTAACCTAGAAATCACCAGGACACAAATAGCTATGTCTATTCCATCCCTGCCCAGGAGAGAGTGCAGCTGACATATCAGCCTCAACTGATCAAAGTTCCTTTCTACACCAGTGCTTCTTGAACTCCAGCAGTAAGCACTAATCCAACAGCAGTTCCAAGCAGTACATCCAATCCTCTGGGGAGAGTGTGATGTCCTCTAGAGCTGACTAGCACTTCTTTGGGCAAATGGACTACCGAGCAGTAACCCTACCTCTTGCCAGGACTGAGTTTTAATTTCTTAATCTGTATCCAGTCCATTGCCAAGCTATGCACAGAATCAGGACGTTCTATGCCTTAGCTGATTTAGCTGGCATTGAGAGAAATACAGATCTGGTCACAAGTACTATGGCACTCAACTCTGTTCTCTGGTGGTCTCATTCAGTAAATGTTGAACAACACACAAGACAGGCAGAGTCTCTTGGAGAGCCATAGCCTAACTATCACAGGGCTGATATACAGTTCCACAATAGCACCTTCTGGAACTGGCCTTGCAGGCAGGAGCAAAATCATCAAATACCACACCTCAAACCCCCAAGCCTATCAAGAAACCCTGTCAAGAAGGTGGCCCTAGCAACATCTTCCACTGCGTCGGATGCCCCGAAGCACATTCTCCCCATCACCCTCCTGGAATAGGTCATCCATCTGGAAGACCAAACAGGCTCAGTACCAAATCTGGCCCAGACAGAGATGCCTCCAGTTTCATCCAGTAGTACTGGAGCTGGCCAGAAAGCACATGCTCCAACACCTTGCCCAGCCAAGGAATACTTGCAATTGTCCATTAGTTATTTTAATTCTCTGAGGAGTGGCTGCTTCAGGGAAGGCATCCTCAGTGACTTCTCGCCACCATTGCCGCCAGCTGCTGTGGCTTCTCATCCCCTGCCATCCCCATCCTCTGTCTGCCATTGGCCTGCTTTTCAGCAGAACTCCAGGGAGCATGTGGGCTGTGGCATCTCCTGTTCCTTCTCACCACCACCAGGAGGGGCCAGGATGAGAGGCAGGTGAACAAGCAGACTGCCGTGAGGAGGAGCAGGGCAATGCCAGGTGACTTTTGCCCATGGCCTCTCCTCCGGTGTTGGCCCACCTGGCCATACCTACCCTTGATGGCACCTCTGCTCCAGATTCAAGGGCAACTTTCTTTACCTTCTGAGACTACTCCCTGTCAAAGAGACATTTATAACCTCCTGGCATGCAAACACATCCAGAAAATATGCCCCTCTTGCCATGTAAGAAAGCCTGGCTCCCACCTGGGGGCCATTTAACGGGCTAGATGGTCAGGAGAAGTGCTTGCCCTTCAGGAAGACTTGAGCTTCAGATTTTCTGTACTGAGAAATTAACCAGTGATAACTCCCAAGACTGAATCTTGGAATCAGCCTTTTCAAATGGCTATCAACTTATCTATTGATAAGCTCAGTACACCAGTGCAGAAAAACAAAACAGCTCCCCACTCCCACAAAGCCTAAGCAGCAGCTTGAGAAGAAACCATGCAAAGGAGCTATGAAACTAAGCCTGATGGTGTTTAACATCTGGGGTTTAGCACCAGTTTTTTACAAGACCCTCACAGAGCACAAAACCTAGAGCAACAGTGAGCAAGAGAATGCTTTTGTTCAAAAGGGAGCAAATATAAGATGCAAATGCAAAATGCTCTCCTTATACAGCTTATCCCAGTGTGCTTTTTAAAAAAAGCTATTAGAATCTGACATTTAATTACTTTACTGCCATCACTGTCAATACAGAAGCTCTTTCAGAGGAGTGTAAAATGTCTGCCTTCACACTGACGAAGCCAGAAATATGGTAGGGTACCTCCTATAGCCCTTGGGCATGGCTCGTATTCATTCCTGCACATCTCCTTGCTGTGTTGCCATAATTTGCTAGTGCTAGTAGGCAGAAGTGATGCGAAAGTGAGCAATGCATACCTAATCTTGTTCTCAGAGCAGATTACTTGTGCTTGCTGAGAGTGTGTCCAGTGCTGTCTCTAGGAGTGAGGGGGAACTGGTGGCAGAACAGACTTCTACCTCTCTCTGCATTTCTCCTAAATCAGTCCTGAAGGGTTGAGGGACATACTGAAGCAGATTTGTGGGCTGTGGTAGCAAGAAGAGGGCAAGGAAGCCTCATCATGTTTGTGGAGATCCTGTTTTATGAGCAGAGCACTGCTCATGTTAGGGTTGGATCCAATACAACGTTGCATTATTTTATCTGTCTTTGGTTAAAGAAGTCCTTGGCATGCCAGAATGACTTTCCCTGTTGCTGCCTTTGAGTACCTTTATCATTATAATTTTGCATAAAATGATTCAGGGCTGGGGATATCCCTAACACTATTCTTTAACTGCTTTAGGCATTTCCTGAACGGGCATTTTACCTGCAGAGTTGGAGATCTGAGGTGAGGAAGCATGAGAAAGCCCTGTTTGCAGTGAAAAGGGCAGAGGGCATGGGAGTACAGAGAGTTTCTAGCTAAGGGTGGACTCCTGTCCACATGCTGGTTAGTCCAAAACCTGCTTAACTTTATGGAGCCTGATGAATTGTGTGGCTTCAGGTCAGTCAAGACTTTGAAACTTAAACACTGGAAACTTAGCATTAAGTGTCAATGGGGGAAATCAAATGCAAACATCACACACTAATTGTAAGTCTCCTTGCAAATCCAAAGGGAAGTTCAGCACTCAGTACTGCCCTAGGGACTTTTCAGTTCAGGAAATAAGGCTGCATAACTCTATTTTCCTGGAAGCCTTCCTTTCAAAGCATGGCTCTGCAATATGAAGGTTAGCCAAATCTTCAATTGCCAATATACAAATTTGCCTCTCTACCTCTCTAATGAATTCTTGTGCTATCAGAACCCTAATTAAACATTCAGCTTTCTCCCTTTTCTAAGCATTTTGATGATCTGTCACAGCATTCAAATAAATGACAATCTAGTCATGAAAACCATTAATTTTGGTTCCTCTTATGCAATAACACTTCACATTTATACCACATGTTTGAGTGTTTAAACATCACTCAAACATGTTATTTTTGTTATTATTCAGCTCCATCTTAAGGATGGACTTGAGGCTGAGAGATAGGGAGTTCCATAAGGGCATCTAGAAAGTTCATGATTCAGAGAAGGGTTTAACAAGAGTGGAGAGGGAATGCAGAATCATAGCTCAAGCTCTTACCCTTTACCCATTCTACAAAGTAAGCTTCATGAAGTCCACTTGTTATATGTATGTGAAATCATAATTTCTCATGTACAGGATGGGGCTACTGAGTGTCAGAAACCAAAATTAAGTGATACTGTGAATAAGGTACCTGGAGAAGGGGAAGGAAGAAATGCATAAGAATGACTTGGTCAATCAGCTAGTATACTACTTGGGCATCTTCTAACTGGATTGTCCAGGCAGGCAGCTTTATTACCATGCAGTAGCCTGATGCCTGTCTGTCTGTCTGAAAAACATGTGAGCAGCATGTTTGATAGTGTTGCCCTGCTTGTAATAGCATTGCACTGCTTCGTCTTACCACTCCCACTGATTTTCTGAATCATGCCTGAGTACATAATTATTTGGGAACACATAAGCGTCTTTGATAGTTAACTATGCAATTGCAAGCCGCATTTACTATGAGCCATTGGGGTGAATATTATTTAGCTACAGCACCTGTAACTTTCCCCTGGCCAGAATGCAGGGCTGGGAGTGACAATGGGTGGCAGGTGGCCCCCTGAGCAGCAGCATCCGAGCAGCTGTCTGTTAAGGTCAGAGGAGAGCAGGACCATAAACAGAACTGCACACTGCTAAGCAGAAATGGAATCCTGCCCTCCACTTTTCTAATGGTGTATGTGACACAACTGGGCCAGATCCTTCCAGAAAATGCCTGCCTTCAGCTGATCAGTACAAGCTAGTTTTCCTTGTAACAGGTACAGGTGTTTTGTTTTGTTCTTTAAATAAATGTCAGTCTTCTGGGTGGTAATATAGTTTTCCTCCTTCACATTAAATTTTCCTTTCTTCTCAAAATGCAGTTAGAATTGTATCAAGTAAAATAAACTGTGTGCGTAATACCAAATGAATTAAAAGAGTTTTGTCTGAGGGAGCTGAAGAAGCATCTCTCAGCAACAGGAGTGCAAGCAAGAGGATGGGAGATGTGCATTGTAACCCCCTTCTACACACACACACACAAATATCAAAAGTAAGGCACACTGTGGACTTACCCCCAGGTAAGGAGGAATGGTATTGTAGACTTAATGAATGAACCATCACCCCTTAAGATGGACATCTTTTAAGGGTCTCGCATAGTAATCAGTAAAAAGGGAAGAAGACTACTATTAGGAGGGAACAGGGATGCTGATTCCCCATCCTGCACCCTGACATACAAATCAAGAAAAAACATTGCACACTTTTGATCAACTTATAACATGCATGTGCTTACAAATATATATCTGTCCAGGCCAGCTCACCCCTAACCTCCAGGCTCAAGAGTTCCAAGCACCATCTTTTATTTTATTTTAATGTTTCATGCCCTATGGGAAGCACAAAACAGCATCATTCCCATCACACACATAAGAAGCTTGAAATTGAGGTTTATGACTTGCCATTCCCATTGTGCCCTAAGCACTGTGGTCTCTGGTACTAAAAGAGTTAAGAGACAAACACTCATTTTTCAGTTATATTCAAGATGTCATGGGTAAAAATTGCTCCATTATTTTGTCTTCCTTCTAAGCACAAATAGTTGGCTCATACTTTAAATCTACAAAGGTCAACCAAACTGGCCTTGGCTCAGTGTATGCTGTCACAGAAACACAACGGTCAAAATATTTTTTCAAAAGGATTAAATGCATCTCAGTTGGTGCCATTTCTGCATGGTGATTCTAAGGCATAAGCTGAGGCTGGCAGAGGATGAAGAGGCATAACATGCCAACTGTATATGAGGCTTTGTTATGTTTATTCTTTTGTTTCCACACCTTGAAATTATAATTTTGCACAGCTTAGCTAACTCCTTCTGCAGCCTTGCAAAAACTTTGAAAAGGATCTTGGATTTACAGTTGATCACAAACTGAATATGAGTCAACAGTGTGGTGTGGCTGCAAAACAGGCAAATGCAATCTTAGCTTGCCACAGTAGAAGCACAAAAATGCAACAAGTAATTGTTCCACTCTACCCTGGTCTGGTCAGACCTCACTCCAAATACTGTGTCTAGCTATGGACACCAAAATCAGATGAATTGAAAATTGTTCAGGGAAGGGCTACAAAGAGGATCGGGGGACTAGAAAATAAGTCCTACAAAGAAGGATGGATGGAACAGGGTAAGTTCAGCCTTGATCAGAGAAGGCTTAAGGAGGATATAATAGCGCTTTTCAATTCCTTAAAGGGCTGTCACATAGAGAAGGGCAGCAACTTGTTCTGTCATGCAGTACTGTGGGGCACAAAATAATAGGCTAAGTATAATTTTCACTGAATTTTCAGGAAAAAGAAGATATTGTTTACCTGTAACTGGTTGGAACTTTGTAAAGCTGAAATCTTTAGGTAGGATGCCTGGCCTCCCTTCCTGCTCCCACACTTGCCTAGAGGGTAGAGCTTCCAAGTTTCCCCCTAGTTTCTCTGAAGATTTCCAACAGAAGCCCAAAATTAAGAGGACAGATCTGCTCCTCCAAAGCAGATCAACACCAGAAGCACAGTCTTTATTATGTTAAAGTGGACTGCTGGGCTGGCTTCTGATGCAAAAGGAGTATGCACAGGTCATTAACAAAAGACATTAGTGCAGTTAGAAAGTCAGCTGATTAGGGTAATAATACTTATGTTAAGAAGCAGATTCTTTTCTCTTCCCAACTAAATGGAGTTATCTCTAGTCTCATAGAGGTTTCCGCTGTTTGTCTGTTTGTGGGCCAAATGGTGAGCGTAGGAACACTTCGCCCAAAATAAAGCATTTCAAGATAGATATCTCAGAACTGGATGAAGAGGTGGCGTTGGAATGATAAGGCTAGCAGGCTTAGAAATCAACTTCTAGCATGGGCAGAACTCAGTCTACAATTAGCAACTCATTAATTCTTTTTAATGATCTTTACATTACCCTTTTGGCATCACAATTCTAATCCTGGCTGTCCAGCTTTAACATAATAAATGACTGTAGTTATAAACTTCTTATCTTGATCTGCTGGGTAAGAAAAACAGAGGGTAGGCAGAAAGACCAGTTCTTGACAGCAGAAATGACAGATGCTTCTCTGCGAGTCTGCTAGTCTGATCTGATGTCAAAGTCTAGGACTGATCAACTTATGTCTAGCCCCCTCTGACTCTGCCTGTTCAAAGTGTATTTTTTCTCAGAACCAGACATGGTCTGATTCTCACCAGTCTCTTGGCTCATCTCAGGGCTTGCCGGCCTTGAAATTTTGGGTAAGACTTCCGACCTCACTTCTTCCAGTTCAGATTCAGACTCTTGATTTAACCATCTTGAAATGGAAGAAGCAGGACTGGTTCCTATAAGCCCAAAGGGCCATAGTCCATCAAAGGGGACTAAAAGAGCAGTAATACTCTGCAGTAATACGCAGCTGAAAAAGACAGTGTGAAAATGAAAAGCAGAGGTACAGAAAGGTAGGAAAAAGAAGTGGAAGAAGATGAATAAATGGGCTTATCGTCAGGACAACAGGGCAGTCTATTTTGTGACTGCTCCAAGTAATGCTGCTACTGCAGCACTCAGAGAGAGGCTGAGGGGAAGTGCCATCCTGGAGGCATGGGGCAGAGGTTCAGTGAGCCAGTCTACTGCTTAAAAATCTTGGGCCCAGAAAGTTCCAGCAGTGCTTTGCACAGACACAGAGCCCGTATGTATGCATGGTGCACAGAGACCACAAACAAGAGTTTCCTAACTGTCAGAGCAGGAACCTGGGGGAGCGGGGGCTAGGCTGGGAGCTCTTGCTCACTGGAGGTATTCAAGCAAAGACTGTACATTTCTGTGAAAGAGATAAACCTCAGCCACGGGATACACAATTAACGCAATATATATTTCATCCTGAATTATTAGAGGTCAGGGATAAAACATAAAACAGTATCTGCCTTTTCTGTTGGGGTGAAGGACATCTGGTAGAATACCACAGACACTGCCAAGGATTTAACAAGCAAGCAGAACAGAATCCCTGTGGAAACAAGGTCCTAACTAACCAGAGGCCTCAGTAAAACAGCTGGGACCACCTCCCCATGCGTGTTCTAAGCTGGCTGCCTCAGCAGTCTCGGTACTATCCTCAGCAGATATTGTCAGACGCTAACATAAAACTTGTCTTGGTCAAAGGCACACAATTAATATTCCCATTTTGATGAACTGAGGCAAAGATAGAGGCTACAGGCACAAGATCAGCCTTGGCAGAGACATCGACTGGGTTCACGCAATCACCACTGTGCAACCTGGCCACACCTATTTGAGCATTCGGCCCACGGCAGCAGTTTGTTGTGCCGTCTGAACCAGGGGACGGTGTGTGTTACATGAGGCTTAAACAACCCTTGCAGAACCCACGGCCCATTTTACAGTTATGTGGGGGTTGTTTAGCCTCACATACCCCACAGACCCTGGGCTCAGATGACGCAACAAGCCGCAGTCATGTCTCGACTATTCAGAATGACTACCAGCACGTATTGCAGCCCCTTGTCACAACAACAACAACAACAAACAATAAATCTGTTATTTATTATAAAAATAAATAATAAATACATAAATAAATAAGAAGCCATAGTGGCCTGTCTGAAGCTATGAATGGACCCATTTAAAAAAATCAGTTTTACTTGCTCGTGTTAATTAACTAGGGTTTAGAAATCCTCGCCAGTCTACTGCAAGAGCTACTATCATATCCATGTGCCCTCCCCTGGCTGAAACTGTGCCTAGGATATGCTGCTGGTTTATGAGGCAGATGCTCTCTCACCATCCTCCAACCTCTCCTGGAATATGTTCATTCCCCAAACCCTGCTGGCATCTGGTCTCAGAAGCCCACCCTTGCTACCGAAGCGATTCACGCATGACGGTTTTTCGCGGCAAACCCAGTGCTGCAAGAGTCTGTATATCTCTTTGTTCAACTTGCTGTTTAAAATGTTGCTCTGGGCTGGTTTTATATCGCACAGCAAGGTTTCCAGAAGGAAGCAGCAGCTCCTTGAGTTGAATTTCTGCACAACACTAAAGCAATTATAACACGGTTTTAACACATGATTAACCCTTACTCTCTGGGAAGCATCTGCCAAGCTTCTCAGATAACTATAAATGCTCTTTTTAACACACTTTAGGGAGTTAACTATAAGTGTTTGCTTCTCTATGGTGACAATAGGCTGAATTAATTAGAATATTTCCTTTCTTCCTTCTGGTGCTTTCAGTCCAAACCATGCTGACAGTATTAGCATTTTTCCCAATGAAAGCACCCCTGCAGACAATAAATTGCATTCTTTTCAGATTATCCAAGTCACTTTCTGTACAGTCCTTTGCTTAACAAGTTTATTCCCCAAAACAGAAGTACAAGCATTTGTTCCTATCTATGTATCCATCTCTATTTTAAAAATAAAACTTGCATTAGACCATTCCATTTCTAGAAACATAGCTAATTCAAATTTGCACGGGGCTTTGTTTCAATGTTTCAGTGCAGGCAGAAGTGTCCCAAGCCATTTTGCTGCCTGGACAGACCAGGAGCTGAATCTTTTTTATTTATTTTATTTATTTATTTATTAAAACATTTTTATGCCGCCCCATTCGCCGAAGCCTCGGGGCGGCTTACAACATAGATAACACTGGTGACGGGATGCCATCTGCTGCTGCACCTGAGGGAGCAGAGGGCAGGCCACCTGGCATGCACAACACCCTGGCCTTCGCCCTCTGGCCATCATGTCCCTTCGCTCCGCCTCTGCAACGGCAGGTGACTAGCGGTACGGTCAATCCTGAATGGAAGAGGCACACATGGGAGAGAAATGATGAGGTTTGGACTGTATCAGCATCAGCACAGGGTCAAGGTTCTTGGCGGACCCCTTGGAATACGTGGTGCCAGACGGCATTGTCCAGGGCAAAAGGGGCCTGGACCCCCGTGCTGTGCCCACCTGCATGCACATGTTGGAATCACCTTCACACTGCAATCAGAAGGCCTGCAGGCAGGCACAAAAGGAAGGAGCCGCTACCACCAGGGTGCAGAGGTGAAACTAGATTCCCTTCCGATCGCACAACAGCTCCCCACTCTATTTCACAGATGCGTGTAACTGCCTGAAGTGAAACTGTCTGAAGGTAAAACAAATGGGGATTACTTCTAAGTAGAAATATGGGAATGTTCAATACAGAATCGACCTGGCATCATTCCTAGGGTCCTGAATACCAAGCATCTTCTACAGCAGGGGCCTCAAACTCAACTTACCTGGGGGCCGCTGGAAGTAGCGTCTGGGTGAGGCTGGGCCGCATCAGGGGGTGGTGGTGGGCCGCTCATCCCGCGTCACTCCCGGAGGCCGGGCCAGGTGCCGCTGGCGCTTTGAAGGCCGCAGGGCCCCTCCCCCGTCCCCCGCCCATCCTGGTAAGTGGCCCGTGGGCCGCGAGTTTGAGACCCCTGTTCTACAGGTTCATAATGAGTATTAAGTTCTAGAATGCTAAAACACGGCACATCATGCACTGATGGCCCGTCTCATATCCTGCTGAGGTAACTTATTCAGGTGTGCTCTCAACAGGCCGGGCTGCAGCTGAGAGGCAAAGCGCATGCCTGGCACGCAGAGAATCTCAGGTCAGACGCCCGACATCTCCAAGTAAGGATCAGAAAGGCCTGTGCCTGAAAAGCACGGCAGCCACTGCCGGTCAGAGCTCACCATTTTGAGATAAAAGGAGCTCACTGGCAGGCTCCTGATATTCCTAACTCATTATGATGTCTGGATTGTACCACAGGGAATCAAACCACAGGGAATAAATGGCAGCAAACCCTCTGAAATCCTCTTTTCTAACAATGGCTTTTCCCATCCCTCTAAGCAGAGAATGATCCTTCTGTTGCATCCCTTCCATCAATTGTAGTGAGAATACAGAGTGCCTGAGGCTGGAAGAATCACTGAATCTCAATTCTCTTACTAGATCTATTCCTCTCTGGGGGATTACTACTAGGAAATTCATTTGTAATTAAAAATAATAATGTTCTTCCACCCTATCCCAAGGAACCAACTGCAACCCTATATGAATGGGTCATGATTAAAAGACACAAACCAGGCAAACTCCAATGGAGTACTGTGGTATCTCTGAAGTAGAGATCGAAGCGCTGAAGAGAAATGGTTCTACAGCAGACAGAAAGTCCTGAAATACATACCCATAAAGTCAAAGCTTTGCTAAGCAAATAACGAATAAAACAGGAATGTCTCTTTCCAAAAGTCTTAAATCACAGTGACAGTTACAATATGTGTGAAGCGTTTGGAGGGAAAATGAAAGATCTGAAGGCATGGGGGGGGGGGGAACCTGTCTGCCTTCAAGACAGAAATGCTGTAGCCTGTATTTCTTTCAATATATTGATTCTATTTTAAACAAAAACCGACTCATAAAAAAATTGTGACTGCTCAGGAAAAGAAGTGAATGCAGATGTCTTTTCTTACTTTAAATATTGATTTATTGGAGGGGGGTGGTGAGGCAAACTGAAAATCAGATTATCCTGTAGTATTTTTCATAGCAGGTCTCAGTGTTGGTGTCCTGTCTAGTCCTAGGGCAGGTTCACCACTTGTGATACACGGGCAAAGCTAGAACTATGAAGGGTCCTGTCCACAGGTTGAGAGTCACAGGTGTACGATTTGAAGGATGTTCTGGCAGTCCTCTGCAATCAGCAATGCATGAGAATTTAATTTTATTTAGAATTTTAATCAGGAAATGCCCCATCCGTACTTGGATACATTAAACTTCTTGAGCTAACTCGAGATCACATTTGTAAATCAGTTTAATAAGAAATACTCTCTATGAATATGTGCTTTTTGAGAGAAAAATAAGCATGTTTACATTTCCATCAATGGAGTGGGGAGGGTTAGTACACATTTAATACACATTTGGGTGCACAGTTAACAAAATGTACCCAAACTGTACACATTTGGGAAGCAATAGCAACAGATGCTTACTTTAGCGAACAGGGCCCAGTAAGGTCAAGTTTCAAGGTGGAACTCAAAGAACTTTGGGTGGATTCTCCCCTTTCTGTTTGCAATAATACACTCATGACATTTTCTCATGAGTCGTATAGGCACAGCTTTCTAATACTCCAAGAGATGTTTGTGAGGGCTTATCAAGTGAGTCCATACTGAGTTGCTAAAAAGTTCCAGGTCTATAGACTTTTCCCTGTTCTTGAAGCCAGAAGTAGTGCCAGGGGTGGCCTGAGTGAGCCCAGTGTCGATTTCAGACATTTAACATGCTGAAGGAAACTAAACTGGTTAATCACGAAGCATTCCATCATGGCACGTCTGTGGAACGACCAGTGCTGTTGCCTGGAATCCACATCAAGATCCAGCTGCAGAAGGTTCCGAGAGCCCAAACCATTCTGGCGGGATGGGCATAAGGCACTTGACAGGAGGGGAGGGGGGAGCTGTGGACTAGCACTTGGCTTATCCACCTGCATGCAACAGTGGGGAAGCTTAACCTGCAATGAATCCTAAATTAGATGTGAGTACACTGAGACATTCTGGGCAATGCTAGAATTATGGGGGAGGGGGAAAGAAAGGGAAGGCAATATGAAACCTCAAGTCCCCTCCCCTGCCATCTTCCATTTTAGTCAAATGTGCTATTTCATACCCTTCTGGAATAGTAACTAATGAGAAAAATAAATGGGTTGTTCTCACTCTGTATCTCACCCTGCAATCTATGCAGTTGGTAGATGTAGAAGGTTGCATGTGATGTTAATCTAACTTAAGTGTCATTCATTCCAATGGGCCTGCTCTAATTAGATGGGATATGGGGTCAATCCATCTCTTCTCTGAAAGGAAGACCAAATAAGAGATGGGTTGATAGCAGAAAAGAAGCCACAGTCTTGAATTTAGAACAGCTCCATGGGGATGTCACAGAAATGATGTTTTGCAGGGCTTTCATTCATAGGGTCACCTTAAGTTGGAGATGACTTGATGGTACACAAGAACCACAACAACAAACCCAGATTGATTCAGTAACACAGCTTTGGCAAGTGATTTTCACATTGTAAGCAGATAACCACATACTTCATTGCAGTTTTATTACTTCAGTTTTAAAATTAGGGTCAGGATAGATGCAAACAAGGACCTCAGCTGAGTAGTCCAACTAAAAAGCTGAGCAAAGGTGTGAGATAGAATCAGGTAAAAATCAAGCAGGTGGGAGAGGGTGGAAGAGAAAAAACTCACATATCAAAGAAGCCCAAGACGCATTTCCAGAAACTAGCTTTAACCAGGCAAAAATCCAGGACTTTCCTGGAAGTATTTATAGCTAGCTGAGGAAGAAGCAGTAGTCTGACAAAGAGGAAGACCAAGATCTCTTCTTTCTGATGCCAGAGTGTAGGACATGGAATAATCACTTCAAGTTGTGACAATCCAGATTCAGGCTGGGTGTCAGGAAGAGCTTCCTCGCTGTCAGAACAATACGACAGTGGAACCAGCTGCCTGGAGAGGGGCTGGGCTCTCCCACACTAGAGACATTCCAAAAGAAACTGGACAGCCCTCAGAGTGGGATGGTGTAACTTGGTGTACTGCAACAGCAGGGGGTTGGTTGCACTTCATGTGTCCAGTCTGAATGAATCCCAACACAGCTAGGAACAGCTAGCAAATAAAGTGATTGGGCATTGGGAGCTCAGTACAGTTTTTCTTGACAGCAAGGATGAAATAATAAAATGAACTGCTTTTAAATGGATGAACAAAGCAATTGGGCAAGTACAAATCTTTTTTAAAAATTAAAGACATGCAAAGGCATTAACATTTCAAATGATACACATAGACTGCCTACCACTGCTGTTGTTCTAAAAACAAAACAACAACAACAACAACAAACAGTTCCTGGGTCCTAATAGCACTCAGTCTGCATGCAAACATCTCAGTGTTTTTCCAGCAGTAGGACAGCTTCAAAATACTTTCTTCTTTTCAAGTTTCATAAATGATAGGAGTCTGCATGTAAGACAGGGGTGCTGAACCGTGGCCCCATGGGGCAAATCTGGCCTGCCTGGCATTTCAATCCAGTTTCCCAGGCTTTCCTGGATGGCCAGACCCTTTGCCCCCCCTTCTCCCATTGCTGATTGGTTGGTGGTTCCCTGCTATTTCCATGTTTCTTCCCCATTGTAAAGAGTTGTAATCACTCCCAGGGTTTAATTCCTAACAGTGAGCATTTTCAGCTAAATTATGCTGGCATTTAGGTCATGCACTTTTCATTCCACATCCTTTTGTCTTCATCCCCACCTATCTTTGGAATACAGCCTCCAAAAGGCCTCTCCCAAACTGAATCTAGGTCCTCAAATGGGAAGTGGTTTGACACCCCTTATTGAAGCCTGAGTTTGTGCAGTGTGTGTTTCATTCATCTAAGGCAGAGGTAGTCAGCTTATCTTTGAGCCTATAATTCCCATCAGCCCTGACCAGGCTAGTAAATGATGGATGATGGGAGTTCTGGGTCAAAATCTTCATACCTATCAAGACTGGACACCCACATGTTAGGGATTACCTGAGCGGAGCTGGATGCAGCTGGGAATCAGACTAGAGGCCCCAGGAGGCTGTTTCTGGCTCACTTTGTTTCTGTTTCTAAAATATCTAAGGGCCACAAGCTGCCCATCCTTGCTTTGAGGAGTCCATGCTTGCTCTGGGGATTTGCTTATGCAGAGAAACATACTATGTGAAAATGTCAGTTCACAGGCAGGACAGACCCTGTGATTATTACAGCAGTTTAGTTTCTGCAGTGGACCCATTTCTGTTTGCTCCACACACGCGCCTCCATCATTTCATTCTAGCCCATTCCTTCTTATTCCCTTGATACAGAAAGGAGACAGTTCTGATAAACACAGGATTTGTTTGTTTGTTCCTAGGAATGCAGAATGATGCTTCCTTTTATTGAGGCTTGAAGCAGGACCAGTCAATAGATAGAGGCTGGTGCTTTATTCTTAGTGTGGGTTCAGCTAATTCATTTGCCAAGCCTCTCCCCCTCCATGTTATACAGCCCCATTAACATAGTATCTGATGCCTCCAATACTTTAATGTTTCCTCACAACATTCCCTTGAAGTAATGAAGTGCTTACACAGAGGCAGAGAAAACTAAATGACTTGTCCAAAATAATCAGGGAGGCTGTGAAGCAGCTGTGTAAGAATTAAAGATGCTGTTAAGTCCATTGCTTGTGCATAGTGTGCAATGTCATGCCGAAAAGTTCAGGATTCCTCAGTCTGCAGCAATATCCCTTTCCCAAGTTGTGTCCTGTTGTTCTGTTTCCATAGCCTACTTCTGAAATATTAAAATACAGGCACCCATCCCTGTAATCATGACCTCTGGAAGAGTCCAGGCATGCAGAAGGCTGGGTTCATTCATGCCAACAAACCAGTTCCGTAGTTTCATCTCCATCAGAGCAGGGCTTTTAGAAAGGCTTTTGTTAAGACCTTTTCATAAAGGTCTTAACTGCTCCTTCAAGACCAAACTATCCCCAAGTACTTCGCAAATACCACCCTAATATGTGAGTGGTACAGGCATCTGCCTAAGAAGAAACTGCCAGAGATAGGAAGCGTGTAACAAAAGCCTAGGCACTGAGGGGCAAAAATTCCAGTTCTCCAGCCTTGACCTGAACTGGCATGGGTTCACTGTGGTGTGAATTGAGTCAGCTCACAGGACCCCAATTGGTGCATTGTTAAAAATGAAAAGGAAATGTGCACAAATTGTGCAATTTTTGCAAATCAGGCTAGCATAATTATTGCAGACTGGAAGCCCCAAACTCCATCTTTCCAGCTCATTTGAGCAAATTAAGCCAGAAAAGCATCATTGCTGGCTTCCAATTTGTGCAAATGTCAATGGCCCAATCTACAGAAATCATGCAACTTGCATACATTTCCTTTGCTTCTTTTAATGTGTGCAAATTGTGGCTCATCTCAAGATGGAGGAAAGTATGTGTGAGAGGGGGTGAAACTGGCATAAACTACTTCATCAGATCTCATCAGATGCAGGCTGGAAATCTGATGAATACAAACAAACTCCAATTGCCAGCATCATCATTTCCCTAGGCCTGAAGAATTGTTTAGTTTTTGCACCTGAACAGGAACAATCAACTCATGCAGTCATTACATGGGGATGGTTTGGTCTTGAGTTACAATTATGGGTTGTCTCTCCTCCACCTTCGATTCCAGGTTGGACATAATGAGGGATGAAGGGTTCCTGGATTGTTTAACTCAATGGAAACAGGCAACCAGGGAAGGATGCAGGAACCTGCATGTCTGCTCTCTTACCCCTGCTTTATTTCCAAACTCTTGTGGTTGACAGGAGCGTCCTGAAGTCAGTGTCCTAAAGTCAGATGACAAAGAGTAATTCAGCCTGACTCAGAATTCCACAAGGGGTAAAAATCTCACCCAAGCTGACTCTGCATTTACATCAGCTCTTATTTAATGCCTGCACATACCACGTCAAACTTGTATACTGGCAGTAAGATAAGATCTGGTCTGGCTAGACATAGCCAGTATTAAATAGGCTAGTGCCAGTCTGAGAACTGAACCATCACTATAAAGGTTAGATGCAGAATGTAGTCTTAGTTGTTTCTGGTTTCTTACATTTCAAAAATCTCAACAGCTAATGTATGTAAGCACCTATAAACTAATATATGTTCACACCTATAAAAAGGCCAGGTGTCATGGGCAGTCCATTCTGCAGGCAGTGTCTGTTTTTAGCTCCCCACCCAACTTTGAAGTTTACGTATCCCAAAGGTTTACAGAAACATATAAACATAAATGCAAAAATTAGTGTCAGAAACCTTTCCTCAAATTATTTTGCATCTAATTCCAAATTGCAGTCCATAATGTACTATGAAATGAAAGTATTGTCCTAATACTGGTTTTATTGCCTGAACTTTCAACATTTGGATGAAGAAGTGCAGGGAACAATTATCAAATTTGCAGATGACACAAAACTGAGTGGAATAGTTAATACCCTGGAAGGCAGAAAGAAGACCCAAAGAGATCCTGATAGATTGAAATTCTGGGCTGGAAACATCAGAATGAAATTCTGCACCTAGGAAAAAGAAACCAACTGCACTGCGACAAGATGGGGAAGTACTTGGCTCAACAGTACTGCACACTCTAAGGAGCTTAGAATTGGTGTAGATCACAAGCTGAATGTAAGTCAACAGTGTGATGTGGCTGCAAAAAGGGCAAATGCTATCTTAGGCTGCATTAATAGAAGAATTACTTCCAAAACACAGGAAGTGCTAATTCCCTATACTCAACACTAGTCAGACCTCATCTGGCGTACTGTGTTCAGTTCTGGGCACCACAGTTTAAGAAAGATGCGGACAAGCTGAAGGGGGTTCAGAGGTGGGCAACAAGGATGATCCGGGGACTGGAAACAAAGCTCTGTGAAGAAAGAGTGAGAGAACGGGGCATGTTCAGCCTTGAGAAGAAAATATTGAGGAGAGATATGATAGCACTCTAGAAGTACTTGAAGGCTGTCAAAAAGAGGATGGAAAGGATCAATCATCCCAGAGTGAGAACACAGAATAATGGCCACAAGTGGCAGGGAAACAAATTCTGACTAGATAACAGGAGAAATGTCCTGAGCAGCAAGACAGTGGAACCAGTAACGTAGGGAAGTTGTGGGCCCTCCCACACTAGAGGCACTCAAGATGCAACTGGACAGTCAGCGGAGAACTTGGTGTCCTGCACTAGCAGGGGTTGGACCTGACGGCCATCTTGGTGCCTTCCAAGTCTACTATTCTATGATGCTACGATTCTATGGACCCTTGAAAGTTGTGCAGAAGCACATACTAGCTGCACCAATCCTCCGGCATGGCCTGGCTTTGCACTGCAGCATGGATCTCTCATGTGTCTGGCTGATGTACTCAGAATCATTCCTGGGCTTGCCAATACTAATAGCGTAGGGTCCTCTTCACACATTCAACTAAACATATGAAGATTCCTTTAGATGGTCAACACTGTATATGTTTATGTTAGCATATCTGGCCTAATGTCTCCTGCCATAGGTTCAAATAATATTTGCTTATACATGTATATAGTTAAATATATAATATTACTGTATTAACTTCCTTTATAAAACAAAACATCTATGTTTCTTTCCACTGGATCTTAAAGCTAAACTGAATGGTACCACCTTCACATTTTAGTAAGACTACCTTCACTTATAGTTTGCTAGACTAAGAGTCTCATGCACTGTCTTTGATACATGAAAAGCTCACTTAAGACTACAGGCATAACTTTAACTTTTGAGCTGTCTGACAGAGGTCCACCAGCCCAGCCAGTAATCGATGGTGCCACCAAAGCAGCTGGAAGACATTACCCTTGCAAAACACCTTCAGAGCAAAGCTTCTGAGGCCAAAATACATATTAAAATTAGTCACTTGGACAAGTGACTGACAGCTGATAAAATTAGCTATAATAGTATTTTTGGCCTGTTAAACTGATTTTGAAAAATCGCTTAAAAAGAGAAATGTATAAGTGCTGTTAGAAATCCCTTGTGGATGTCTCTGAAATTCAAGAAGGGAGAATGGGTTTTCTTGGACTGGATTGATTTTGATAAACCTGTGCTGTTTTTGCTCTTCATGTGACTGTTAGCATCAGAAAAATGGTTTACCCTATGTGGTTTTCAGATTTTTTACAACAGGGATAACTGAACCGATACAAAGGCATGTACAGAAGACCATGGTTACTTACTTACGTTATTTATTTATTTATTTATAGCTTTTCTATCCCATTCCCTACAAATGTCTTGGGACAGCTTTAAAGCTCTTCTACGTGATCTTAACAGTTTCCACATGTAAGAGAACTTCATGGATTTTCAGACAGAATGAGGGATGGTAAGAAGAAAGGGTACATGGGTTAAAAAAAACTCTGGGGGTGTATCAGGATGGGCCGAGCAGTGCCGCTTCTTCCAGCAGCCTGACAGAAGGCAATCTGCTGTACCTCTCAAGTGCTTGCAGGAATGGTTTATGATCTGTAAGTGCTTGTGGGGTTAGGACCACTGTAATCATGCAGATCAGCCAGGTGCCACAGGAGGCTCTATAAAAGGCCTTTTGGTCCGCCACAGCAAGATGACTGTATTTTGTGGTTTTGGCTTTGTGGCTGATTCCAATCCCATTATAACTTGACTTCCACCTGCTTCTGACTCAGTTTTTATTTCTAGTCCTGTCATATCTTTCCAGGCATCTGATCCTTCTCTCTTCCTAAGTCTGCCTTCACCTCTGGCCCTCCTGTGCCTTGCTAAGTTCCTTAATAGTCCTGGTTTTAATGGAAGATGGCTACTGCTTATGCCCCAGGGCTGACAGAGAGTTTGTATAACCAGCCAGCTGCGTTCTGCAAGAATGATGATTAATGGTTCTGTGTGAAAACTTCAACTGATGGGAGGTCTCTTCACAGAATATTCTTCCCCGCTGCACCCTTTCTTCCAAATTTCACAAGCTGGAGTCACATAAGGATGATATAGTGCTATCTTTAAAGTTTGCTATCTGATAAAATACAGTGCATAGAAAAATTAGTAAGGTGTCAAATCCCAGGTTTTCAAAGTGTGTAATATGTAGTGGGTGGTGAATTATTTTTATGAAACACAACTGGACGGGAACTGGGTTTGGGGGTTGGGGAGCCTCTGAGGAAAAGATTTATGTCCTTTAGCTGCGCACTAGGATACTTGCAAAGGAGCTAGGAAATGTTTAATTTCTTAATTTGTATCAGTTGTGTGGGGAAGCAGTTGCCTCACTTTTTAATGGAGATCAGGATGCATTATTTCTGAGGAAAGGGAAGGCCACTGTGCCTCCACTTATAGGCATTTTTCACATATTACTGCTGACTGGTAAAATTACTATAGGCTACCAAGTCCAGCTGAAATTTTTAAACCTCAGTCTCACCTATCAATAATATATAAGTGTGTGTGTTTGTGTTATTTGTCTGGCTGGCAAATAGCCCTATAAATAACCCCAAGATGAGTTGCTGAGTCCTAAAATAACAGTGTGTGAATGATTCCTTCTGTTCCTCTTTGTGTAAACAAGCTTTGTAAAAAAAAAATGTTAACATTTTAATACCCATCATGCTGTCAGGCTTAAATATGTTAATTTATAATAATATAATAATTAGAATTTATAATAGGAGCAGTATTACTTCATCCACATATTCTCAGATTTAGCCCCTTTTGAAACTTTCATTTAAAATGGTGCCTCTAAGCCAGCAGCTGTGTATAGCAAACAATCTAAAAAGCTAAAATTAGAACCAGAGCATAATAATTGTGGCTGGTGGTTTGTTCCCGGCTTCCTGGGGAAGTTTCATCAGCCTATAAAAGGTGCTGGAACGTGTGTGCTCCTCTGAATCAGGGCCACTGCACTGTGATGCTCAACTCTCTGTTCTCCTGTGGCCTCATTAACTGATCTCTCGCAAGCAAAGCAGCGTCCCAGATTCTCACTACCCGACTCTGACATTTATAAAGTACTTCCACAGTCTTGATAAGATCAAAAACTCAGCATTCTTTCAAATTCCATAATAACTCCCAGACATTCTCAGCTCAGGCAGGAGGGGTGAAAAGGGGTTCTTGTTAAAAGCTTTGGAACGAGGGCCATATCCCGGCAGACAGCTTCTCCCAACAATGGGGCATCACACAACACTCTCAAACTCTCCAACTCCATTTCCAGGGCTGTGGCAATGAGGTCCAGTGGTGGGGCTGCTTCCTAAGCACCCAATTGGCCTCCAAGAGGAGCTAGCCATGCTTTGCTGCTCTTGGCCCTGGTCATCTGGTGGTACCCCTTGAACCACCATGTTAGAGCCAAGAGGAGAACTGGCATCAAAGGGGAGTGGCAGTAATGGCCAGGTCTGGAGAAGCAGTAGGGGCCAGGCCTGGATGAGCTCTCGGGCTGACCCAGGCACTCATGCAGAGCACTGGCACACAGCACACGAGGTGGAACTGCCTGCCAGCCAACCTCCGTCAAGGACAGCTCCTTCTCATAGGAGGAGGAGGATCTCCACAGAACTGGATTTGTACTGGGACAGAAGGGAGAGAACCAGAGAACATTAAGAGCAAGGCTGCCTTGCTATGAGTAGAACAACAGGTCAAATGTTCTCTCCATATCAAGGTTTGGCAGGCTTCTCTCTGCTCTCGGCACATACCAGAACTGCAGTTTTGACCACTGTGCTCTATGCACACGCAGGTGTGCTCATTTTGGTGGCTCCTCTCAGTTTGGAGTGCACATTATACTCATCTTTTAATCTTTTAATATTAATTAAATTAATTTAATATTTTTAGTGTATAACTTTGTTTTTGTATAATTTTGTATATTTTTGTTGTAAGCCACCCCGAGGCTTTGTTGCGATGGGGGCGGCATAAAAATGTTTCAAATAAATAAATAAATACACAAATAAATAAATACATACATCTTGGAGAGACATCCTCTCCAGGCAGCTTCTCACCCACGCACCAATGTCTCTCAAGAGGTCTGCTTCTCATTTGGGGTTTTCTATCCAATCTGAGTGGTGGTTCAGCTTTGTTCTCTCTCACTTACAGGCACGTTTTCTCCTTGGGCACCATGTCCAGGAAATATTTGAGCAATATAGCAACATTAAAAGTCTGCCTTGTGCCATGATCAGATTTTTTTTAAGGGCTTGGGCTGTCAAATAGCCTTCCGGCTCTGCTATTGCAGGTCTGAAGTTTAAAGTCGCAATGGCTGCAGCAGATGCTCAAGCAATCACACACCAATGTCTATGCAGCACAAAGCCTGCATAATTCTCTCCTAAGCTATCCCAAATCCAAGCAGGAGATGGGGAGATGTGTTTTAATAGTACCTGGCACAAGGGGCACCCACGGTTGTCTTGCTCAGTTTCTAATCACATGGTTTTCTGCTACTCTTGCAGAATATGTATAAAGAGGAAGGAAAGAAATTGTCATTCTCCGTGTTTTCAGTAACTGGAAGATTACTTTATAGAGCACAAAAAGGATTTTCCACACATCGGTCATCC
Source organism: Varanus komodoensis (assembly GCF_004798865.1). NCBI lineage: Eukaryota > Metazoa > Chordata > Lepidosauria > Squamata > Varanidae > Varanus > Varanus komodoensis. The sequence goes on along the minus strand of NW_025336345.1, from coordinate 2,456,563 downwards.
AAATCTCACATGATAGCAATGTGTACATGGTAGGAACAGAAGTGGAGGTCAGTGAAGGAAAAAGAGTATCAAGAGATATTATTTACTGAGCCGATTCCGAAGAAATGGGTATTATACGGACAAACTGTATAATGCTGCCTTTATATCCCTATGCTTCTTGAGGGTTACTCATCCTTCTTCAAGTGGTGAAAAAGGAAAGTCCATAACCTCTTTCCTTTACATGGTACAGCAAGATTCAAAATGGAAGGCAATGGTTGAAGCTATGCTGCCTGATGCTAACACATTCATTTAATTTGCCCCAACAAAATGAAGCCATGGCAATAATGGGTTCTCTACACAACATATTTAAGACAATGTACAGAAGGAGTGAGGTAGATTTCTATTGTCTGACAGAAGATAAAGCACTTGATCCTGTTAGCATGGAAAATCAGTCATAGTTAGGTTTGTCAAGGGCCAAAAATTTAATGAACATATTTTGGCCTTAGCCTAACTTTGCCTGTAGAGCTGACTCCATAACTGATTATTTGCTCAAAACATGTTCTTCTTGGATCCTTGTGCAGCAGCAAAATCTGGAGGGGTGTGACAAATGGAAAGAAGCACAATGGTTAAAATGCATCTTCAACTACACTTGTTGTTACCTTTGTATAACTTTGCCAAAAAGTATGGGCAATCACCTGCTACATTCCTTGGAAGAAAGATGGGCTGAACACTTAGCCATTGCAAGCCCTGTGGATGTGAAAAGCCATCAGCGTCTAAATTGTCTGACCAAACCACCAAGGCAATGTAGCACAAGACCTCAAAACAGAAGCTTTGCAAAGCCAACCAAGAATGCATCGGTTTAGTTCTTTTAATGTGAGATGTGCTGCCTGTTTTTGCTGCCAGCAACCAAGCAGTCCAAAGCAAAGAAATGCATTCAGGTCCAACAACACAAAGAGTAAATATTTGTCTCTCATCTCCAAAAGCGAGCGAGGAGGCTGACAGCCTTTTGAGGAGCTGTTTGGCAAAGCATGCCAAATATGTCATGACAATGGCATAGTAAATGAAGTGGGGGAAGTGAAAATGAGGCATACAGAAAATAAACGACTGGGACTCACAACTGCTTGGTTCAGAATCTTCTGTACTCTGTCATCTGAAAGCACCTTCCACTGAGGGCCCAGCTGTGCAATTTCTGAGACTGAAATGCTATTTTCTAAAGGTGATGCTGAATATTGATCAGGTCTGGAAGCACTCCTTCCAAATTCTTCCCTTCTAAAAGAGAAAGCAGTTTCCTGTCATTGGAGCCGTCTAATGCAAACATTGAAGGCTGTACACAGGAGGGTCTATTTTGGCACCAAGGAACAACTGGATAAAAAGGGAGGACAATGTTCAAAGTGCCCAGGATACCCTCTTTCCTGAGGAAGCAGCTTTCTAAATGTCTGCAAATCACTAGCTTGTAGTGTGGTGCAGAAACAGCTGTGTGCAAGGCATCATTCTCTTGCCTCACATGCACAACGCAACCACAGGGGTGATGTGGAATGGCTTCGGGGGGAAGGGGAAGCATGCCCGTGCTGACTGGCTTGGCCTCCTTGCCCCACAGAGGGATCCCTGGTTAACTATGATCAGAGACAGTAGCAGGGATACAGGAGGGCAGCGGCATTTAGCCCATGTGGTGCCTTGCTCAGCGGAGAAGTTGCTGGAAGAGCAAGAGGCTCTGGAAATGATGGCTCAGCCACAGCTGCTTTGTTTGCTCTTCACGTGTCCTGAATGAAAGAAAAACAGCTGGGCTTCCGTGCTTCATCCACCTCATGTTCTCTTAGGAGAATGCACAGCTTAGGGCCATGGTACTTGATGGAAGGCCTCTCCCAGCTGTAATCTACTCGTACACCATGACCAACATTTGAGTCATTCCTCTGAGTGGCCACTCCAAGGAAGGTGAGGAGGACAGCGATAAGGGGGAAGGCCTTCACAGTGGTGGCCCCTCAACTGTAGAACAATTTCCCTCCTGAAACCTCTCTGGCACTAATTTTGTTCTCCTTTCATTAAGACAGCTCAATGTCCCAAGGCATTTAAAGATGTCTAAAATAATTTAATGGCTTAATGGGGTTCCTCTGCATGGTGTTTTTAACACATATGTTCTGTTATATATAAAACAGGTATATTCTGCATTATGTTGTTTAAAAAAACTGTTTTAATGGCATTAAGCGGGTGGGGATGCGGTGGTTTTCTTGTGTCATGGTCTTAGCAGGCACTGTTGTAGTCCACCCAGAGAGCTCCAGCTACTTGGGTGGTATAGAAATTTAAATCACAAATGAATAAATTATGGGCAAGAAAAGCAGCACTGCTGCATGTAGGACTTCTCCAGTGGGAGAAGACGGGATGCAGCAAAGACTAGCAGAGATGCTGTGGCAAACCTCTTTTCTGTGCACCTGCTGGGGTAAAGTGGCTTGTTGGGGCACAGCAATACCCCTTTTATGACATTATCTGGTTCCCAGTGGGGGGATTCTTGCCCTCCACCCAACTTCAGGTGCTTGGCCCTGTTCTGCCTCATGGTGTTTCTCCCAAGAAACTTCTTAAGCTCCCAAGAAAACAATGTTTGCTTTTGTAATGGGTAACAAATTTACTGGGCATTTTATGGCAGTACTGCCATTGCTATCATGTATTCGAGAAACTCGGAGCAGAGGAAAGAAAACTTTTAAAACATTGGCTGGGTAAAGCAATATGCCACACAGCTGAACATACAAAGCTATAAGTTGGGTTATTTGTCCATCCAGCCTACTGCTACCTTTTTGGGCACCAGCACCCCAGAATTTCGAACAGGGGTCCTTCCCAGTTCTCCTGGGGTTTTTTTTATGGGAAAGTCTGGAGCCTTCTTCTCCATCACTAAGCTATACGATGCCTCTGTGCAACCTCCATTCACACCACAGAAATTGTTAACTTGTGCTTCTGCTCTCGGATTTCACTTGCTCTTTACATGAGATGCTTTTTTTTGATAAGTAGATAAGTAGTGTTTTTATTTAAATGAGTTATTTATGATGCTAAACTCTGGCTTAAAGAAATGATGACTCAGAAAGCTATTAGCTATATCAGTGGAAAAGCTTCCTTAACTAGTTTTATAGATATGGCTTAATATTTTATGTAATGCATTAAGACCATTAAAATAAAAGAGATGTCAGTAAGTTACCTTATGTAAAATCGCCTGACTACAATGAGCATGAACATTTAAGAAAGCAGAAAAGGATCTCTCCGAAGTGCCCATCACATTATTATTTTACGGCAGATTTCAATCTATTTTAAAGCTCCACACTACGTCACTTTGGGTGCACTGGCAGTCCACTATCACTCTCAGTTAATTATCTGAGCTGCAATCCTCAAGCTTGCATTTAATATCATAAACTTCAGTGAGATTGCTCCAGAAAAAAGAGGCAATGCTTACGCCCCATTGATTTCAATGTGCAAAAAGCCACACTTTTTCCCAGGAGACAGGATAGAAAAAAGCAGAGAGAGGCTCGGTGGGCACAGTCTTCTTGGTTGTTTCATACCACGTGACAATGAAGGCCACTGAGAGGCAGGCCCCTGACTTTGAGCCCAACAAGGATTTCTCCTAGGCCTGCTTCCTCTGTTGTTGGGCCAACAAGAGGTGTGAAACCCTGGCATGGGGGGAGCCAGTTGTGTGTAGCGGGAATGGAGGTCCTAAGTGTATGGATTCTGTAAGCCCAGATTGAATGACTAAGGTTCTGGGGCTCAGGTTGGATCCCAGTGCCACTGCCTCTGGTGATAATAGTATGGATCCTACCTCTGCTCAAGCTTTGGAAGAGCTCACTTCTACTGTATGCTGTGGACATCCTTGTTTGCCTTAAACTGATAAAGCTGGCTAAACTTTAGTAATGCAGGGAGTTCATTCTCTAGTGCTCACCCACTGTCATGTAAGTTGAAGACACTTCCAGAAGAGCTGCTGCAAGCAAAAACAGCAAAGTCCTGTGACAGCTTTAAGACCCACTGATTTATTGTGGCATAACCTTTTGTGATAAAATGGACTCTAGTCCATGAAAGTTTATGCCATAACAAATCTCTTAATCTTGAAGGTGCACAGCCCTCTTTGTTGTTTATGTTGGAAATAAACTGTTTTGTGTTACCCTCAAGTTCTAAATGGTCATTTCAGGTCCTTTTTGCATTGAGGAAACAAAAGCAATCCTATTTTTCTGGGTGCTGGGGGTGAACATACCCCAGGCAAGTGTTTCCATCTGGGAAGATATAAAGCAGGGGTGGCCAAACTGAGGCTCAGTGGCTGCATATGGCTCTTTGAATTTATTTTGTAGCTCACGGCTTGCTGCCCATGGTGGCCATGGGCACCCACTTTCCATTCACTGCTCACAGCCACCACCTGTGGGCACCTGCTTGCAGCTCTCAAACATCTGACATTTACTGTATGTGGCTCTTCCACTGAGCAAGTCTGGCCACCTCTGATATAAAGGATGTTTTCCTATACTTGTTTACCTGGAAGTAAATCTTGGAGAACAAGTGGAGCTTAGTTGTGAGTAAACTTCCATAACATTGCACTGAAATAGGTAAAAATTCAGGACTTTCTTTTTTCTGCTGGTTTTCTCAGATCTTTGAGTAATTATTTGATGTCACATCAAATGTGATTCCTGCATTCTTATATGGGGAACTATACTGCTGGAACACAAGTAGTAAATATGCAGTAAACTGGCCCAATCAATATAAGACTGGACAACTTATGAAGGAAGGCAGGCAGAACTTGAGGCTTCCCTGAGAGAGGACCTCACATGCACAATCTATGCCCACAACTCACATTGCTTCAGACCTCAATATTCTCTCCCCGCTTTTAAATTAGTGCTTAAAAACTCATTCCCAGAATCACATACAAACTGCTTGAAGCAGATAGTTCCTTCAACAGTAAGCCCAGAACAAGATCTGTACATCCTGAATTGTGCATTCCTTAGGACAATAAAGAAACATACTTGGTTTCATTCGACAGAAAGTGTTCTATATTAAGGGAGACAAGAAAGCCCCTGATTAGCATAAGCAGATCATCAGACTCTGATTAGAGTTTCTTCTACTTTCTTCTCTTAGTATCACATGTGCTGGTGTGACTTACTAAAATGAAGCCCTTCATTCAGTGTAATCAGTGAAACCATATCAAGAACAGAATGCAAGATCTTGTTTACACAGCTGAATAATGATTAATTTGTGCCATATGGAAGGATGCGCTAAAACTAATGAATAGTTCTCGGCATGGCAACTGGTAATGGGTTTGCAAAACAGACAACCTGGCACTTATTAGATGAACAGGATAAAAGATCAAAATAGAATATTAACCAACTGGCTAGCAACTTCAAAATAGCAACATTCACAATTAGAATGAATTCAGCTTTCAAATAAAGGTTCAAGTAGGGCAACACTGTTTGGATAGCTTTCTGAACAGATGCCTTGGATGGTGGCATTTGTGTTTGTTTCTTTCTTGGCCTACAATATGGAACGAAAGCTGTACTTCAACAAAGAATTTTTGTGATCAGCTTGGAAAATGCAATTAAAGGACTGAATACTTGTTTCAATGCAAATCGCCTGGAAAGCGGAGCAGGTGCAGTGTTAAGAGGGGAGTGCCACCACCAAAATCAGGACACTGCCATCACTCAATCCAGCAAGGGAGATTCCGGTGCAGAGCTGTTCTCTCCACCACTATCCCCTGTGCAGCTGAAGAACGTTTGTATATGTATGAGGATGCTCACAGGGTCCCGGTGGACTTCTTGGATGTCTTTTTTATTATTATTGCAGATGGAAATCTGCAGGCTTATCTGGTGGTATGAAGATAAGTTGTATACCAGATAAGCTGCATGTAGGTATGGAAAAGAATTTTGCTTGGCCCATATTTTTAAATGAGCTGACCTAATTTGCACTTCCTTAAAGTCATAGTGGACTGGAACAGTGTCCCGAGATTGCTTTCTTCTCTGAAGTCTGCAAAGAAGTTATTGGCGCAAAAATTACGAACCAAAAAGCATGTCTTTGGGAAATACGCATACTGAAAATATTTATTAGGAAAAGCTGCATTTACGCATAAATGCATCTTTTTGTGTTTTTCTGAAAAACACCGTCATGCCGGCTGTTATAGAAATTGAATTGACTGACCTGATATAGATTTGTCCATGTATAGCTGCTGGTAACTTTATTCAGTTCCTTGCAATTTTAAAACAGTAAAATTCATTTTTAAGTTATTGCTAGTGCACATTTAAGGGCAGAACTCTCTCAAGTTCCATAAACAGTGTTTGCCATTTGTTAGTATAATTTTGGCAAACATGGGGGACCTGTAGAAGGACTGGCGGTTAAGGATATTATATCAATTATTATATTGCTATATTTTGTTGGGATCATCTACAAAATTCAGTTCCTATTAAACAGGTTTTAGCTGGTGTGGCTTGACTTGCTGTGGAAATTCAAATAACATAATCTAATGTTTCAATGGCGAATTAGTAGCTGCAAAAGGAATGGCATTTGAGCCAGATGGCAAAATTTACTGCCTGCTTTTTCATTTGTAGAAGGAAAAACCATAATGTGACTGTTTTGAAAAATGTCGAGCCTCATGCATCAAGATTATAAGATCTTTAATATTTAATCTTTGTGATCTTGCATATTAGAAGAGTCTTCCCTCAGTCGCCCTGCCAAAATGTGAAAACGGCATTCCTCTCCCACATTACATGCAGCCCTTTGTTTGGGCTGCACTTGATGCGGCATGTGACACAAAGGAAGGCTGCTAGTTGCATGATCGTCATTCCTTGAGCATCCATGGACTTTCTCTCAGCTTGAATCTCTTTCCAAGAACAGGGCAAGCATGAGAGGAAGTCTGTGAATGCCTGAGGGCTGGATTTCATGGAAGGAACAGCACTACTTGTTACCTCTCCCCAGTCTGAGATGATACCATGGATAAGCACTCTTTGAGTCCAACTCTGTAGCCAACTGTGGATCCACCTGATAATAGTTCCATCGAGCCCAGTTTAAGCTAGTTTGTTAATCAGGATATCATGGGGCAATTTATCAAAAGCTTTGCTACATATTCTATACTGGGTGGGATAAGATAGGGGGCAGAGGTCACCCCCATGCTTCTCTTGCTTCACAAAGCACTTTGACAACTAATTGGATCTGGAAGGAACTCAGACAAGTGACTCGGATCAGGAGAGAAGACGGTTGAGGGAACACCAGCATATGTTTTATCTTGGTGGTGCTGGTCTCATCACTTCCCATCATCCAGAATGCAAAAATGCCTTCTCTGAGATCACTCTCATAGGTTCAGAGAAGCAGCTGGCATAGTTCTTTCCACGCAGGTTGGACGGGGGATCCAGGCACAGCCCCCCCCCCCGCTTTGAACAGGGGGACTTTTCTGACTTTACAGCTGGGAATCTTCAGAAGCATCCCGCTATCTAGATGCAGTCCAGCAGCCATGGGATTGCTCTGTTTGTCTCTTAGTGCAATACACAGCAGAAACCTGAAATAAATCTGATCTTACGTACTTTAAAAAAGCAAAAGTTCTCTTCTGGGTCTGGGGTTTGGTACATGAGTTGCTGAAAGAAGAATATGTACTCATCTGGGGATACTATTTGTCTTCAGGTTTCTCAAGCCAAACCCACAGCATACCTATTAGAGGCCCAATGTGCTCACAAACAGCTAGCTTTCCTTGAGCAGTATATCAGGTTTTCTGCACTTCTGAATGTGTGTCTGTTTAATTATAAATTATCTCATCTCCCCCCAATCCCCCTTGTTCATGTTCTTGCGATGTCAATGTAATTGAAGTCATGAGCTTAGATGGCGGACTGCAACTCCTGGATACACTGGGGGCGCTATCCTATACAGTGTTGTCAGAAAAAGCCCTACAAGTCTCAGCCTGGCCAGGTCAGGCCAGTAGGCTGTGGCACATGAGGAATTGAAACCCACCCACCTTTTTTTGTCTAAGCACACTTAGGATTGTACCCTTAGTGCCTGTCTCATCAGGAAGCCAAGGACTGAGTGAAACTTTAAAATTGTATTCCACCTTTCGTCTTCTTCAGGAGGCCCTTCCACATTCTGACAGACTATTTATAGATTTCTGTCATTTCTAATGTTCTTAGTGACTTTGAGTTTCCATTCTGAAGTCAATACAATCTCTTTCTCCTAATCCTGCATCCTAATTTACAGCAAGAACAAAAAGAAAGTCACTTCCATTTATCATGGCTGCCTGGATATTGGCAGCGTGTGAGATGTAATATTCCCACAATTTCTTAGTAGACTTCCGATAAACAGCCAAAAGATCTTCCAGCAGCTCCAAGAAACCAATTCACTGATTCCAAGTGAGAAGGCAGCCTAACTGCCAGCATTAGCCCTCCTTTCCTTTGGTATTCTTTGCAATCATGCTCCTTCAGCAGCGTGCTGATAAAATCCCTACAGTGCTGAGAGAAACAATATCTGGCAAATAGTTCATGGAGCCTTTTGCTGTTGTGAGAACCAGCAAATGTATCTCGGAACAGTAATGCCTAGACAAATGAGAGGAGATGGAAAGGCTTTCAGAAGCAAAGCAAAACAAAATCAAATCCCAGACTTAGACATCACGCCCAATGACACAAGAAAAACTCTCCAGCTGCTGCTTAGTTAAAACCGTAGGGCCAGATCTAAGTAATCCTGTGTCCCCTAGACAGAGTTTGGAGGTCCACTGGATTTTTCAGAGCCCCACCTCCAACATAGGGAAACAGCACAGACATCAGAGAAAAAGCTCCAACACTGGAGCTCAGACTGTACACATGGAGCACTCTCCCTGCCCTTGCAAACACCATGGAAAGAATTGTGCAGGCTGCCTCTCTGAAGGTGCAAAAGGGACCTCAGAGGGGGAGTTTAGGGGGCATAGGAAGGGAGGAGAGAGATGCTCCGTATTCTCAGAGCTCCACAGTGAACTAGGATCGGTTAACTGTTCTGTGGGGTGGGATCTTCACCTCCATGGCCCTTCCACCCTGTGTAGGATGCCTATAATCCTCTGAGTTCAGAGATATAAGCACCCCATACAATTGTGCCTTAAATCTGTTTTATTGACTTGAGGTGGGATTTGAAGATTTGATGGCACTTGTTTTGAGGACAGCTTTACTGTGCTAAATTTTAGTGTCAAAAATATACACATAGCAATCACTTAGTGGTAGTGCACATGATATCTATGCCAAAGGTCCCAAGTTAAATCACTGTAATTCCAAGTGAACAGATTACATATAACTGCATTTGTGCGGGTTCATCCCTTCCTGTCAGTGCATTTCATATTTCCGGTCATGTGAGAGTCTGGATGCTTTGGTCACCATTCCAGCTATTTCCCACACTGTTGACATTAAGACTGTAAATTTTAATTGGGATCTGTTGTTTGTTCTTATGTATCTGTAAATTGTCTTGTAAGCATAAATAATAGACAGGAGTAAGGAATAAAAATAACATCTTGGAATAGATTCAGGGATATTTTGGAGGGCTATGGATGTTGATTTGGCAGAGAGGGGGTGAGAAGTAGTGTGGCGTGGAGGTTAAAGTGATAGACTGGCATTGGGAGATACAGGCTCCAGTCCCTGCTCAACCATGAGACTCACTGAGTAACTTTGCACCAGTCACCGCCTCTCAGCCTAATTTACCTCCCATGGATGTTGTTTATTATTATCACTATGAACAACTGAAATAACCACTCAGATGTTCCTGGAGTCCCCTGGGCTCTTGTGGGGAACCGGGGGTGGGGGTGGTGGTGGTGGATGTCACTGAATATAACTACTAGCAAGCTTTGGAATCTTGTCTTCCTATACTAGAATGACCTCTATTGCCTACATCCTAGCAATGTTCACTTCAGAATTAATATCACTAATATTGACAGAAATTACTTCCAAGTATATGGTTTATGTTTTCAACATGTCTCTCTTTAGTTTGCTATGAACCTATGCATGGAAGGTGATGTGGTTCTAAGTGGAAAGCTTTTTTACACATGTAAAGCACCTCTAGCTTTAGACATCTCTAAGCTGTTCCATTTTCCCTCTAATGTGATGGGCAGAGGTTATGATAAAATGGCAGCTTTCAGCTTTTCAGCACTTTAGAAAATGGTCAAGTTAGCTAAATGGGAACCGGGCTGTTGTAAAACACAGCCTGAGCAAATATGTTCTCTCCGGGAAAGCCAAATTCCATCAATTACATTCATATTCTAGTAGTTATCTCTCATTTAGCATAGATTTGCCTAACGCCCACCTCAGAGGATTCTACAATAATGCAAGTGAACAGGCGCTCCATTTTAAAGATGCTATGCTCATAAAAACAGCAAGGTATAAATCAGTTGAGGAGACATTCAGAAGCACACTCTTCCTTCCCAGAGCTCTTCAAGCCCTGCTTTATTTGCATTTCTTTCTTCTTTACTATTCTGTTAGGAAGCTGACTTATTCTATACACCAGTGGGCATTTGTTTTCTTGATGTTCTTTGTGGTAAATGAAGTTTCCTGGCTTCAGTCAGGCAGCTTGTTGAATTTTTTCCCTAATTAAGTGAACGTTGCATTCATTATACCATATTGTATATACCATGCACTTTGTGCTTTGCAAACCTGCTTTAAACTAGGCACTTTGTTTTGCCATGTTCACTGCACTGAATTCTGTTTGTGTATAACACTGTTTATTGCCACTTATCACTGCCCTTATGCTAACACCCTTGGAGATAGTCTTTTAATACAACATGGAGGACAGGAAATTTGCTTGCAATGTTAAATTCTAAATTTAAGAATAAAGGGAGCTTTTCTAAGCCACTTTCTTCGAAAATGTGCCATTTAATTCAGTTAACTGTAGCAAAGCCTGAAAATGACACCAGAGCTTTAAGACTTATCTGAGTTTAAAAACTTGTCATAATGACAGCATGTGGAGGAAACCTCTAACTCTTCTCCAGCAATAAAATAATTAGTGGCCAATTCTGGTCATCAGTTTTTGTAAACCGATATGAACAGGGCTACTGCTGGACAAGTGTAGCCAGCATAAACTGCAATCCAATTTGCACTTACCCAGGGATACGTCCTGTTCACCTCACTGGAGTTTGCTTCTGAAGAGGCTGACAGGTTTGCACTATGAGTTATCTCAATGAAGTTACATATAATGTGAGTAAATCAAAAATAATTTTTCACTGCTGACAGGAGTGAAATTTGACATTAACAAATGTAGAATTCAGCCTTGAATTGGTTCAACATGGTGTCTTTCTATGCCTAATAAAGGTTGCTGGTGGTGCTTGTTTTAGATTCTTAAGCAAAATCAACCATTTATCCATCTTCTTTTTTGTCACTGCATTTACCAACTTTCATACATTGCAAAGTTTTGAATACAGAAAGTACCATGTTCAAGGCTCAGTATCTCCAGGCAGGGCAGGAAATAGTTCTGCCCATAACTCTACAGAGTCTCCATCAGCCAATGGCAACAGTTCTGGGCTACAAGAACCAATGACTGCTATGCAACTAAAAGCTGCTATATTAGACAACATCCTAGGATATGCAGCCAATGGGCAGGTTCACACATCATGACAAACAGCCCTGGTGGGTTGCTTGTTCTGTGAACCACCCATGGTGAGCCCATCAGATGACTAGGCTCACTACAAGCTGTTTGCTCCGATCTTCTCATTCAGTCCTGCAGGTGGCTATCCCAGAGGAATGAGTAGTCTCTCCTTCCCTGTTGCCATTGTGAGCCATTTTTGGCTCCCTGTGGCAGTTTTTGTGGTGGGGAAGGGAGATCCTGAAAGGTGACTTCGTAGCTACCTTATGTGACCCCTGTTTTGATAGCCACTAAGAATTCTTCCAAAGTGCAGATTGGAAAACTTTATTTCAGTCTCCCCTAATTACCACAAATATTTGCTATTTTGAAAAATCATGTTTAGTTGCAGTTGTGGAAATGGGCGGATTTGAATTGACACTGTCAGAAGGAGTATCTGCTACCAAAGTGACCTAAAGAGGCTTTTCCCACCTTTGGTTTGGCTTGGCAGCTACTCCAGACGTGGCATCTGTTGCAGTGCAGGGCAAAGGAACATTCCAGAGGTTGTGGTCTATATCACAAGGTAGTGTGCCATTGCATGTCATCAAATGCACATTTACAGTGACAGGGAGACTCCAATCTGTACACCCAATGAATGGGCAAGTTGAACAATTTGTTATACATGGCAGTTGGATGCTTCATGTTTTACTTTATATCCCACTAAATGATTTCACAATTTCTGTGCATCACAACTTTTATTCCCATAACTACAGAAATAAATGTGCCAAATAAAGGTCCCTGACGGTCTCCTTTATATTAAATAAAGGTCAAAACAAGCGACTCCTTTAATTTTCCTCCAAATTGAAGCATTAGCAACCTCTGAAGGATTAAATGCATGTACGTGTTCACCATTAAATCAGCAGGAGAGTCTCACAGAATGTATGTCTACATAAAAGCAATGCAATTTCTGCCATAACATAGTGATATCCTAGGTGGAAGAAATATAAATTAAGGTCTCCCTTATCTGCCACAAGACACAGACAATATATCTGTATCTAACAGGAGGCAACATCCACATTGCCAGAATGCTTTCCAGGGACACAGAATAAGAGTTCAAAGGGATACAGAGAACAAGTCCAGTGAGGAAACAAGACCCAGCCCCTGTGTCTGCCTTTCATCTGCATACGTGACTTAAGGTTTCAATGAGTCTTAAGATGAGTAGGAGTCATATGTGTTTTGGTACTTGTTGAAAATAGATTTAATGCCTAGCTTGGTCAGACTTCATTTTATTGTGGCTTGTACTCTCAGTGTTAATTGTTTTTCTAGCTAATTTTGCTTTCCCAAAAGAATGTATGCTCTTTAGCTGTTAATGTATCTGAGAGACAGGCAAATGAGTCACATGCAACATTCAATACATCTGTATGGTACTTCATTAAAGAGGTGCAAGGATTAATGCTAATGGACACACACAAGATGTCACTGGATTTAGTTACCTAGTTACCCTTGGAAACTGTTTGGAAATGGCAAAACTCAGCTGCTAATCTATGCACTGTGAACTTCAGCGTGGCATTATGAACACACTATTGGCTAAGGAATTTAGAAAAATGCAAAGTACTGGTGCTTACTTTTACATGATGTGGGTCCTGAATGTTTGAGAAAATGTCTTCTCCCACATCAAATATCTTCAAAGATCTTATGTGATCCATACACATCCAGATCTCCTCTGGATGTCCTCATCATCTGAGAAGGGTGTCTTTTTGTCAAATGTCCTTGCAAGAAGTCTTTTCTGGTGTCTATGTTAATATCATTTAGGAAACTACCTTTTTATTTTTTCAGGCTTTTACCCAGGATGCTTCGATGTTTTTAGCAACCCTTGTTATGGTAGACAACTGATTTGTTGTGTTGTGTTGTGTCACTGTAAGCACAACACAATACTGAACTGGATGGCAGTGAAAAAGGAGCAAGCAAGAAGAATGGTCATTTCTCTCTGCCTTCTCTGTATGGCTCTACCTTCCAAACTCCTTCTGGAAAAGACGCTTGGCCACTACTCACATCTGAGGATCCCACTATTCTCTTGATAGCAATACAGTAATGCCAACTGTATTGACTTCTGCTCTATCCTGGAAAGATGGGGTCCCTGGCTATATATACAGGCATATTGTAGGCTCTTTCACAAATTATGCACAGACAGGTCTAAAACGAAGACACCAGGCACAATCCCTCCCATGTTCATCATAGTCACTTGCACACTTTTCAAAAGGCAATACGAGACAGACAACACCAATAGGAATTCACATACAATGAGAAGAAAATAATTACATGGCTAGTAACAGACTGGGCAGTCCTCCTTTACTAAGCCTTAAGGGAAGAATGCAAATATATATAATAAAATATGAACATATTCAGAGATCATGCAACTGCTATCTGCTTTCAGCCTTGAGTTACCATACTTTATCCCAGCCTTCTCCAACTTCATATCTTCTAGACACCTTTGGACTGTAAAACCCAGAGTTCCCAGTCAATGTCCCTGCTGGAATTCTGGGAGTTGCAGTTCAAATGCCTTTGAAGGCCACCAGGTTAGGGAAGACTGCATAAGGAGCTTTAGCATCACAGACTGACAACTGACAACTCCAAGCACAATCACAGAAGGAATAGGCAGAATGATGATGTGGATTTAGAAAGTACACATTAGTGCTGGTTTTGAGCAACTGTACAGTAGATGCAGCAAACATTGACACAGTAACTTTATTATGCACTCAAGTGACTTCTGACTTTCTCAGTATGGGTCTGACAGTATGAACTGGTTTGTGCCTTCAGTTACACAGGAATTGGACAACAGTGGCTCCATGCAGGATTCAAAGAGCCAGTGATACACAGATATATTTTAGCTGCATGGTAAGTTTTTGTGAAAAGGTTCGTGTAGGTAGTTGTGTGTAAAAAGAAGAGTGGAACCCATTAATGCAATGGTGCAGAATGGCTTGTTTATTGTATTTCTGTACCTCTATTCTAGTACATTCTAGTTATTTCTGTAGCTGAAACTCTTATAAAATATGCCCTCTTGCTTGACAATTCCTTCCAACTACTTGTGGAGCTAGTTGTCTGAAGGCACTGTTCTTCCACTTAGTTGAGCATCCCCATCTACAAAAATGTGGTCCTGCTCAGTTCAGCCATGTGGAAAAGGTCCATTACTAATTTCTCTCCAAAAAGGGAGGGAACTGGACATCCCTCCACATGCATCTGCAGTGGCTTTGTGCAATTTCATGCAAGGCCATGAAAACACAGGGAATTACACAGCCATCCCCACACATTCTGCATTCCCAGACGCAGACTTGGCTGCACAATAGGAAAGACAGATGTTGGAAATCTCCTGAAACTTAGGTACTTTAATGGCAGACTCCAAGAGAGGGGATAGATAATCAAAGGGTAGTGAAGAAGAAATTTATTCTCTGTTCTTTAAAACAAAGCATCCCTCTGTGTTTTGCTTTTTACTCACCCAGCTTGTTATTATTTTGAAAGACTGTATGCAAGCATGGTGAGGACAAACATCATTTTAAAAAATGAGATTGCCAGCTGCTTTGCATTACTCAGTAGGAAAGGGAACTAGTTTTGAGAGGCTCACTTAGAATATTTCATGCTGAGGCTGCTGAGATTTAGAAGACATTAAGTACTTAGGATAACATCTGCTTGATTTCTCCAGTGGACACTCAAAATGCTTTTTCTTGTGAGGCAGAAGCCTAAAGGTGTTGAGGCAACCCTGGTGATGAAAGATGTGCCTGCAGAACTTCATCCAATTTTGCTATGAAATTTAAAAAATAGCCCTTTCCTGGAAAAACACTAGCATAATACAAAGGTTCATGGAATCTATTTTTCTGATATTTGTCAGGCAACCCAATCCCCCTGCAAGCAGCTATTAATACTCCTGTTCATTATTCATTCAATTTTGACAAAGAGAAAAGAAGAGATAACTGTTGTTTAAAATTAAACTAGGATATCCAATGGGAGGAACAAAACCTTAAATTTCTGGAGCGACTCAGAAAGGTTTGGAAGTGCTTGAGTTGAAGTGGTCAGCCTCCAAACTGGCCTGAATCAGCCCATTCTCCAAACTGGGTTCTGAGTTTAAATCTGTGGTTGGGTCACACTTCTTCAGTCTATCTATTGGGAATTGCTGTTCAGCTGTGCAGAGATTCTTGTTGCTAGTATGGTGCGGCTGCTTCTGAGATCTTGTAAGTCCATGAACGATACTTGTGGTAAAACTGACAGTAAATACAGAAATTAAATTGTGCACTTGAAATTACTATCATTGAGCATAAGTCAAGATGGTAAGATTGGGGGATGCTTTCCAGGGAGTATACAATGAGACAATAATGTAGTTGAATGGTGATAATCTTACAAATGCAATTTAAAAATAGTCTGTAACACCAAAATTGAACACTGTAGCCTTGATAGAAACACAGTGCTTCTTTTCTAATGACACACATTTACATCTCACTCTTATACTGCTTCTTCGTACAATAGCTACCACATCCCATTTTTCATATTTTCCACTATTAACATAGTTGTAATTCACAGTTCGGCATACGCTGAAATGCTTTAGAAAAATGTAACTTTGATTATGAATAGAAGGGACTGGTCAAAGAGCATCAAGCAGTCACAACTGATTAAGTTCTAGGGGTCCCAGCTTGGCAAACAGAGGCTTTAAGAGGGGCTGCAGGAATTTCCAAGGGGGGCAAGGCTGCACTGTGCCATGGGAGTGTTATTTGGATGCACAGTGTGCACTGTTGGAACTAAAGTGCATACTCGCACATTTTCCCTTTGTGATGCTTTGCCACTTACAGTCATGTTGTGTGACATTTAGAAATTGAAAATCTTGGGAATTTAACGGTGCTAATATAGTCCAGCTTTGTCCAGCAAACTTTATTTGACACAGACACAGACACAGAGACACACACACACACACACACACACACACACACACACACACAGAGGGAGGGAGGGGCACAGTACAAAGCCAGGAAGGAACAAGTGCATACACTACACACATAAGAATGTCCTACTGGATACTTCCTGATATTACCACCTTCCTCATAACATTGAAAACTTCACAAAACTTGTCAGGAAAAGCCCCTGCATTCAAGCAAAGTTTCCTTCATGGTGGAAATATAAGAACTGAAGTGTATCAGTGGAACCTGCTAGTTTTATTTTTGTGGAGATAGACAACCACTCAGTCTCAGCTCCACTAAAATCTTGATATCATTCCCCAGCCGTAAAAAAAAAAAAAAAAAAAAAGTTTTAAAATCAACCAGCAAATTCCTCCTCCCAACTGTGGATATGTCCTCATTACTATGAAATTATTCACTAGTCAAAAAGACTGTATGGTTGGAGCAATCTGGATCCTCACAAAACAAATATTCAGGACACTGGTTGCAATTTTGCCTCCTCTCTCCGATCATGTAAGGGCTAGAGATCTGCTTGCAGCAGAAGCAGCTGCAGCAGGCAGTCTGGAGCTGGTGGTTCATCCACGCATCTGCCTCCCTGAAGAGGCGCATGAGAATGTCAGAGTTGCAACTTTTGGCAACAACCAATCAAAATCAAAACTACATCAATGCAAAAACAAAGGCTGCCACCCCCTTGGTTTGTCTTGTAAGACTCCTTGGGTCTGTTACAGTGGCACTGAGAAGGAGCCAGGAGCATATGGCTGGATCCTTCTGCAAAAAACAGAGACACAACCAAAAGAACTTTTATTGATCAGGATCAATTGTGGAATGAAATCTGACAGCATCATAGAGGCTTCGACTAGCACTTGGGCTCTTTGGGAGATCACAGTCTTTGAACCTGCAAGACAGACAGAGGGGCAGTTTCCTCCAGCTATGCCCTTCTATATTGCTGCATCTCATGCATTCCAGCGCAGAACATGCCTGCTAGACCAAAACACTGGCAACCTCACTGAGGAACAGCTGACTTTGCACTGCTCCCGAGGCTGCACGCGCGCTTTCTGTGGTCTGCATGCCAATGAGGCTGGGAAACATCCTTACCTCTGGGAATGTCAAAGGGCTGCCTGCAGAGAAACATGAGCATTGTGGTGAGCGTAAGGTAGCAGCTGCAGCGGCGAACTCTTGGGCTTCTGTGATTGGGTGAATGGGGTGAATAAGAAAGGGTGCCATTAGCTATGTGGTCATCAATTCTGCATTCCCCAGTCAGCATCCCACTCTTACTCTGGTGAGGTCTATATTTAGGAGTTTATCTGTTGGTAGAGAGAATGTAGCCATCAAGAACATGCTCACTCATCCATTTGCAGCTGTTTGTTTTGCTCCATGTGTCCTGTCTCCTTTTTCTATGAAAATGAGCCATGAACATTACACCAAGAGTGGGTAAAGTGTTCTCTGACATTGATTAACGAAGGTCAGTTTGCTTGCAATTTACTTGCAACAACGCACAGTGGGGTGTTGTTTATATTTGGGCTTGTTGGCAACAAGCATCTTTCTTTTGTACAGTGCATATTTTTATTCTTCCTGTGCAGGGAATGGGGAGAGCTCCAAACTGTTACGTATCAATTGAGTATTCCGCTGGTTACAATTGTAAGAATGGCAGAAGATACCCACTGCCTATGTGCCATTAGTGCTCTGTGTACCCGTCGCTTCTCTTGGGAGCCTGGGAAAGGGCACAATCCTGCTTTGAGCCACGGCTCTCCTTTCTTCCTTCCTTGCTCAGCTGAGTGGGAAGATTTGCAGTCCCAGGTATAGCAACAGAGCTGAGTTTCCTAGAAGGATGTTTCTGTCTGCAGTACTGAGATTGAGATCCTTACAACAATGTAAGGATTTCAAGAAGTTAAGTGTTCTGTCCTTAATTCATTTGTTCTTTCCAACAGCTTAATACTCCTTGTGAACAAGCTGTCCCATAACCAAAATCTGCATTTATACTAAATACACTGGAGGGGGGAGAGCTAAATGATCAAGAGTGACATCTAAATATATGATGTGTATATGATCCTATGATATATGATGCATGCGGTAACTAGACTCTAACATAGCTGGGTTTGGGTATTTTCCATTGTGGCTGTAAGGAGGGATGGGGATGAATGGAAAGCAGTGAAGGTCTCACGGCATAAGCTTGCTTTCTGTGCAAAAGCATCACTCTGCTGGTATGCCCCCCCACCAGCTTAGGGAGATACCATACTGATTTCATCTCACCCAAGTGGTGTGTCATGAGCTAGGTGTTCCCTCCCCAGCAAGACAGACTCTCCAGCCCTTCTTGTAAGTGTCTTTAGTCTACATAGAAGATTCCAAGCATACACAAGGAGATGTGTTGACCCCCCTTTCCCCAAAGCTTTGCTTATGAACCCTTCAGGGCCTGTTTTGGGAAGGACGGGTGCTGTGCACACCTGCATTCTGCACTCTGAGCCCCTAATTGGGCAGCCTGTGGCTGTAGCGACAGGCCCTTGGGTCCGATTCCTCAGGAGGCAGGTGCTCATCTTGTGGCAGTCTACCCATTTCCAAGTCTCCTTCCTCTGGAGGTTCATGTCCATCTTCTTCATTCCCACAGATACTGAGACTGGGCCCCATGGGTGTCCTTCAACTACTTTCTTCCAGAGCAGGCTCAGGCTGTTACTGTGGGATTGGGACTGCAGGTGCAGGCCTGGCCGTTGCAGCATTTGAGCCTTGAGCCCTGTCTGGCTCAGCCACCTCCCCATCAGCTTCTGATTCTGAGTTATCAGTCCCA
Organism: Varanus komodoensis; assembly: GCF_004798865.1. NCBI lineage: Eukaryota > Metazoa > Chordata > Lepidosauria > Squamata > Varanidae > Varanus > Varanus komodoensis. The sequence continues at coordinate 2,437,381 of NW_025336345.1, read as the reverse complement.
CCAAAACTGTCAGCTTCTTGCACACACCTGGCAATCTTGCCAGAGTGCACGCACACGACACTGTGTAATTCATAGATCCGGTTATTTTGTAAGGCACATGAATTGATATTGGCTATGCACACAGAGATTTTGGTTCGTACTACTTAAGCATTGTATAAAGACATATTATCAAGATGAACAAAAGAAAGAGGGAAAGATCCCCCCCCCCAGAAAAAAAGAGGATAACCAAAGAGAGAGAGAACTCCCCTGACCTCCACCTGAAAAGCAAATTGCCGCTTGGCTTTCCTCTGTAGGCAACACATCAACCTATTCATCTTGGTCATTACAGTGCATAGTTAGGTAAATAAGGCTGGGTAAGATTTCTTTTTCTCCCCATTTATTTAAATTAGTTGCAGGAATTGATGTCCCCACATACACCCAAACACACACGCACACATACACAAGTCTACTTCCTGTTGCAGTGCTGGAAGAGAAATACTTTCCACCTAACTGGTTTTAACCTTTTGGTTTAATAGCTTCCAACTAACAGGATGAGTGTAGGTTAAACCTTGTGGCAAGAACCTTCGAGATGATCTTTTCCTCGTGACCAGCCTTATCCAGGACTATTTTGATTTGAAGGAAACAGTAAAGAAAACTTATTTTGGTCCTGCCCACCAACCTAAAAAAGGCGTATTGGTTTAGGAATGGTGGTGGCAGCCCAACTTCCTTCAGCACATTTTTGGATGTGTAGTCAGTTTGGAGTCTGGAATTGACAAGCTGCTCCAGGACTCAGAGCCCAGATGTGGGGATAAGAAGAGCGGGACTGAGTGACTACTGTCTCAGCCTAAGAGAGCTGCATATTTGCACTGTAGGTAAGGAATTATTATATTAAGAGGTTTAGTTCTTTGCTAATCTGTTTAGATAATTCATAAGGCTGTAATCCTCCTCCCCCCCCCAAAAAAAAACTTCTCCTCATTCCTGTGCTCATATACAAACATGCTGTTCGTTTTTACAATCAGGTAATTTCATCCTATGAAAATTCTGTTGGTATGCACAGTGGTTCAATGACTGTATACACCAAGAGAGCCTCCCTCCCCATCACAAGCACTTTCTTCTAGAAGGGGGAGAGCAGGTAATGTAAGGAATGCACTTGCTCCACACATGTACATACACAGAACACATGAGGAATGGTTGTCGTGTTCTTCTGTTGCTTGCTCATAATGGAGTGGATTCACATTTTCTCTAAAATGAACAAGTGTCAATATTTTCATGAATGTGGAGGTATACTAAAGATGTCACGCTATTATAAAAACATTAACTGTCCACAACACTGAGGAAAACAAATTAATTCTTTCAACTTAAAAAAAACGTTTCAAAGTCTCAGAAAGCAATTGCTGTTCCATGTGCAACTTTGCAAAAATCCTTCAAAAATTATTCTTTCCTCACCTTGGCTACATCTCTAGGTCCTGAGCAGTATCCAACTTCTCAAGTGCTAGCTGGACCCACCACTAGCTCAGAAGGAAGCTAGTGGATCTGGAAGTAAATGGCAGTATGGAAAGACCTATTTCTAGTGACCAATTATTTTTAAATATTTTCACTGTGCAATACAACAACAACCAAAATGCACTATAAGGGAGAAAAAACAAAAGGAAAATAATTACAAGATTACAAAAACTTAAAGTTTAACTAAATCCTCCACCTGTCATGTTGCCACAGGTGGCCATTTATCCTTCCAATGTTAGAAACATAGAAACATAGAAACAGAGCGAGTCAGAAGGGGCCTCCCGGGCCATCTAGTCTGATCTCCGGCACCAGCTGGCTCCGCTCACGACATGCCCACCATGTGGACGTCCAGCCTATCCTTGAACACCCGCACTGATGGGGCCTCAACGACCTCTCGTGGAAGCCTCAGGATCCTAACTGTCAGGAAGTACTTCCTGGCATCCAAACTGAACCTTGGTTCCCTGAGCTTTGCTCCGTTGGAATTCGTCTTGCCTTCCTCTGCAGGGGAGAACAGGTCTCTACCCATCTCCTTGTGACATCCCCTCACATGCCTGTATGTCGCCAACATATCCCCTCTGAGTCTCCTCTTCTCCAGGCTGAAGAGACCCAGTTTCCTCAGTCTCGCCTCATACCCCATCCCCTGCAAACCGGCCACCAACCTTGTGGCCCTATGCTGCACTGACTCCAACCTGGCTATATCCTTTCTGTAATGAGGGGACCAAAACTGAACACAATACTCCAGTAGCGGGCGCACCAAAGTCGTGTAGAGTGGTAGTAATATCTCTCTTGATCTAGAAGCCACACTTCTGGCTATGCAACCAAGGGTGGCATTCGCCCTCTTGACCACCGCATCAAACTGCTGACTCATGTTTAGCCTGCAGTCAACCAGCACCCCAAGGTCCCTTTCACAAGTGCTGCTCTCCAGCCACCTGTCCCCTATTATGTACTTATGACACCTATTCCTATGCCCCAAGTGCAAGAACTTGCACTTATCCACATTGAACACCATCCTGTTGTCTCCTGCCCACTTCCATAGTCTGTCCAGATCCTTTTGGATCTGGAGTACCTGCTCCTCAGTTGTGGCCACTGCTCCAGTTTTAGTGTCATCTGCGAATTTGATCAGCAGACTGTTCACCCCTTCTTCCATGTCATTAATGAAAAGATTAAAACAGGATCGGCCCCAGGACAGAGCCCTGGGGGACCGCGTTTGTCACTGGCTGCCATCCCAATGACTCCCCACTAATGGTTACCCTCTGCTTTCAGGCACTCAACCATGCCCTTATCCATTGGACAGTGCTTTGGTGTATCCCAAAACTCCTCAGTTTCTCCACCAGGATATCATGGGGCACTTTGTCAAAGGCCTTGCTGAAATCCAGGTATACCACATCCACTGCATCCCCTCCATCTAGCCATCTCGAAACCTTGTCATAGAATTCCACAAGGTTTGTCTGGCAGGACCTGTTTTTGCGGAAGCCATATTGTGTGGCTGTCAGCCTCCCTTCCCTATCTAGCATTACTAGATCTCCCTCTATTATGAGCCTTTCCATTGTTTTTCCTACAATGGACGTAAGGCTAACCGGTCTATAATTCCCCATGTCCTTTCTACTACCCTTTTTGAAAATTAGGACTACTGATGCCACCCTCCAGTCCCCTGGAACTTCGCCTATTCTCCATGAGGTCTCAAAAATGGAGGCCAGCGGGCGTGAGAGAACCCCTGCCAACTCTCTAAGTACTCTCGGGTGTAACCCATCAGGGCCTGGCACCTTTGTAATGTCCAATGCCCTGAGGAACCCCTCGACTTCAAGGGGGGTGACTCTAATCTGTGCCCCTATGTCCGCAGCCTCATCTAATCTCCTATGTGGATATCCCCGGTCCTGCTTTGGGGAGAACACAGAGGCAAAATAGTCATTTAGCATCTGTGGCTGTTCCCTCATATCAGTCACAGGATCTCCTTTCTCCTTATTTAGTGGTCCCACCACTTGTCTCCCCTTCCTCTTCCTATTTACATGCTGAAAGAAGCCCTTTTTGTTGCTCTTGATATTCTTGGCAAGTCTCAGCTCGTAATCAGCCTTAGCCTTGCGAAGAATGCTTCTGCAACGGGCCTCCTCCTCCCAGTTAACCTTTTGTCTATTTCCCCCAGTACCCATTTCCTACGGAGGTTCCTCTTTCGTCTAATCCCTTTAACCACCTCCTTTCGCATCCATGGCGGCACTCTCCTCCGCCTCCCCACCTTACTAACTAGAGGTATCATCAAGGCTTGCACCTCCAAAACCTCCCTTTTGAATGCTATCCACCCCTCCTCAACTCGCTTACCTTCCAGTAACCTATCCCAGGAGACTTTCCCCAGTCTGGCCTTCAGTTGGCCAAAGTTGGCCCTCTTGAAGTCCCAGCTTCTAGTGCTCGACCTGCTGCACGTCCCCAGTCCCCTGATCTCAAAGCAAAGGATAGAGTGATCACTCGCATCCAGAGCTCCCCTAATCTGTACTTCATCTATCAGCTCCTCCCTATTGGCCAAGACCAAGTCAAGGATGTTTCCCCCCCTCTCGGACCCTCTGTGTGAAAAACCCTCCCTCTATAGCTTCTAGGAAGCAACGTGACTTGGCTGTCACTGCCGAGTGAGTCTCCCAAGTAATATCCAGGAGACTGAAATCTCCCAGAATTACTGTGTCTCTCCCCCGAGATATCCTTAGAATCTGGCCTGTCAGGACATCATCCAGGGTCTCAAGTTGAACTGGAGGGTGGTAACATACTCCCACTCTTTCCCTGTCAAAACCCCTAAGTTTCACCCAGACTGCCTCTACTGAATCCCCATCTGTGCTGCATTCTATCTCACTGCATCCTATCCCTTCCCTGGAGTATAAAGCCACGCCCCCACCTCTCTTTCCCTTCCTGTCCTTTCTAAAAAGGTGATACCCTTCTATGTTCACATTCCAGACTTGCCTTTCATCCCACCAAGTTTCTGTGATTCCCACCAGATCATACCCTCCTATTCCCAGGAGAGCTTCAAACTCTTCCTGCTTATTACTCATGCTCCTAGCACTGGTGTACATGCACCTCAACTCCTTCCCACCGCTTCCTTTTCTTGGAGTTCCCAGCCTCCTCCTTCCTCCCATCCTCCCTGATACCTGGCCCCTCTCTGTAGGAGTCCTGTCAGTCCCTGCAGTATCTCTAAAACCCTGCTCCCAGAGCTCTGATCCTCCCCCCACACTTGTCCAGTGCAGACACATTACTGGGGGGACTGAACCCCCCCCCCCGGCTCAGTTTAAAGTCTTCTGGACGAAGCTCGCTAGAGCATCTCCAAAGGACCTTTTCCCCATCCTCGTGAGGTGTAACCCGTCCCTTGCCAGAAGTCCATTGGCAAGAAAACAAGTGCCGTGGTCGAGGAACCAGAAGCCTTCCTTCTGGCACCACACCCTAAGCCAGTCGTTCACCTCGAAGGCCCTCCTGTCCCTTCCTGGCCCAAATCCTCGGACAGGTAAGATTGACAAGAAGGCCACTTGGGTCTTCAACTCCCTGAGTTTCTTCCCCAAGGCCTCAAAGTCCCTGGTGGTCCCAACCACACCCTGCCTGGCCACATCATTTGTGCCCACATGGATCAGCAGGAGCAGCTGGTGACCCCCAGAGCGAACAAGACACTCCACTCTGTTGTAATATTGCAGGTTATTACAAGTTGTTGTATGTCCCACCAATGTTTTAGCATGGAAAATCTATTGTTGAGCTTGCATTAAATTACAAGACAGGGATAAGTAATTCAAAAGAACATCTGTATTCTTAAAGAACTTTCCATCACAGCATTTATCTGAACTGATAACAGCTAAAGGAAGGTGCTATTGGATATCACTAAACCATACAGAGAAATGAAGCATTAGCAATATCACACTTCTAACAATTGGGCAATTTAATTAACCTCCTGAAAGACATTGTAGCATCCAATATACTTGAAACATCAAATATGCCTGAATTAAGTGTAGAATGAGCTCTTATGAAATGGGTACTACACTGGCTGGGCAATATGGGGTATTCAGCTGCAACTGATGCAAAAGCATGAGCCAACACTGTCCCATTATCTACTTTGGTATGGCAAGAGCCCAGTACAATCCACCTCAGAAGAGGATACAAAAATGGTGATTTCAAAACAGACCAGGGAGAGGAATCTAAGTTGGTATTCCATTCTGGAAACAAATATTTCACTTGTTTCTGCAGTTGCTTTAAAAAATACTGGCATAAATCCAGTTTCTTAACCAATTGCACAAGCTTGGTAATTTATACTGACTGGGAAGTGACTCAGTGCAGAAGTGGGGAGTAACTACACAAGAGGAATTGAATCAGCACTTCCTCAGACTGGTGGGGGGCGGGGAACAGCACTCTCATGGAAAGTGATGCTTGGTCTCCATCAGGGTAGGATCCATCTCCATATGCGGGAGATGGAGTCAGCACTGGCTTTCTGATTACTGATGCAGCAATACATTATTATAAAAGGCTCAGTTTCCCATTCCACCAGGGGGCCTGAGTATGCAGCTTTGGATGAAGCAGTCTATTTGCTAGAGTAAGCAATGCTTCTTTTACATATAATCTTTCTAGGCCTGTTGATAATAACTACCTTTAGACTAGGACTCATTCCATTAGCTTATTCATGTGTGTATTCTCTTAATATTGGAGAGTGTTCATTGATATTCCCTATGTACTTCCAAACTTAGGTATAACATAAAAGAGAAGTGGCTATTAATAAATGGTGCAAACACATATATGTTAAACTAACAGACTCTCAGCACTGGCTTTCTTGTTGTGCCTCTTCTCTGTCTCATATACTAAACTCAACTGTGAGCAAAATGTCAGCTGGTCTTTTGTATTTCCTGAAGCAGGCACACTAAGAGAGTTTCAGCTTATCGCCAGTTGAGTGAAGGTTCTAGATCCTGACAAAGTCTTCTAAAGTGTTGGAGGAATGTGGAGAGTTTAAGCTACTGACACTAACCTCCTGGGACACTGAGCAGTTGGTTCTGGTGGCATCAAAGAAACAGAGCAAATGCAGTAGCAGTACTGGGTGCTGCCCAATGTTCCCGTAATATCCTGCTTTGGGTACTATACCCTTTTATGGCATTTAACATGCTACATCAGGATCCTCACATGCCTAAGCAGAATTCTTTCTCCCAAATCAGTTGCCTTTCCTGTATTCAGGCCATGTGATGGTTCTTATCCTATTATTACACTTATTCCTTAAGCTTGAACTTCAGGAGAATATATTTCAACTGACTATTAGGTGAAATGTTTTGATGGTAAGAACTATTTGAGAATGGAATAAATGACTTAGAAGCATGACGGGTTGTCCATTGCTGGAGGTCTTCAAGCAGACACAAGAAAATTAGCTGCTGGGCATGCTCAAACTCTGAATTTTCTGCACCACACCTGGGGATGTACTAGATGGTTTACAAGGCTCCCTCCAGCTCCATAATTTTTATCCACACATACCATAAATGGCTTGCTTTTATCTTTAAGCTACTTCTTGCCCTTATATTTTAGGCATACATTTGCCTTTGAAGGCTCTGCTCATCTTTCTGACCTTATTTCATAGTTTTATAGACACAGTCCTTAAGAAATGGCAGCTTTTTAGTTTATGGCTAGATCTTCAACCAGCATTGCTGAGTGTAGAACCAAGGGAATATACAAAATCTTTTAAGACCTCAGTGCTTCTGAACAGTAGCCTGAACCAACAATCTTTAGAATGCTTCACGCCATTATTTGTTATTTTATTTATTTATTTAGACAACTTATATGCCGCCCCATTGCATGAGCCTCAGGGGATATGATATTGTGAAACTGAAAGAATATAGTCATGAGACTGGCCTTGTTTAGATGTAGAGCTGAACTATCAATTAGCATTATGTGCAGAAACCTTGGCCTTGTTAACTTATCCCCTCTTTCTCTGACTCGAATCTTTACCTTCAGTTTTTAAAGTAACCATGTTTGAGAAGGGAAACAAAAGCTTCTGAGTGACTTTTCACTTCCAGACCACAGAGAAAGGAGGACAAATGGCATGAACCTGAAGCTCATGTACTAAACCACTCATTCAGACATATGAAAAGCCAGGGTGGGCCAAAGATAGAACTTCAGATGTTTGGTACTTCAACCCCTCATTCCTGACTATTGGCCGTGTTTGGGGCAGGAACTCCCAGACACCTGGAGCTCTACTTTCTGGCCACCCGTGCATTAATCCATACTTTACTGCAACACATGGAATATGTCAAAGTCTGTCAATGTGAGTAGGCATACTGATATCTCTTCTGCATTTATACCACATTTTGCCATGAGATAAACTGTAATAATCACCAATATAAAAGATCCATCCCACTTTTACCTTCCAAGAATTGCCTACTGATTGTTTTTCCTTCCCACTGGAAATTCAGCACATGCTGTTGAGGGAAGAAGGTAGTTTTTATGAGATCGAATATAAGGAGCATGTATTACTTTGTTGGCATAGGCTTGGGAACTATTAACAGGATTCTCCAAAGCCCTGAGTCAGGCGAAGGTTGGAATTAATATTTTTATTACAAAGTCATAGGCATTCCAATAAAATAAGGCACAAAAACATTGCTAAACATACTATTCTGAATTCCTGGTTTTTCTTAGGTGGTTCTGTAGTCAACACAATATGGAACACTACACTTTGGGAAATACAAAAGTTAAAAAAAACAAGCAAAATTACAGTCTTCTAAAAATTTGGGGGAAACTGGCAGTTTATTCTTTGAAAGTCAGCACAAGCATATGAAAAAAAAATCCTCTTATTAATTAAAAAGGATTACTTGGTCTCATCAGAATTAGAATAATATGCCTTAAGCAGGACATTTTAAATAAGAAATACTATTCAGAATGCATGTACAGTCTGTAGTTTTGGTATGTATGTAGCATTCAGAATGCAAAATACCAATTTACAAATGCAAAATACCAGTTCATTGCTCACAAAATGTTTTTGTCTTTGTTCATGAATCAATGTTTTTGTCCATGAAAATCCAAGCATAGTAAGACCAAACAACATGATTATCATCAACTTTTGGTGCTTTCAGTTCAACCCTGAATTGACACAAATCTGTGACTTATGCATTGATTTTAATAATGTTGATGGGTATCCTGCAATCCAGAATGGAAATACCCACTAAAACTAGTTATGTCCCATCTTAATTTTCTATTAAAAAGAAGGAGCATCAGGACCAAGCACTAGTGCCTCCAGTGTTCTATAGAAGTTGAAATATGGACTAAGCTGAATGCATTTGAGGGTAACGCTGACCAGGAAAGGAATTTCAGGTCATGGTGAAATGCAAAATCAAAATGCTGATTCAGTGTGAGGTTGTTGTAAAATAGGCAGATTCCATGTTGCAAGTCATTAAAAAGGAATCAAATATCCAATCAACCTATTGGGAGACCAGATGTGTGATACTGTATACAATTCTGTTTGACAACCCTATATATTGCCAGTGTGGTGTAGTGGTTAAGAGCATGGGACTGGGACTCAGACGATCTGTGTTCTAGTCCCCACTTGGCCATGGAGCCAACTGGGTGACTTTGGGCCAGTCACAGACTCTCAGCCCAACCTACCTCACAGGGTTGTTGCTGTGGGGATAAGATGGAGGAGGACAATGATGTAAGCTGCCTTGAGCCCTTTGAGGAAAAGGCAGGATATAAATCGAAATAAATAAATAAATAAATAAATAAAAGGCTACTATAGATCCGCAAAAAGGGTAGCAAAGGGAAATCGAACTGGTCAAAGGATTGGAGCAGCTCTCCTGCTAGGAAAGATTCAACATTTAGGGTCTTCTTGGATTAGAAATATGATGGGTGGGATCACAGAGGCACATAGAATTAAACCTGATGAGTGGAGGAAATGCACAGGCCTCCTCTTTTGCAGTAATCACTTGAGGGATCTATTTTTTAACATGAAACTATATTTTTAAAAAGCCTGGTACTTAACTACCTTTTAAAAAGGATAATTGTATGTCTAATTTACATGTTTTCTTTTTAAGTACGCTGGTTAACATTATTATTCTCTGAAACAGAAGGAAATAATGTTGAAACCACCAAAATGCTTTAAATAGGCCAATTAATTAATGCTGGTCAATGACAGGAAGAAACAACCTACATTAGAGAGTAGCAATTGTGCATCTCATATCAATATTCCAAAAGCTGTGATGTGAATTGCCCAGAAATTGGTGAGTTGCAGTAACTGTTTTCTACTGACAACATTCATTTTGAATGTTGGGTACCAGTGAGATTGTTTCTCTCGCCAAAACAACACTTGTGCTGAGGTGTTTTTTTCCCCTTACTGGTACAGGGGTGGAGATCCCCTAACACTTTCCACATGTGTGCATGTTTAAATCACTCTGGAATATGCTTGCAACAGATGTGTGCCCATAAAAGCAAGCTATCATGATCCCTATCATAAATTCAGATTTCCAGGAATTGTGTTAATTGCAATTGTTAAAGGCAACTATTTAAGTTGATTTATCTATTTCTTTGCAAAACAGAATTGGATGGCTTTAGTGACGTGTTGCTGTATATATTTTATATCACATACAGGAAACAGTATGTTACATGGACTTTTAATGCTTTCACTTAGAAAGAGTTCTTCTGTAATGGAAATAAGTTGGTGGGCATTGCGATCCTATGGCTCCTGGGCAGAGCTAGACAGCCACGGGATTTTCTAGCTCTGACCTCAGAAGCTTGTTGTGAGGCCAGAGCTGGGACTGCAAATTCAGAGTGCTTTCCCTCGCTCTTGCGGTTGAGGCAACAATCCCCCACACATCTGCTGTGGCTATGATCAAACAAGGGGGCAGCCTTGGGGGCAGGCTTCTGGAACTAGGGACAAGGAGTGCAGAGTCCACTGGGACATGAAGTATTCTGGAGGTGCCTCGCGCTCCTTCCTGCCCACACTAGGGCCAAACACATGGATGGCCAAAATCAGCTAAGCATTTTACATGGCATGAGGAACACAGAGACAACCTTGGCCTTTGCTGCTATGCCTGGGATGCCCACAATCCTCTCAGTTTAGAGGCTTATGGGCACTATCATTGGATAATTAGTTTCCAAATACATCAGGAAGTTCTAGTTCATGATAGCATTCAAATTTTTGCTTTGCCAGGAGGGGCTCCCATTAGGAGCTTAAGATGCTCCAGGTATGAGTGGCTAGGACAATCATCATCAAGTGATCCAGCGCTCAGGAACACCTCCCACTCAGTTCTGGAAGGTTCTTACCCACAAGCAGATTGGGGGCGGTGGCATTGTTGGAGACATAAGAGAACATCTACAGTATGGTATTTTAACATTTTTTCAAACTCCATAAACTGCAAAATGGATTTGGATATTGGGTGGCACAGAAATGTAATACATGAAATGAATGGCATTCAAGAAATGATTCCTCTCTTCTAAGCTAGCCTTAAAAGTAAGAGGCATATTTGTGTTGTAAATTTGCTGTCTGAAATACCAGTGGAAAAAGTCAAACATTTAACAACTCTGTAAGGATATCAGCTTTAAATATTAAGATTAGCAGATGCACTGACTCATTTACATTTTTATCAAAGATGAATTAATGCAACAAAGTACTCCTTAACTGCTCCTGAACAATAACCATACTTTAAATACAGTGCTGGGATGACACCATGCCCAGAGTTTTTAATCTTGTGCAGGAGAAGCAGCTCTTTCGAATGCGGTCTCCTTCAGAATTAAAAAATATATATTCTTGAAATTATACATTATGAAAGCCATGTCTATTTGTAGTCTCTTACAATTAAACCTTGGTGCTGAGAGTCATTTATTTATTAATACATAAATTTGACCAAAATAAGGGAATGTGGTGCTTCAGATATCCTGGCCTGAAGTCATATAGGAATTGTTCTCACAGACAGTGTAAATCTTTAGCTGAAAACTGTAAGAGAGAGAAGAAATAAAACCAGGAATAAAACAGAGCAAAACAAGCAGTCAGGAACCACATGCAAGCTACTCAAAGCAGGAGTGATTTCAACCTGGAAAATAAAGTAAGATTGCATTCCGAATTTCTTCTCCACACAGGGATATTTATCACGTGCTCATGATCCTTTACTCATGTAAGTTTATAGGACCTTTACACAATGGTGTCATCCTCCACAGCCGCCTCTCCATTTTTTTCATTGTGTGTGTTTTTTTAAAGTATGTGTGTGTTAAGTACAGTGGTACCTCGGCTCACGAACTTAATTTGTTCCAGGACTCTGGTCATGACCCAAATTGGTCGTGAGCCAAGTTAAATTTCCCCATAAGGTTCAATGAAAATGAGGTTAATCTGTTCTGTAACTATTTTTCTTTAATCAGAAAAATGTGAAGCAAAGTGACAAAGAACAACAAAGATCGCGGCCATCTTCCCCCCCCCCCACCCCGAACACGACTGCGATCCCACCCCTCATCCCTGCACATGCCCGTCATCCCGGCACGCGGGGGGGGGGGGGGGGGGGATGGGCGTGAACATGGGCGCACTTGGGGAGGGGAGATGGGCACGATCATGCTGGGGGGGGAGATGGCCAAGATCATGGTTGTGCTCCTACAGGAAAGACTGGCACGATCATGGGTACGCTTGTGCAGGAAAGACTGGCATGATCTTGGCCATTCCCCCTTGCCCCCCCCCCCCACGACTGCGGCTATCACCCCACTTGGGGGGGTGGGGAGATGGCCGCGATTGTGGTTGCCACCCAATGCGGAGTTCACGACCTGAGTCAAGAAGTTTATGAAATTTTTGTTTGCAACCTGATTTGGTCGTGAACTGAGGTGTTTGTGAGCCGGGGTACCACTGTATGAGGAAAGTCTGGTATTAAATTTCAATCCAGAACAAAAGCATCATGAAAAGTGGCAAATCCACTCTATCACACCTATACCACGCCTTTACATTGTGCTTGATTGGCAGAAAACATAGGAAAGCAGAGAAATACAAACCTCAGGAAAAACCTCCATGAGAGGATGCTCATTTCCTGCCACAACAAAAATGGAAGAACTTGCCTCAAGTAAAGCAGTAGGCTGGAAAAAACCTTGGGCATCCTGTACGTAGAAATCAGACTAGATGAGATGTTATCAATGCAGTTAGTAATTATGTGAGTAGCTTTTTTAAAAAGTTAAAACTGTGGAGATCCTATCTGGATCAGGCGTTTGGCATAGCAAATGGGCTTAACCTCTTTCCCCCATACCCACTCCAGACCAGGCCTCAAGCAACTGGTATTTCCAGTCAAGGAAAAGGTGCAAGTGGCAGCTTTTGTTCTAGTGCAAATTGCAGGGGTGGGTGTGGTGTTTAGACCAGGAACACAGCAGACACCCCAGGTTAAAACCCCTAACTGCAAATCCTAATCACCAGATTCTCAATCTGGATCAGACCCAAATTATTCCTGCCATTTACTATGAAAAGTCCAGTTGCATTTGCTATTTTAACCAATGACAACTCCACTGATCAAACTATGAAAGCCACTAGAACCCATTCCTAATTTGGATCTAATTCCCCCCCTCCCCCAGATCAATGGAATCTTAACAAATCAACACTGATATGAAACCATCTAAATTCAGGGTATGACTTATTTTAGGTGAAGGTCTTGAAGCTGGATACACCAGTGCTTTCCATAATCTTAGCTGTTTCCTATTGTTTCTACAGCTATGAAATCTGTCTACACATCCCACCGTAAAACTTTCCGTTTTTGTTAAACAGAATTAAAATATATAAGGGAACAAAGGGCAGACTCAAGGCGCACTCTCAGATTCTCCTTGGCCTGCTCCGTAGTTTCAGCCAGGATTTGATCAGAACTAGCCTGCTAGGCCTGGGGCCTAGAAAACCCTACATGTATATCATGTGAGAGAGACTACCAGTTTTCTCAGATGAAGGTTGTGATGGCCACCAACTTGGAAGCATTTAAAAGGGGACGGGAGCAATCCATGGAGGAGAAGGCTATCCATGGCGGCTAGTCCAGATGGCTCTATGCTATGGCCAATGGCAGAAGCAGTATGCCTGTGTACACCAGTCACTTCCTTGTAATTTGGAAACAAATTTCAATTTAGAGACTCCTGTCTCAGTTTCCCAGAGTTACCATATGCAGACCTGAGATCCCCACAGTTAAGGCACAATACTATGCATACTGTAATCCAATATAATAATATTTAGACAGTAAAAAGCCCTAGATCTCCCAGCATTCCTCCATCTGGCCATGCTGACTGGGCCTGCTGGGAACTGCAGGGGGGAGGGGTTCTGTTTAAACAGGCGCAGCATTGCACGCTTAGTGTGCCAGTCCCTGATTAGTGCCTTCAACATTAGCACTTCTATCAACCTGTAGGGGAAGAAAAATAAAGCTGAAAGAATAAGGGAAAGCATGGAAAAGGAAGGCTAGATTACAATAGACAGCAATATTTGAGACTACAGAATGTGTTTACTGTGCACATTGTGTAGCACAGGCGTTTTCCATGGTTTGGCACAGGCATTGCTTTGCAAAATGCTCTAACTCTTCTCTCAAAATGAAAGCATTTTAATTGCACAATCTTACTGGTTTGGGAAAGAAGATTCATTTCTTTCCATAAACCCTAAATAGCTTAGGACCAGGTGACCTAAAGACCCTTTTTGCAAAAATGCAGCATTCAGCACCATGGCCATCGCTTCCCTCTTTAAGTAGTTCCAATAACAAATATTCCACTGAAAGTGCTGTATGTGACATGAAGTAGATTATAATGCAGGCAGCTTGACTCAGAATTTGAGTGGTAAGTCATACTTGCTAGGTAAATACAGGATTTTAAGACAGTTTACATGGGCAGACATAAATCTGGGAAAAATAAATAATAATAAAGGGTACATGTATGGAAAATAAACCAATATTCTCATCATGAACAGCCTTTGCCTGTAAAACACAACCTTATAATAGCACCAAAGGTAATCTGCAAAAAACAGTTCTCAACTAAGTATAATACATCTGCATTCCCTTTTTAAGTCCCTTTGCATCTACATCCAGATTCATCCAGACTAAGAGCCACAAGACTGTAAACATGTTAGATGTAGCTGGGTTATCACACTGTATTAACTTCCCTTCCAAAGGTGTGAGGATGTTGAGATGTGCAGGAAATGTAAAGCAGTTACTCTGATATAACAACTGTATCAGAGAACTATCTTCTAGAGATCAACTCAGGATTATAGAAGAGAGTCTCCTGAAAGCCACTCTGCTATGGATTTGTGCCAGGAAGGGTAAATTTCTACTGCTCAGTAAGTACGAAGTAAAAAACAATAGCTATGAAAAGAGTATGAGCTGCTCCAGACACAGGCAACGGATACACAAAAGTGCAGTGTGCACAGGAAACCTAAAAGACCCTGGCCTTTGGGTCAACATGTAATTAAAAGATGACAACAAGTGTTAAGACCATACTTTATGTTTACAAAGATCAGTACAGTCAGTGGAACTACAATATACTAAATATGCATAGTCACAAAAGAAAGATCTATGCTTGCCTTCAAACTACACTGCAAATAAGTTTGGATCAAATATATAAAAGAAAAAAATCTGACTATATTCAGACAACACAATAACCTGCACTTGAGGGTTGAGTATGGGTTGCCATTCAACCATGGGTTGTTGAAACCTGTGTTATCCTGTTTTCCAAACACAGCTGAGGCAACAAAACATGCTTAACAACCCATGGATTCCCTCTGTGGGTTGTTCATTTTTAGCATGCCATGACTTCTTAGCATGGCTGGGTTCAGACAACACGATCACCCACATTTCAGTAACAACTTGTGATTCAATGGGAAGCCACAGTCAACACACATAAAACCTCCAAGTGTAGGTTATCATGCTGTCTGAACTTACTTGGTGTGTGTTGCGAGTCGCTAAGTGAACCATGAGTATGCTTACACTGGGATATGTTTGGTGTTGATGTGAATGTCTTATATGAGTAGTACGTACCTCTGTGAAGACACACAAGCAGTGAAGTCTGTGTGCCTGTGTGAAAAAGAGAATGAGAGAGGCAGGGAATGCAAATTGGAAGCATTGCCATGTGTCGATTCAAATGTCCTGGGATTACTGCAGTGAAAACTGGGTGAATGTAATAAATGAAAGCACAGAGGAATCAATCCCCCTATTCACCTCCCTCTCTAAGGAATTTATGAGTCTCTGCTTGATTATATTCCTATCATGTACCCTGTAATCATTTAGTTAAATCTAGACATGGACTTTACAATTAAATTTTAAGCGCATTCAGTGACAGTTTTGCATAAGGAAAGATTTCAGGTTTGTATCAACAAAGCCCAGATTCATTTAAGCGGCTGCATAATATGCTTTAAATTTTGTTGACGTCTGCTACAGATTTTTCATGAAGATATGTTATCAAACATGCATTTGCAGTTCTTTCCAACTAGATAAGCAGGCACCACTGAATACATCTTATTTACATCTGGCTCTAAAGTCTAACCCACCATTATTTTAAGTGAATCTTGCTGTTTGCTTCAATGTACTTTAAGTCAGCCATTGTTTATAACCCAACAATGAAAAGCAGAAAAGGCTAGGAAGAAACCCCACTGGGCAGACTTTTCCAACCTGGTGTTTTAGACTACAACTGCAGGTGTTTAGACTACAACCTGGTCTTTCCAGATGTTTGAGACAATTCCCAGCATTTCCAGCTATTGGCCATATTGAATTGAGTGGGTAGAAGTGCAAAACCTCTGGAACTTAAAGCAGGCTACTACAAAGAAACTCTTTTTTATTTTTTGGTGGTAGCAGCAACAATATTACCCACTCCCCAACAAAAAAAA
Source organism: Varanus komodoensis (assembly GCF_004798865.1). Taxonomy (NCBI): domain Eukaryota; kingdom Metazoa; phylum Chordata; class Lepidosauria; order Squamata; family Varanidae; genus Varanus; species Varanus komodoensis. Next base: position 2,421,123 of record NW_025336345.1, on the reverse strand, counting down.
AAAATCCTAATTATTTTTATAGATCTGTTTGTATAACTGTGGTAGGATATCTGTTTTAATTATACAGGTATTCTTTTCTGCAAACCTCTATGAAGCTTCCACTGTACTTTCTCAGAGCTGAGTGATGATATCTTGATTTCTAGGTAGAAAACTAATTATACTGTTTATAATTACTAGATTTCTAGTTGTCAACATGAAATACTAGATACCATGCATAGTGTTTCATGCCAAAATGAATCCCTTAGACTGTTTACTTCAGTGACAATTTTAGATGATCTATGCTAGAACCTGGTGGTGGCCCCACATTCTCCTCTAAAGCCACAGCTGAGGAAGGAGGGAACCTAAGCACACGCACCCACTCTTGTTCTCTCTGCGCGCGCACGCGCGCACACACACACACACACACACAGATTTTCTGCAGAAATCAAGCAGTAGTAGAAGAAAAGAACTGGGCTGCTACCACTAGTTAGGCAGCACTGTGGAGTTTTTGGTACCATTACTCTGTTTGTCTTCAAGAGGGAAGCTCAATATGTGAGAAATCTGGATTTGCAACTTTTAATTTTTTTTTTTACTTAATTTATATCCCACCTCTACGCACACTCACAAGATGCAGCTCATCCTCTACACATAGCCTTATCTTTCCCATATTTGAATACACATAAGGAAATTAGCCTCACTTAAGAAAACCACATATAGGTCTAAAATCCAGTTGTATATATGGGTGGTTTCTGTAATCATTCCAAGAACAGGGAAATCCTATCCAATAGCAACTGGTGAAAAAACAACATGTTTCAGTTATTTTCAGAGATTTTCAACAAGTTTTGCATATGTTGATGACAATGATTACAAGTTTCACTTGTGTAAGATGTTCCTTAATGGGGAAAAAAAGAATAACTTTTGATTGACAGTGTCTAGGTTAATGCTGCAAAAATGCTGGTGAAGGCACAGCCTGTGGCTTAGACCAATTGTCAGCAATGAGCAACCCCACCTTTAACCTCTTACAGATTTATTACTCCGTGTGCCTCATTCTCATGACAAGCAATACTCAAGTTAGTATTGGACAGAACCCAGTTGGATTGTATGTCTATTCCACACCCATTTTACCTTTTGTTTGAACCTTTAGAGATTATAACAACAGCTGTAGTCATAATTAGAAACCTAAAATAAAAAGCACCCATAAACCATGTTTTAAAAGTGATTGCCCAAGCTGAAGTTGTACAGATAGCTTCACAATTGGGGTCTTTGCCCGGATTCTGACACACGGAACCAACTCTCTGAGTTTCCCTAGTTCCTTAAAAGTGCACAATGTTCCTTACTGTGAAAAACAATTGACCCATGGTACTGATTTTACATCTGGAAAATGTACATAAATACACTATAATCAATTGAAGAATGCATAGAGTTCAAAGATGTGCACAACTGATGCATACATTTAGAAAAATACATGCTAGTATATAGCTAGATCTTTATATAAAACAAAACCAAAGCCTGCAGCCTAATTTGGACTCATGTCAAAATAAGCTTCAACATGGAATTGCAGATTTGTTTTTTTAATTGTGTATGGGAATTTTTAATGATTTTTGTTATTATCCATAATCTATATTTTGTGCGCAGCTCTTAACCACCTAGAGAGACTCTTAGGGAATACAGAAATTAATCCAATTAATAAATAATAATTAATAGTAGTATCAGTCATACATATTGGAAAACTGATGAACACAGCCTTCACTCAAGCATATCACTTCCTGCAGAGGAAGGCAGGACACACTCCAACATAGCAAAGCTCAGGGAACCAAGGTTCAATTTAGATGCCAGGAAGCACTTCCTGACAGTCAAGACCCCAAGGGTATGGAATGGGCTTCCACAGGAGGTGGTTGGGGCCCCATTGGTGAGGGTGTTCAAACACAGGCTGGACATGCACATGGTGGGCATGTCGTGAGTGGAGCCAGCTGGAGCCTGGAGTCAGACTAGATGGCCCAGGAGGCCCCTCGCTCTGTTTCTATGTTTCTATATGCCGATGCTGAAGAAGAAATAGAAAACTTCTATGCAAAAGGATATTGAATACACCTGAAACAAGTCATGCTAATAACCATATATGACTGGAATGCAAAAGTGGGGTGGGGAAGTCAGTTTGAAGTACAAGATGGGGAAGCTGTATTCTTGTTGCCAAAACAAGATCAGGAGCAGATTGTGGTAGTAACCATGAACTGTTAATATCAATATTGTAATTACTGAAAACAAACACTAACAGAATCATAGTATGAAAAAGCAATTTCAAAACTATTCCTGAGAAATTTGCAATCTGCATAAAGAACAGATTTGTATTACTGCATTTAACTGACTGGTCTGAAATCAAAAGCATTACTAGGGAAGTATGCAAAAACACAATTTTAGAGCAAACAGAAATAAAAGCCTATATGGATGATATAAGAAGCTCTTACAACTGCAAAGGACAGGTAAGAAGCAAAGCCCAAGTTGACATAATTAGAGTAAGAATCTTAGAGAACTTTTCTGTGACTATTCCACAGACAAAAAGAAGTCTTACAGCAGCCAGTGGAAAGATATAGAAAAGAACATCAGAAGAGGAAAATCAAGAAACCTCTTCCACAATAACCAAGAAATCAAAGGAAAATTCAAACCTAGATTAGGAACACTAAAAGATAAACAGGTGTGACCTGGATAAAATAAAGAGAAGATGGAAACAATATATAGAAGAACCCACTTGAAGTGGGTTCACATCACATCATTCATTGCTCTCTATATAGCAAGCCTAGAGATAAATTTTTGACTGGTATTTTGACTGGTATTCTACCTGCCTCTAATGCTTACACCGACTCTGAGAAAATAGTGTTCCTGTTATCAGATTCTGATGTGCATGTGTTGCAGAGTCTCCTGTTCGCCCTTGCAGCCAAGAAAATAAGAGCTAGGGGGGCTCTGAAGGGGATCGTCTCCTGATTTGTGGCTGGTCCATTTTAGCATCATGTTCTGTTACATTAGATCTATGGTTTATTTGTTAAATCACAGTTTTGGTCATGTGAATTGGTCATGGCCTGTAGTTAAATACAATAAACCTGCTACTGCTACTACAGAACCATACAGAAGCCTATGTGGAAGAGCCTGTCATATTAGAAAGTGAAGTGAAAGCTGCACTGCAAACACTTGGAAGGAATAAAGCACCTGGAGTAGATAGAATACCAACAGAAGTATTCCAAGTCGCAGAGACTGAAACAGTCCAAATCCTAACCAGAACATGTCAAAAATATAGAAAACAAAGCATTGTCCCACAGGCTGCTAACATTTACATTTTAATCCCCAAGAAAGTTGTTGAAAGAGAGTGTAGTAAATATAGGAGCATTGCTCTAATTTTCCATGCAACCAAACTGATGGTCAAGGTGTGGCAACAAAGACTATTACCCTGTATGGGGAGAGAAAGGCCTAAAGCTGAATTCCAAAAAGGAAGAGGAACTCAAGCTCATATTGCAAATACTGTGGTACTTTGGCTCACAAACTTAATCTGTTCAATGACTCTGGCTGTGACCCAAATTGGTCGTGACCCAAGTCAAATTTCCCCATAAGGTTCAATGTAAATAAGGGTAATCCTTTCTGTAGCTATTTTTTAATCACAAAAATTTGAAGCAAAGTGACAAAAAACAACATAGATTAGATTACGGCCATCTCCCCCCACGCCCCCGCCTGACCACAATCATGCCCATCTTCTCCACACGAGTGCAATCATGATTGTAGCCATAGATGGGTGCAACCATGGGCCCCCTTGTGGGGGAGGGAGACAGGCGGGATTGTGGGCACCCTCAGGGGTGGGGAGACATGCACAATCGCGGTCGTCACCCAATGGGGAGGCTGCAACCTGTGGCAAAATTTTTCAGAAATTTCTGTTTGCGACCCGATTTGGCCATGAACTAAGGCATTTGTGAGTTGAGGTATCACTGTATGATCCTCCAGCACCAAAAATTTCCGAAAAGGATCAGTCTGTGCTTTATAGACTAGATAAAAACTAAGATTAAAATAATCTGCATTATTGCATTCCCAATCACTCTGTTTGTATGTGACAACTGGACAATGAAGAAAGCTCATAGGAAGAAACTGCTGCATCTGAATATGGTGCTGGAGGAAAGCTTTGCAAATATCCTGGACTGACAAAAAGACTGTCCTAGGGTCCCAGACCAACTGGGACCTAGCCCAGATCAAGCTAGAACTCTCCTTGGAAGCAAAAGCAACAAAGCTGTCATACCTAGGGCACATCGTGAGACAGAAGAAAGAGAAATTCAAAAGCAGTGGAAAGAAAGCAAGACCCACTAGGAGATGGAGTTATTCCATAAAGGAATCCACGGCCTTGAGTTTATAAAAGTTTAGCAGGACTTTCAAGGACAGGACATAAGACAGACGTGACTTGACAGTATTTTGCTGCAACAACAATGCTCTTAAAATTTAATTTTTGTACAATTTGTACAATTGTACAATTTTGTACAATTAAAATTTAATTGTAAAGTCCATGTCTAGATTTAACTAAATGATTACTAAATACTAAAAGTATTTCAAGAATTGTCCGAGTGTTCTGCTTCAGGGACCCTTCCCAGGGCCCAAAGCTGTTGGAGGTATGGCAGAAAGACAGGCAGGTACTAGAGGCAGGGCCTTTTCAATTGTTGTGCCCAAGATTTAGAGGGACTTCATAGGAAGGCTGCGCCTGGCCTTGTTGCTGCTTGCATAGTGGTAAGAAGTAAAGTCAATGCTATTCCTGAGTACATTTCCAGGACTCTGTTTTGCTGATGTCATTGTAATTGCCCTCCTGGCATACTTCTTTTTGAAAGTTCATGTCAAGGGCAGGTTTCTGCTTCCCTCTTATTAAAGTTGTTCAGTTGCAAAGTCGTGCCTGTCTCTACCACGCCATGGACAATATTCCTCCAGGTTCTCCTGTCCTCCACCATCCCCCAGAGTACACCCAAACCTCTCCAGTGACCCCCATCCAGCCATCTCAACCTCTGCCATCTCCTTCTCCCTTTGCCTTCAATCGTTCCCAGCATCAGATTCTTATTAAAGTTACAAAGTTAATACATTACAAATTAGTAGTAACTTAAAATGGTCTCTTTGAAATGTGAGAGAAGCACCTGCCCATGTGAAGAGCAGAATCTGGATGGAAGGGCTAGACAGTGGGAACACCGGGCACTTCTTAATTGGCCCACTTGCTTTGCTTGTCATCTTCTTATGCAGTCAAGGAATTCTCCCTCAATTTCCTCTGCCCCCAATTCTGAAACAACTCCAAAGGCAGACTTGTTTTCATTCTCTGCCTGAGACTCTGCACTAGGAAACACTAACAGTGCCTAGTCACCAGCCCACCTCTGCCCTCTGCTGCTTCCTCAGAATCAGATGGACCTGACCTAGCACACTATAAAGTGTGCCAAACTTCTGAAATATTAGTCACTTTCTTATGGTATCCCTGTTTGAATTATTGTGAACTATGATACATTTTTAAATAGAATAACAGGATATAAATGTTAGAAAATAGATGGAGACTGTAAAATTTTGAGAATTCAAAAGATACTCAGAACTGGCATAATTATGAGGTTATCATTCCAGTATGAATTATCTGCTGAAGGCCAATGCTGTAAAAGCAGAATGGAGTCTCATGCTTAAATGTATATAAATAGAAACGTTTGCTGTGCAAACAGAAAGACATACCATTTTTTGGCTCATCACTGTTAACTGGACATAATTTTAAAACACAAAATGCATTATTGAGGAAAATAATGTGACGGCAAGAGTAATGAGCTTATGTGGAGACTTCTCCTTACCTTTCTGTCCTCAAGGAGAGTTAATCTGAAGTTGACATGGCAGGCTGCTGTTGCCCATCATAATGACAATTTGTCCAGCAGACTGAGAAAGGAAGAGACAGAATCATACAATAGTAGAGTTGGAAGGGGCCGCTATGGCCATCGAGTCTGACTCCCTGCTTGGTGCAGGGCTCCAAGTTAAATTATCCCTGAGAAATAGCTTCCAGCTGCAACTGGGATGCCTTCAGTGTGGAAGAACACACAGCATTCCTAAATAATTCATTCTACTTTCGTTTCACTCTAACATTCAGGGATTTTTCCTTGTTCCACTGGAATCTGGCTTTTTGCAACTTCAGCCAATTGCTCAGTGTCCTGTACCCTGGGATGACCAAGAAGATCCTCTGACCCACTCTGTGTGACGACTTGGGATGGGATGACCACTGCCCGAATCTGTCCCTCCAAGCATTCACAGGCTTCCTCTTGCATTCAGCCTGGTCCTCCAAAGAGAGCTCAGCTGAGAGAAAGTCCAGGAATGCTTGCTGAGTCCTGGTTGAGCAAGCAGCAATGTTGTCTGCATCATCATCATCATCATCAGCAGCAGCAGCAGCAGCAGCCTAAAAGGCTGGATGTAGCTGGCGCACAATAAAGATGTTGCTTGCACAGTGGCAGAGGCCTGCTTTCCTGGTGGGCACTCAGAGTCGCAGGGTATCAGCAGCCCTCCCACTGACCAGAGTGCACCAGAGGAACCACTCAAATGGCAGCTAGGAGGAGCTGCTTTCCTGCTGGGCCCTTGTGGCTGAGAGCCCCGTGACCAGCTTTCTTCAGTGCAAGGGATGGCGCCATCTGAGCACCTGCTCTGGCACATGAACAGGCACTGCTTGTACAGCAAGGACAGCAAGGGGGCAGCAAGCAGGTGCGCTTGCCGACATTCCCAGCAACCAGCTTTTGTCCCCTCTCACTGCTGCCAGCTCACTTCTTGAAGAGCACCCCTTGAACCCTGGGCATGCTCACCAGGCACTCTGAATCTGGGCCACTGCGAAGCGCAGGACATTCCAAGCGACAACCCTTCGAGTACTAAAAGAGCGCTAGCATATCTCCCTTTGGTCTTCTTTTCTCAAGGCTAAACACGGCCAGTTCTCTCCTCACAGGGCTTTATTTCCAGTCCCCTGGTCATCTTTTTGGCTTTCCTCTGAACTTTCACTGGCCTGTTTGCATCTTTCTTAAGGTGCGGTGTCTAGAATGTGGTGCAATACTCCAGGTGAGGCCTAGCCAATGCTGAACAGAGCAGGACAAGTACGTCACATCATTCAGATGTGATACTTCTATGATTGCACCCCCAAAAAGTGTTCCCTGTTTGCAGCCGTATCATAACATTGAGTCATATTCAGCTTGTGATCTACAACTCTGAGGTCCTTCTTACTTGTAGTATTGTGCAGCCACATGATGTAACTGTGCATTCTGGTTCCTTTGTAAATTTCATTATACTGATTTCAGTCTAGCACACCAATCTATCAAGAACACTTTGCATTTTCTTTCAGAGTATTAGCTCTCTCACCCAAATTTTTGTCATCTGCAAATCTGAGAAACGTTATCCTGAGGTACACCAGTCATTTCAAAAAGGTGCCATACTTTGAGTCCAATTCCATCGGAAACTGTGGATCCACCTGACGATTGTTCAGTCTAGATCACTTTTAGCTAGTCTGCTAATCAAGATACCACAGAATACTTTGTCAAAAACGTTGCTGAATCCATGGGGTGAGAGTTAGCAGGACACAGGAGGTAGATTGTGCTTAAATCATCACTCAAAAAAATGAAAAAGTTCTGTTCAGATAGAGGTTATTAGCTTTGTGATTGATGATGGAAGTTGCCAACAGAACATTCTGATCTCAGTTTCATATAGTGTATTTAATTTTTAATAAATCAGTGATGACTGTATGTATGTTTATGATAGCTCAACCATGTTGGTGTTGGCATTCTTAACTTCAAGACTGAATAACTACTATGTATTCTAAGAATGGGGCTGCCTGGCCCCTGTCAGGTGTCACTCCATGTCCAGTGACGATGGCTTTGTCCTGCCTGTCCATCTGCTAGGGGCCCTTCAGGTTCTGGTTCTAGTCTATAACAGCTTAGGGCCAGGATACTTGAAGATATGCTTTCTAACTTGGCAGCCTGTCCAGTCAGAATTGTCTTTTGAAGTAACACTCTTGGTGATCCTCCTCGGGTTGGAGATTTCTTTGCAAACCACCAGAAGTGGATTTTTAGCATGTCTGTTTCCATAACATATGGAATGTCCATCCAGTTGAGATCAACCATGTACCTACATTTCTCTGCTTTATGCATTTTGTAAGACTGTTCTTTTCAGACAAACCTTTCTTGAGTCATGGCTAAATTCCAGCCACTGTATTATTGAATTTTGCACTGTCATTGTGCATTTTTATATAACCTATATCAATCTGTTGTCACTTGGTATATCTTTCAATGCTGAGTAGTTTATAAATTTTTTTCATAAATCAAAAATGCTTCCTCAGAAGTAAGTTCTACTGTACCCAATTGGGTCTACACTCAGATAAGTTTGCATAAGATTTCACATTATTACTTCTTCCAAGAGGGCCGCAAACAAACCTATTACACTGGCAACAATTTCTTTGGCACTCCTCCAGCACACAGAGTACTAGGAAGAAAATGTGGATGTTGTAAGTCTCCAATCCAACATCACTGGCTATGAACTTAGATTAACTGCTAGCAAGAAAAGAACAAAGCTACTACCAAGCCTTCGCCAATGAGCTCTTGAGTCATCTGTTACAAAGCATCAGCCTGTGGGGCTTCCACTGGCTCCATTCCCAGCAATTCTAAAGGAGCCATTGCTGTGAGCAACGCATGAAGAAATACCAGTATGCTGTTAGCTTCCTAATCCCCTGTCTCTACCAAATGTGAAAGAAATTCTACATCATTTTCTGTCACTGTTTACCATTTATCCTGTTGTCGTGTGTGTGCTTTAAGGAGAATCTTCTAGGGCATTACACAGCTGAAATGGTTGGGTGGAAATTGTGCTATAATTTAAAGTGTTCTCTTGCTTTACTGTTGGCTTGACTACCAACTTATGGAAAGTGCAATGAAGAAGAAGGAAAACATCACCATAGGTTTTGTTCCAGAATCATTATTGTTCATTTCCATTTTGGCTTTGTGCTTTGAAAAAATAAACATTATTCAATATACAAACGGAAAGGTTTGTTACTACCTTTATATGGTCAGGGTTTCCCAACTTGGTCCCCTCCAGATGTTGCACTGCCACAGACATTATGACTAATCGTCAGTCATGGAGATGTAATCTGAAACATCTGGAGGGCATTCGTTGATCAACACTGATACAGTGGTGCCTCGTAGTTCGAATGACTCTAACTTCGAATGATTCAGAGTTTGAACGCTAAATTTGAGATAAAATCACTCCAAAGTCAGAACAATGCTTCTACATTTGAACTACACATGCAGTGAAAAATTGTGATCACAGTGTAAACATTATCTGTTGTGCACCACTATGAAGCATCTCTTGCATAATGCTCATGCAGTACAGTAAATGGATTTTTATTATAAAATACATACGTTTTTATTAATTGTTTGCAAGTTTTAATTAATAATTTTGGCATGTAATTATGTTATTTTTACCTTAAATTATGCATATTTGCTGTTTAAGTTTATCACAATGGGTATTGTTTAGGATTTGGGAACAGATTAATTCACTTTCTGTGATTCCTAATGGGGAAAGTTGATTCAAACTTCAAACAATTCAGAGTTTGAATGGTCTCCTGAATTAAATTTGAAATACAAGGCACTACTGTACAAGTTTTTAACTGTATATAATTGAAAATAAAAAATGCAAAATGAATGAGTTTTGGAACACTGTTGCTTGGTATGTCTTAGGCCAAAGGCTTGATTTTCGTGGGGTCTATCCTGACTTTGAAACCCTCTTGGTTAAGAGAGGAACCCCCACTACAATCTCAGGTATGTATGACAATTCTTGGTGGGGGTGGGATGGGTTCAAGCTCAATAGTCCCCCCCCCCCAGTTTAGCCCTACACATTTTTTTCCATTTTACTCAAAATGACCCATATTAAGTTGGGCCAATCAGCTCCAGGCCACAACCAACAGGTGTCTATGACTGCTGCATCGGAACCAGGATGGATGGAGGTAGATAGAAGTCTTGGCAAGATGCAGGAGGACCAGAAGCAAGGGAAATGTCAGGTACAAGCAAAGGCCAGATACCAGCAAGGCATGGCAGGTCAAAAGAAAAAGGCAGAGTCTGGAACAGGCATGTCCGAGAAGGCATGGCATGACCAAGGCAAGACCTGAGGCAAAGTCAAGGTCTGGAACAGGCAGGAGTCAAGGCTCAGTGAAAGACATTGCAGCATGGGAGACAGATGCCAGATCAGAAACACAAAGCAGGCACCATGGACACTCATGGTGTTCTGGTGAAGCAGAGCAGGGCTGAGTGGTACTTACTACGGACATTGGTCCAGAGAGGCACAAATAGGTTAATTTGTTGCTTGGTACTCACTTAACCTGTTAAACAGTAAGCTGTCATAGAAACATAGAATGTCAGAAGGATCCTCCTGGGCCATCTAGTCTGACCCCCAGCTCCAGCTGGCTCCACTCATGACATGCCCACCACGTGCATGTCTAGCCTATCCTTGAACACCCTCACCGATGGGGCCTCAACGACCTCTCGTGGAAGCCCATTCCACACCCTTGGGGTCCTAACCGTCAGAAAGTGCTTCCTGGCATCTAAACTGAACCTTCCCTGAGTTTTGCTCCGTTGGAGCACAGCCTGCCTTCCTCTGCAGGGGAGAACAGATCTCCACCTCCGTGTGACACCCCCTCACAAACCTGTATGTCACCAACAGTAAAAGTAAAAACAAAGCTGCAAGAAGATCATAAATTGGGAAACAGGGTGGCATGTATAGTACTCCCTTTCCAATAGGATCTTCTAGTATTATTTGTTGTTGGGCCCTGAGAGTTTTCAGTGCCTCACATCTTTTCTACCCTTTCTGGCATCTCTAGGTGCTCAGGAAAGTGAAAATGAACCTACCTCACAGCTGTCAAAAGAAATGCTTTTTTTAAAAAGAATTTTTGGCATAGACATATGGATCCCTGAAATCTGTAAATGAAATCTGCACTTGTCAAAGACTGCTTAAAAAAGAAAAGAAAAGAAAAGAAAAGAAAAGAAAAGAAAAGAAAAGAAAAGGAAGAGAATAAAATTTGCACAAATAATGATGTATGCAAATGGTGGAACCTGAGAGAAAGTTTATTTTATTTTATTATTATTTATTATTTATTTATTTACTATCCCTCCCTACTGGTGATGCTCTCTGGGTAGTTCACAGCAACATATTAAAAATGTACAAAGCATAGTATTTAAAACTTCATTAAAATTTGGCAATGCAAAATTTAAAACCAAATAAAAAACAGAAAAACAAAAAATATACATTAAAAAGACTCAGTTACACCCTGTGTAACAATCATGCCCCAGGAACTAATTAAATACCCTATGGTAGAGAATGGTCTTTGCCTGGACCTGAAAAGATAGTAAAGTTGGTACCAGGTGAGCCTCAGTGGGGAACTCACGTAAAATATATAGAATAGTCCTAGAATCCTGAAAAAAATGTTTGGTGCAGGCCATTGCTGCTTGCTGCTACTGCAGACAAAATTTCACTCAGCTTAAGTGAAACAGAATTCCCAGCAGGACATCCTTATGTATCACTCCAGAGCCTCACAGGTGTTAGGCCTCTGAAGTCACAGGTATGTGCTGCAGGCATGTATGTAACCACTTTGAGGACTACTGTGCCACCTGCATCCCTTGAGAACCTACATACAGCGTAATGTAACATTTCAGGATTGCTTTGAAAAAGGCCCTCTAAAAGTAAGATGGGAAATGTGTGGCCTTCCCGATGCTGCTGTCTGCAACTTCTCATCATCTCTCACCACTGGCTGAGGAGTTGATGAGTGAGGCAATCCAGTAATATTGGCTGGGCAACACATTCCCCAGCTCTGTGCTAAGATATATGGGCCGATCCCATTGGCTAAGTGTAGCACACCCTGTGGGCCAGTATGTCCTTGGCCTTCCAACAGGCAAGTGACTGCTATTTCTCTAACACACCATTAACATCCCACTAATATTTAGTGCTCTAATAACACTACAATGATGATACAGGTAATTAGCCAGCTTGCAAGGAACCCAAGATCCATAAAGGTTGGCAATTATTTTTGTTATCCTTTAAACAGCAGGTTCATTCAGGGATACAACCATTCACTTATGTAATTAAATTTTAGAGCCTATACAGTATCTGTCAAGCATTTTAATTATGCTTTGTCATAAGTTGCCAATATCTTGGCTAATTATAGGGCAAATGAAATGTTATCCTAAAAGTTTTCTCGTTCTGTTTCAAATTTAACTTGAGAAAAGCCTTAACTTGTGGAATGTTAGCTCTGTTAAAACAGAAACGCTAGCACAAGCTTTTCAAATTATACCAGTAGCCCCCGTAAGGAAGCACTTCCAGCAGTTTTTATGAAACGCAGAGTAAAACAAACCCATGACGGGAGGAAAGCAGCTTAAAGAGAGAGAACATGTTCTGCCACAAAAATACAGAGCAAAATTAGCTTCCATTGTACCGATTAGTCAAACACTTCATAATGCATACCACAAACATCTACCCACACACCCCTATACTTAGCTCAGCCTGAGCAATTTTCATGATGCACACATACAGGCAGATCGCATCCAAGCTGTCAAGTTTACATCATGTAAATGAGATATTGCTTGGAATGTTCCTCTGGAATTCTTGCCTCTTGACTGATATTTTGGGAAATACCAAGTTTGCACTATAGTAAATTACCATCAGGAACTAAGCTTACCAAGGGATTTTTAAGTATTGACCGAAGGACTATATGACTGTCATTTTATCATTTGATTCTTGATAGATCTATTTCATGCCCATGTTAGTTTTAGACTCAAGTTTCTTATTTTTAAGAGCATCAACCCTGTTCTGCTGATGCTATCATGTTTTTTTGCACAGAGATATTAGGTATCAGAGATGGAGCTTTAGTATATGTCAGGGTGATGGATTCAGTGAAAGCTCTGCCAGGACAGGTTGGATGAAACGGGTTGCAAATGTAGTGCCACTGCAAGATTTGATATGTTAGCAACAAGTCTGCTGATCTTGCAATCTTGCAAGGAAAATATAAAAGACATTACTTCTGTATCCAGGTCACAAAGTCTTGACAAGTGTTTTAGAAAATTCACATTAATATTTTTGCTTGTACAAAAATTCCATAGACCTTTAGCAGCGAAGGAAGTTCATAGGAAATCCTATCATATATTGCTTGGCAAAAACATTTAATATTTTTAAACAAAACCTGGTTCTAACTGATTTCCCTATTTTAAGATGGTACCTGTAGAAAATACATGTTCACATACACACACATAGATTACTTCTCCCTTACTTTCTTCTTGTGACTTCAGAAGATAGGCTCATCCTCCTTCAGTCTGGATGTGCATGACAGCCCACATAGGAAAAATAATTTTGGACAAATGTTTTCACACTTTGTGACACTTGACCATCAAGTACTACTGAAACCACATTCTTTACTGCCATGTTTAATAGGCAAGCAGAATAACAGAAGGGTCCACCAACAGGTTTTCGTGGTCCTTATGGCACAATTTGGAGTGTCAGACAACTACCTGGATGCTCGTGTAACGCCTATAAAATATTGGTTCAGCCCAAAGGGATAGGACTAAGAAAGAGCAGAGCTGTAAGATTTGAATCCAAAAGAGCAGGAAAGCTGAAGCAACAGCTGCTGCAGTTGCACTAAGGCCCTTGCCAACTTGGTCTAGTTATTCCTACTTGTTTGTGTTGGCGGGGTGAGTCCACATCATGAATTCACGTATCTACAACTGAACTGGCATTTCATTCCAGGGTTTTGAAAATTCTGCACATGGAGCTGACTCTTCTGTGCTGTGGATACTTGGACCAGTTAAAGAGGGCATTTTGTCCGAGTATGATTCAGCAGGGCACCTGAACTTTGCAGTTCTACAGGCAGCTTGTGTATTGGTGCTGTTGCCAGGGTCTTGGGTGCACAGGTTGTATTTGGTTATTATTATGCTTCTTCATGCTGTTTTGCTATATAATTGTTGATAAAAGAGGTTCATTTTGTGTGTTAGGTTGTGTTGCGATGCTCATTAATAGATCTATGAGTAAGCTAATATCCCTGTAGAACTTACCAGTGTTTCGCTCACAGGGATAGGTGTAGAACAGAGTATGCATTACACTACTTGGTTTTGCATGAATTCAATGAATTCATTTGTATCTGTTCTCCCCTGCAGAGGAAGGCAAGATGTGCTCCAAAAGAGCAAAGCTCAGGGAACCAAGGTTCCATTTGGATGTCAGGAAGCACTCCCTGACAGTTAGGACCCCGAGGGTGTGGAATGGGCTTCCACAAGAGGTCATTGAGGCCCCATCTGTGAGGGTGTTCAAAGATAGGCTGGACATGCACATGGTGAGCATGTCATGAGCGGAGCTGGCTGGGGCCAGAGGTCAGACTAGATGGCCCAGGAGACTCCTTCTGACTTGCTCTGTTTCTATGTTTCTAAAGCCAAGAGCCAGGGCTTTCCAAAAGTTATAGTTTGTTGCAAAGCCAATAACTGTCTTGCAGTCAAACAAAAGAACTGTGCTTTGTTTGTTTGTTTTACCAATTTCTGGTTTGTGCCCTTGAATAGTTCTGCCTTGCTTAGGGTTCACACAGCTTAACCACATCATTTGGCTCATCTACCATTGTTGGTTTACACAAACAATGCAGTGAACTTCAGTTGCACTAAGCACAGCACAAGCCAGCGGGGTGCCTTCTCTTACTCCCTCTCCAAACACACAAGCTTCAAGTTGATTATCCCTTTCCTACCATCACAAAGGATGGGAATAAAGTTTTCCTTATAGAATTGGGAGCTGCTGCACCGCCCTGCGTGAAATGAAATTTCTCAACCACCAATACCTCCCCTCTCCTGTGCCATCATCTAGGGAAAAACATGGAATTTCTCTCTCATCAGCATCCAGTACTTGCAAGCCTTTGGCAAAGCATCACTGGGGAGGTTTTCTCCAACTACAAACCAAACAGTGCCCTGGAATCTAAACTGACTTATGTTCCCAACTTTTACCACAACACAAACCAAGCCACTATGATGACACTTCTTTCCTCTTACACTGAACCAAATCCTTCAGCAGGAAATCCCTATATGGGGTTTGCTGAATGTGCAGAAATTCTATGGACAGCAGAGGAAATAACCAAGGAGAAATGACAGTATGGACTGCAGCTAGAAGCAGCCGGTTCCTATTTCTAATATGAATTCAGCTTGAGAAGAGTTTTACCTGCATGAGAACAGATGGAAACAACAAATTTCAGAAATAGCATACAATTTTGCTATATAGAATAGGTAGCTTCAGAAACTATAATGTTGTTCTATTTTCTAAAAGTGAAGTACATAGAACAGACTGGCTTCAAGCTAAAGGGGGAAAAGCCATATCCAAGAACCAATCTTCCAAAAGACAATTAACTACAATGAAATTTGTAAAGCATATCAAATGCACTCTCAGATTCCTTCACTGAAGCTTACAATGTAAATGCATTTCATGGTTAGGGTTTTTTAAAACAACAGCAGCAACCCACTAAAATTGTGTATAATTAAAAGAGGTACCTTAAAAAAATCTGATGCACAAGAAGCAGCAGCATATCATCTTGGAAAGAATACTCTGTACAAGAGGCAGAGCCTACCTGTAAGACTTGGAGGGCTGTTGGGCAAGGCACCCTACCTGGGCAATATCCTCTGCCTTCTGCCTGCCACTGCCACCAGCTGCTATTGCTCCTCATCTTCTTTCAGCATCACTGTTACCACCTGCTTGCTGGACAGGCAGGAAACTCATGAGCAGGGGGCAATGGGTGGGGTTGCACAATGCAACACCCTGTAACACAGGCAGCGGAATGTGAGCACTGCCCAAGGTCCAGGCCCATCGTACGCCCAGTGGACCACTGGGCACATTGTGGGTCCTCACCCACCTCCTCCCATGTCAGTCACCCACAGGTATCCCAAGGGACCCAGTGGGATCACAGAGGTTTTCATCCCGATCCCTGCTGCAAGTGGTGAGTGGGAATATGGGGGCATCAGGATTGATGTCACTCACTCATGAGGTGACAGGCTGAAAGGGCTCACTGACACAACGGGCAGCAGGGAAGTAGGGACTGCTGCCACCAAGCAGCACTTAGAGGAAGCCGTCAGAAGCTCTTCCCTGCTGCTCAATACAGTGGTGAACCCTTCTTTGTTTACCACTGCACCATGTGGTGAAGAGTGCTGATTCACAAGTTGGGGACACTTATCTCTGTCCTGAGCCACCACCACTGAGACAAAAAAGCTTGTAGCGGTGCTGCAGGGAAGCCACAATCATTGCCACCATCTTGTGAGTTGGAAAGGCAGTTGCTATTGTTCTCCCAGCAGCCCTGAGGCAAGAGTCTCTTGCTGCTGTCCCCAAGCAGTTCACTTGCAGTAGAGCTTGGCCATAATGGGTGGTGTTGTCTGGGTCTGAATGCCAAGACCCTATCATACCTTAAAACAAACCCTACTGCAAGCCATGTCTTGTCAGGATTGCTTTTACACCTAAAATAAACCAACCCGACTAACTCATCCCATGTTTGCATGGCACGGCCAAGTTGTGTGAACCCAGTCATTGGCGTATACTGCAAGCAGCAATGGAGAGGAGAGGAGAGGAGAGGAGAGGAGAGGAGAGGAGAGGAGAGGAGAGGGGATGACTCCACCCTCTTTGAAAAAAATTAGGAATGGACTTGGCTAGTTCTATGAAGTTTGTATGTAATTACAAGACAAGACAAGAACCTAATGGTTTAAGTTAATGCACGTGTGTTAAAAGGGTGAATTTTCATGTCACATACAAGTATTACAATTTTTTCTATATATCTGAAAGAATAGGTCATACAACCAAGATACCTTTTTAAAAAAATATATCAATGTATTATCATGTTTCTCCACCCTGTTCCTGAAATGTTGATTTGATAAATCTGTATGAAATCTAGGCAAGACATCAGTGCAAATCCTGAGGCACTCAGTTATCCATGGTCTAAAAAATATGCAGACTATTCAAGGAAAACATACATGCTATGGAACATCCCAGTCTGCCTTCAATTACAAAAGCAGGCAGGTACATTTCATAGAATGACCTACTCTCTTTGAAACAAAAGAACCTCAGTGTCTTTGTGCTGACACCTATAAGGAAACGAATTCAGATTTTACTCAGGATGGTAAAATGTAAATGGATGGCAGCACAAAATGCTAATGCAGGGGAGGGTGGATAGTTATTGTCACTTATTCAGGTAATAGAGTTGTCTGTACTTTTTGCATTCCAGTTCCCTCTCACCGTCCTATTTACAGTTCTGCCCACCAGCAGCAAGCATAGTTATATAAATCTCCAATCCTGAGGTTTTCGCACATTTGCTAACATTACCACTGCCCCCAAAAGCTTATGCTATCATAAGTTTCTTCTTTAAGTTTCTATAAGCTATTTGCTTATTTTCTGGAACAGACTAATATGCCCATGTCTTTCTGGAAACCATTACCAGATACCTATAAAGGTGATAAGTCAGTCAGTCTACATACTCAAGAATATAAGAGTTATCTGTTGGCTGAAGTGTGATATTCTAGACTGAAGTTGTTACAGTGGTCATCTAGAGTTTTGGTGACCTGTTAGATATGTGGCCACTAGGAAAATCTAGCTGGCATTGTGCTATTTTTATTATTTGTTAATGGATATAATGCCTACATTGCTCTTAAAGAGGAGAAAGCTGAACCTAAAATTCAAATCAAGCAGTCCTCTGAACATGACCCTTTAGTAGCTAGGGTACTTCCAAACAGGGATGTGCCGTGCCGGGAAATTCATTCCGTTTGAGCTTGATGTACTTTCAACACATCTCTAGTTCTACATGGAAAAGCTAGCTGAGTGTGGGCAGAAGCATTGGCTTCTGTGCAATTGCACAAAACTATTTGGGCGAGTGTGGAGCCAAGAACTGCCTATCTCTAGTGCCATTTGTGCAAACGGAAGCTGACTTGACATAGCATTTAACATGAGAAATACAGAAGTATCCTTCTTCCACCACAGTTGCACACATTCCAGCTAGGGCACCTTGAATTCCCTGACAGCCAATTTCAGATTTAACCCAAATTAAGACCTTTGCTCCACAATCGGCACAAATTTGCAAAATAAATAAATAAATAAATAAATAAGGAGGGGGTCCAATTGTTTCAGACATTTTCCTAACTTTAAATTGTAGTCTGCCTTAAAATGGAAGTCTGTGTGATGACTCAGCTCACATCAGGTTGAATTGGTCCCACTGCAGGATTGACAGAACGGAATCAAGAAAATCAATTGGATTGCTATCCCACAACTAGATTTCTCACACATCCCTACTTCAAGCATCATGCTCTGATTAGCACAACTGATACCTGTAATTTGCATTGGAAAAATTTGAACAATGTAGTTTATTTCTCAAGAGAGAAGTTAGAGTACTAATACAGTCATTCCCTTTTTCAGTCAACTGATCAATCCCAAACAAAGCCCATTCCTTAATTCTCAATATCAACCTACCCATTAGTCAACTTTAGCATTGCAGATCTATGATTGCTTGTTTATAACAAAATGCTGATGTGTTCTTTCTGGAGATACTTTGGAGATTGGGCCATGAGGTCCTGATATGAGGGCTGCCTTCGGGATCTTACACAGAAATTACAGCTGCTTACAGATCCGTGGAAGTGAGAACTTGGGGGCAAAGGTACTCCTGTTAAATAACAGTAAGAAATGCTCTGCGTTGCGCGATGGCCAGGGAGGGCATTCACTCTCCCCCACAGCACTGAAAATGTATTTATCTGCTTCAGTGCATGGGGACACATGAACATCCAGCTAGTTATCAACAGATTTAGAGTGATCCCTTAGACCAGTTCAACCGAGTAGTTGAAGATTCATACTCAGTGCACTTTGCAGGAAGGGAGAGAGAGCCTTCCTGGGTCAGCAGATAGTTAAGCCACTTGTTCTGATCTAATGACACTGCTTATGCAAATATTACAAGATTTGGAAACCCTAAAAATAACGAGCAGAGGAGGGATAGTTCTCCTCCATATGAGAAGGAAAGCTTGGGAATGCAGCTGGCGCAGCCCCTGCTCTGAGGGACAGGTATAGATGCTGGCCAGCAACAGAAACCAGAAGTGCTAATAAGTTTCTCAGGAAAGGTGTAGCAAAAGTCTTTCACTTGGGAAACAGAAACTCAATGCTACTGCTTTGATTGTTTGAAGGTTGCACAAACCCAAGGGTTTTCTGTATAAGGCTGTGAAAGTGGGAAAGCAAAGAAGCAGAACTTTTTAGATTTGTTTAGGAATGGCTATCTGCCACCAATTCAAAAACAGAAGACAGCTAGTGAGACATGTGCTGCAGATACTACTTCTTCAGACACAGTGCAAGCATCGCCTAATATGTCTGCCTCAAACAAGAAAGAAAATATCCAGATTCAGGCAGGGCATGAGAACCTCCTAAATGAAGATACCAAGGCAGCTAATAGTATTATACAATTTAGATGGGGGAAGCTGGATATCAGGAAATGCCTATAGAAAACAAATCCTCTATCAGATGTGTTAAAATTTGAGCTGCTACAGAAAATCATGCCCTCAAGAAGAATATAAGTCCAAGATCATTTCACCATGAAAGCTTTCAAAGTATTTTTCTGGGTTAGCATATTCTTCTGTTTAAAGGGATTTGTATTACATTTAATTTCATTTTATTTCCCCATCTAGGAATCCAAGGGATATAGAACAAAGTTTGTACTGGGTACATAAACTTCAGTGAAGCTGCAAGAAAGCACTCAAAAGAGGCTTCTAACTTTCCTTCTGTCATGGGCTGGAAAAAATATCAACTGAACAGCAAACTAAAAAGCCAAACAGAAGAGCTGCAGAGTAAAATATACAAAAGCTGTACTCTGTCATATCAACCACTGTGCATTGCGGGGCATAATGGTAAGACTAGAACCAGAGGTAATATGATAGACCTTCTACAGTTTAATGTTGAGGCAGAGGAGAATATTTTTAAGTCAAGGAAACTGGGGTAGCTGATAAAAGTACACATCTGCAAGAACTTAGAATGAGTTATTAAACTTGCACAGGCAAATTCTATGGGAAGAAACTGTTATGAAAACATGCTTCCATGAGATGCTCAGTTTTATCAGATGAAAAGTAGATGCTTCTGCCATAAAACTGCCCTAACATTTGTCAATGAAAGCAATGAGAATGCACTTGTACGTGAGGAATTTCTTTGGTTCATTTCAATCTCAGACCAAACTGCAGCAGGCATAGCCAACACAATCTTATCTGTTTGTTCTGATTTGGAATCAGATCTCAATAAGTTTGTTGGACAACAGTGCACACTTGGAAGGAAGGGTTGTTGTTTTTCACACTTGGAGGAAAAAGAGTGGGGCTCAACAAGCCATCTGACTTTGGTCAATCTTTACAGCTTATTCCACAAACTTAATCTCATTGTTAATTATATGAAATAGTGTAAATGCAGCTGGCACATTTCAGGTCAGCACGCTTTATTGTTGTGTAATATGTAAACATGGTTGACACAAATATGCAAGAGTATTTTGTTTTCTACATGTATTATCTTCCAGTTAGCAGAATTAAGCAGACCCAAGACCATTTCTGTAACACAACAAATCATCAGCAAATATTTCTGATGCTAGGGTGAGTCACAGGTTCTGAAATCTGTGAAGTTAGATGTAATGGAAATGAAAACACTTATTCAAGTGTTGCTAGGAAGAATAGAACAATGCAAGGAAGCTAGCGATAAGACCTTTTTGCACATATAATTGAGACATGCAAGAAACGTTAGAACAAAGTATAAATAGAGCTTAAAGTGCCTAGAGAAGCCATGAAATAGAAATACTGTGCCAATCAATGCTACCAATCAACAGAAGCAATCTACAACAGAACAGTCTATCCAAATGCTATACCTAGATAGACCTATTACTTGTTTGAGTGATGAAAAGAAACCTACTTACAGTTTGCTGAGACTAAATTCTTCTCAGCTATAAGGCATGTAAGAAAAGACTTTCAAATGTCAATTCAATTCAGAAATAGTATAGAATTTGGATGATGAATATGTTACTTGGTATGAACTGTGGACAAAAAAACATACCAAAGAAAAGCACCCATCATTGTATGACATCAGCTACTTAGCCCTTACTGAATGGCTAGACATCGATCTGTTCCTACCACTAAAATGCCCATCCTTACAACAGATCCACCCTAAGTGCAGTTTGTACAAGTGAAGACTCCTTTAGCAAATTGTGCAAGGTGAACAGTTCACTATGTTCCACAATGAATGAAGGACAAATGTCTGGCACGCATCTGTTGAGTCCACAGGTGAAGGCTGAAGACCCATCCCAAGAAGAAAGGTCTAAAATAAATTATTCTGCCTAACAGCCTCAAAGTAGATCATTTTATTTTTATGTTATGGAGAGGTAAGTGTTAGCAACAAGTCTGTCTCATTTTAGATCCTATGTCCAGTATTCACCACAGCCAATGAAAATCCTGTGCAAAAGGTGCAAAATTCAGTCTAAGGTGTTTTTAATTTGGTTTAGAGTCCTGTAGTACTGTTGCTCAATGGACAAATTGGGGTTGCCTGCATTTCTAGAGGTTATTCTGCTGTTGTTAAATGGACAGAAAAGCTATTTGTTAGAAGTTAGTTCTGCAATATATAATCTCTGTATGATACAGTAAATCACATATCACTGTTGTTTTTCATTATGTCTCTTAAGCGCTGTCTCATGGTGTGTGGGATTCGATTGAATAAAGACTGTGAACAGCCAAGTCAACCAGCTGTAGTTGCAAAGCCACAGACCTTTCCGCACTCCCAGTATTAATTCTGTGGACACCACACAGCAGTTGGGTTACTGAATGTGAACATTTCCATATCTGGATCCTATCTAGTTAGAGAAGCTACTCCAGGTAGAAGACTTAATGCATTTCTCATTAATACCTCTTATTTTGGAGACCTTCAAGGTATGTGAGGTTCTTAATTACTTTTGGGGCTGCTACAGCTCTTGACAATAAGCTGGAGCACTGCAGCTCAATATGCCATGTAAGAATCTTTTTGTCAGGCATTCTGGGGAATGTCACCTATGTGTCTTGTAAATAATCGCTTTATCACTCAACATAACTCAGCTAGTTCCAGGTAATGAATAACAACCTGGCCCAAAGCAAAGATAGGAAATTGTCATATGGTACACAAGTTCTTCTGTATCTGTTAGAATAAGCTGCTTGCTTATGCTGTGCAATTTCCTGTTCCCAAAAAGCGATTAAACACAATGTGCTTTTTTTCTTATCTCTTTCTGCCCAGCCAAGTCAAAAGGTATAGCTCCATGTCATACCTGATACGCCACACAAAACCAGTCAAGTCTCTCATACTTAAAATCAGAGCGGTAATGGAACACTACAGGATATTTCATTCAAGGTCAGGAAGATCAAGATAACAACTTGAGACTGTACTACTCTGACCTTCTCTCTTATAAATATTCAAAAAAGCCAGGCAGATGCCTGCTTGTGGTGAGATCAGCTAATTTACTGCAACACCAATCAGATCAGCAGAGAATTTAGCACAGCCACAGGTCATTCAAACAATAGTTTGTGCAATTATGCAACATCATTTTATAGCTCAACAGTAAACACTTGAGCTTTTATATTAAAACAGACAGACATGCAAAAGATAACAAAACCACAGATACATACCTTGGCAAGTCTGATTGTTCAGAGTTTTAGATGCAGATCTTTTTTCAGAGCAACATTGGAGTGAAAATAAGTTCCTCAGGTTACAGCCAATAAGAATTCACTCTCAAGGTTCACACAGGTTCAGACCTCTGTGTGTATGTACATATATATCATTCCCTGAGGATGACTATAATGTCCTCCAGTTCTTTAAGAGCTATACAAGAAATGAAAGAAAAAGAAAGAGAAGGTATAGTGTTACATTCCAGGTATTCAGAATAGAACAGGAGACAACATCTGATGGGAACAAAATGTCACAAAATCTCTGACAATCCATCATCAGTAGTACCTTTCAAGGGCAATCTTTGAATTCAAGAACTATTTGCGCTTTATGGCGCTTTTCCCACAACACTAAATTAGGATGGGGACACAGCCTGAGATGTGCTTTATTTTAATCTGGAATGGCTACTCTGAGCTGACCCTGCTACAAAGCAAGCCTTCAAAGCAGAATGCTATATATTGTTCAACCTACAGAATTAAATAATAATACATAATAAAGTTAAAAGCTCTGATAAAATAATATAGGCAAGGTGACTATTCTATGGTGCAAAAATGCATAAGCTGCAGTTCCTGTAACACTTTTTTGAAACAAAGATATATAACCACAGTATATGGTAAAAATTTAATTGTGAGCAAGACCCTATAATGTGGTACTTATAGATATAAGGAAAAGCCAAGCAGGAGACAATTTACAAGAGATGTAGGATCTCTCCTAAGCTATATGCAAGGGGAGGAGGCAACTTGTGACCACCTGCTGACATTATCCAATGATGTCCTTCTGGAAACAAATCATGCTGTCATACACGGTACTTATGAAATCGGTTGCACAACTGCAGTGTGTTGAGTTCTACCCTGCCCTACCTCCCAAAAAATGGAAAAAAAACCTGCTCCAGTGGGAGACAAACTTAACATGACTCCGTTGGGAAAATGCGTTTTGGAAACTTATCTTTAGTTCAGTCTGCCCATGATTATTCCTTTGCTGAAAAGCAGCTTGGCCCTTCACCTTAATCGTACTGCTGGGCATGTGTACTTTGGGTTTTAATGATTTCCAGATTCCTAGGGCACTGCAATGGATTAGAAATTAGAGCACAGCCAGGAAAGTGCAGCTCCAGCTCTTGAGCAAATGAGGAAAGCCTGCTTTGGACCTAGCCATTAACATTTCCATTGCAATTACAGGAATAGGAGCACAGCAGCAGCAAGCTTGTAAAGTGTGCACTGTCAATCCTGATTGAATACATCCTCTCAGTGGAGAAGTGCACCAGTGCTTTCATTCTTCAGAGGAAAAATACAAAGAGCACTAAAAGTATTTCCATCTCTTATCAAACGTATCTCAAATGGAAGCAAGATCAACATTTTGCACATGGTATAATCAGAGCAGCTCTTGTCATTATTGTGAAAAGTATGAATTTGCAAGTAAGTACTGGAACTTCCTTGGAGGATCAGACTTGGGGGTCCATGTAATCCATCACTTTTTATTTGCAATGGAGTTTGACAGCAGGGGCCATCTTCTCTTGACATGATGGTCATTAAGTCCCTGACAGAGAACTTAGGCTTGGACACAGAGTAAACCAGCCAGAAAGCTTCAGCTACAGGCAGTACGGAGATGATGAGGATGAGGGGTAAGCTTCAGTGGAGGGCTTTTCCTCCTCTTTTCATAATAACTTTTGCTGAACAGCCCACCTCTGCAAATTCTCCCCAAAATGAATGCTTTGAAAATTCTTTCATTGTTCTTTGGTTCATTCTTGTCACATAACCAGTGAATGGTCAAGCTACTCAAGACTTCACAGGTGCTAATGTCACAATGTCCATGTACTCAAACTGTGAATTAGTGAAAGACCCAAAGAAACAAATTTAATTTTGCAGAGGTATGATGACATATGCAACACAGAAAACAGAACTCTCTCCAAATGCATGGCTAAGCTTTGGAAATTTATTCATTCCGTAATACAATACTGCTGCCTGATAAGAAGCTGGCAGGACCTGAAAGCACATAATATTGAATTTGCTTTACTGAAGGCGCAATTGTCACAGCTAGCTGTGGGGTGGCATCCTGACCAGATGCGGTGAACCACAAACAACACCCATTTCAGGCAATCCACATTCCAAACTGCTCAGTGCTCTAGCAGAAAAGATCCAGTTGTTTTTTTCTCGCCCTTGCAGCTTTGATCATTATGTCATTCCTGCCACTCCTCTTCCCCTTACATTTATTGTCCTCAGCCTTTGAACTAACTCCCCCAAATCATGGGCACTGCTTCCTTTTCCAGACTGGTATAAGGCTCAGGTTTTAACTTTGAACTTTACTGTTGTTCTATGTACCTTTTCAGATCTGAGTAAGCAATAATGCTAAGACTCACAGAGCAAACTTCCTCTGAAGTTTACAGCTCATTGCAACCCAACAGAAGCCGGGATTGTCTGCACCATGCTTCTGAAGGCTATATTCACAGCATGAGGAATCAAATAATTTCTACTGAGCAAGATGTGGATATAGCAAAGGACTCAGCATGCCCATCCTATTATTAGGACGAGTGAAGCACTCACCTGAGCAGCAGGAGCAACAGAGGTGGAAAGCCTTGCAAAGTGAGGGAGGACTGACCGGCCCTCCACCTTCTCTGCTACCTTATTTTCCACCTCCTAAGCTACTCTGCTGCCCTCAGTCCCTTGCAATACTGCAAGAAGATTCAGCTGGCAGGCCCATTGGTTTCTGCGTGTAGAAGGGGGAACACCATCTTGCCCTTCACTCCAGGAAGAAAAATGTCTTGGCACAGTGCTGGAATTCAGGGACAACTAAGCAGCAGTGTCCATTTCTGCTCATGGAAGGACTAATATGCATCAGTGCTGGTCATCATTTGTATTAAAAGCCTGAATGCTTTTTGGAACCATTCCTGGGTAATAAAATCATGACAGCGGAAGCAACCTTTGCACATGAAGTATGCCACTCCTTGATATTTAGTTCCCTTAGCGTACAATGTGCAGACAACTCAATATACTTTATCGAGTGATTACCAAAAGAAATGGAGATCTTTTCCAAAATTAGGTGCATCTTGTCCTAAAAACTGGATGCAAAACTATTGAACGGCTAACTTGAAAGAATTATTTCCACTGAGTCCTGTCAATGAAATTTTCAATCATTTACTTGCCAATTCTTCCCTCTAATGCTGCTCCATCAGAAATCCCAGAATGACAGGAACAAGGCTCAGCTAAAACCTTTCCCCCTTTGTTCTATGTTCCAGGAAATTATATTTGAATGAGCATTTAGCCATTGAATCACTGTCTACACCCTGAATGATACAGTACGAAAACAGTTTTACCATATAATCTACTTTTTGTGTAGTCTGGGCCTTAGAATTCCAACACTGTCCCCTCAACCATTCTGCCTTTTACTGCAAAGCTACCTGTAGTGGCTGCTAGTGATTCACCAATCAGCCTTTACTTCCCACAACTGGAAAGCAGCGGTTAGGGTTAGATTGTTATTTTGCAACCATCATGCAACTTGTCATACAGTTAATAAACAAACATGCAAACTAATTGAAGACTCCAGCTTTGTTGCTGTCTAAACCTAAATGCAGTTTAGCCATATAATTAATTACCAGAAATGGAGAACAACACAATGGCAAGGCTAATTGTTAACTGCATAGAGAGTCCGATGAGACTATTGAAGAAGTCAGTAAGATCAATAAATAAATAAGCAAACAAACATCCTCTTTCTTAGAAGGCTGACTACTAGTGGCCCGAGTTGTACTTTGGAAAAATAAAGAACACACACGTTTGACATTGGAAAGATTAAATACTCGGGGATCAAGAGACTTGAAAATAAATGAATGCTCTATCCCCTGGCAAAATACTAAAGATGTTATTCTTTTCTGCTTGACTGCATATTAAGCAAGCAAGATGTGCAAGACATACTCATCACAATGTGAGATCATACTATGTAAATCCATTCCCTGACATTTTTCTTCGAACAACTTACCACTGTTTCTACTTATTTAAAAAATGAACGAACATGCTATAAAAGGACTGCATGATATTGCCAGTTTGTGCAGGAATCCAAATTGAGTATATACATCAGAGGATAGCTTGCCAAATAGTATGTCAATCTGTTTAAAATGTTCAACGACCTTGTGTGTAATTTCAGAAATGCAAGTATCACATGGGATCTTGGTTGAAGTGACCGTGACCAAGCATCCCTCACTGTACAAATATTCTATTTGTAGGCTTGCTAGACACACAAGGAGCACTAGTCCTTCCCCTTGTTTATTTCCATTCCCTCTGCACACAGAGAATGAATTGCTGATGAAAGGAGCTTCTTGCATCGTGACTCCACTGAATATGGAATGGTAGAAAATCTGTGTTCAAAGCTGTGCGGAGAGCCTCCATGGAGAAAGGGGTGTCTCTTTTCCAGAAAGCTGCCCTCCATGTGTTGAGCGAAATGGAAATGGAGGGGGTGGAGCAAGCAAGGATATCATGTTCCTCTCCTGGCCAGCTAAGGAAACCTACAAATGAAACGCCTGCATAAGACAACAGAATGCAGCAGTGGCGACGGCAACAAATTTAAAAGTGCTAAATTAATTGTTTCACCATTGCTTCAGTTGAATGGAATGAAATAGTTTGTGGCAACCAGGGTGGATTTGATTTAAACCAAATTGATTCAAATCACTAGTCAGTAAGACTAGTTTTACAACATAGCTTTCTACATAATTTGCATGCCTCCATGCCTTACTTGTAGGTAGAGCAACTTCATTAAAATATTTTTAAATCATTTACTTTTTTTAACACCAGGGTGGCAACCTCCACCAGGAATCCCACACTTTGTTGTACTGCTCAAGCACCATTCCAGAATAGCCCAGGTAGCAGACTTATTATCTGCTGGTCAGCTAATAATATTCAAAGAAGCTATTTCTCCTTTGGTTAGACCAGTAAATAATAGACTAAGATGACAACTCGGGCCGATGCTAGAGAAATGATTGTTGTAGAAAGATGTAAAGATGTATGAAAAATTTATTTCAGTCCATTTTTTTACCAGATAATACCCATTTCACACCTCCCGGTACTGAACATTCTGCAGCTGCCCGTGTATTTTCAAACTTTCATGCAATACACAGAACAACATTTGGAAGAAAGTGTGCATTTGAAAAATGTGCATTAAAAGGTTCATGGATCTTGCAAATGCCATGAAGATATGCATACATTTGTGCAAAAAGAAAGAAAAGATTGCAATCTTATACCCACACAAATCAAAACAAGCTTCAAGTCAGAAAACCTTGACAAGCTCAGGGTTTTTGTTGATCCACACATCCTTGGAAAGGTGGCAGGGTGATGAAGGGAGAGGAACTCAACAGCCACCCTGATCCTGGACGGTTTGTGGAAAACAATCCTACCCCCGTAAGCAGAAGGCTGTGTTTGTTTCAGTTCTGAAAACTGTGTTGTGCTCAGTAGCACACTGGAATATTTAAAAATGCTGTCCCACTATTAGTCCCACAC
The DNA here is from genome assembly GCF_004798865.1 of Varanus komodoensis. Taxonomy (NCBI): domain Eukaryota; kingdom Metazoa; phylum Chordata; class Lepidosauria; order Squamata; family Varanidae; genus Varanus; species Varanus komodoensis. Next base: position 2,392,954 of record NW_025336345.1, on the reverse strand, counting down.
CAGAAAATCCATATTGCTTTCTAGAAAGAAATGGCCAAGCCTATTCTTCGTATTCAGTGTGGCAAGGATTCACTTTTTCCTGAAGAATTCAGTAAGAGGGAAAATATATCAAAAAGCTATGACTATACAGCATTGTAGAAATCCCCATTACACATTTCTTCCAGTTTCTCTCCTTTTGCAAATTGGACAGTTAGCTAAAGAATAATGAAGCAGGTAGTACAAAACAGAGCTACATCTAGTGTTAATCCTACTTAGACTGGGCCCATTGAATGAGACTTAAATGAAACTAACATTGAATACAACCAAGAGGAAAATGCAAATGTATCTGCAGCCAAGCCCAAGGACCCAAGGCTAGGATTGCCAGAACTGTAGCCTGGCCTGAAAACTGGATTTTTCTGGAGAGGGGTCTTAATTTTTGGGCTTCTGAATTACTGCATGATCTCTTGGCTACTCAATTCTCCCAGTACTGCCATGGTTCCTATAGAAAGATTGTGAGAGGAAGGGAGGTAAGCAGGGGCCATCCCTGCTCCCCCTTTCTTTCCCATTTCCGATTTGTCTTTCTGTGCTGCTCAGCCAGCTCTTCTCCTTCTCAGCAGCCTGAGGAGTGCGTTGGGGCAGGCAAGATGAGGCCGAGCTGAGCAGCCACAGCAGTGGTGCATTCATCTGCCTGCTTGTTCCACTTGCACTCTGGCCTGGAAGAAATTACCAGCAGTGCTGGCCGACTTCCTTACATCTCCTTGGGCTGGCCAGCAGCAGGTAACAGTACAGCATCCAGGGCAGACATGTCCACCTGCAATGCATTTCGGGTTGCCTAGCAGCCAGTGACAGCAACAGCCCTGCGCTCTGCTTGCACCATGGCTCAGCCTGGTTGGCCCATGCAACTGGAGGGGGCCCCTCAGATGCCGTCTGAGAGTGTGTGTGAGAGAGAAAGAGACAGAGACGCTCTGCTGTACAATCACTGCATCGCTTGCAAAAGACCCACCATATTATTCACAAGTGACAAGTCAAATTCACAGCCACTTTCCCAAAGGCCTTCTACAAATGTCTTAAATGTTCAAGAATGGGGGAAATATGAGCAATTACTTCTCTGCAGCTCTGGCTCTTTCAGTGCATTTATACAATCCATGGCTGCATTAACGGTGGGGTGATTTTTACCTTTCCCCAGCAGCTCCTGCTTCCCATCCCACCTCATCCAGGAGGATCACTCCGCCAGGGCTTCTGGAATGCAAGAAGGTACAGGTGGAGAGGAGAAGAAAAAGTTTCTTTCTATAAACTCTCCTCTGTTTACTCATCTTAAGTTTCAGAAGGCAATTAAAATGAGCAGTAATATTTGAAACTTCTCCCACTGTACCCGGGGCATTGTCCAGCCATATGTTATTAATCACCTTGGGTCAGTATGAAAAATAAATAATGCAAGAGCTTGTGTCACTTGGCTCGTCTGTGAAATCTCTCTTCCCTTGCACCTGATGGCATGAAATGGTAAGCTCCCAGTCTCAAGGATGAGCAGATAATTAAAGTCTCCACACTCTCGGGAAGCGTAATTGGTAAGTTTGATGGCTGTGCTGGCTTGACAGGTCAGACTTATTCTGTAAAATTAATTAATTAAATTATGACTTTTCCCTGCAAGAAAATGACAGGAAAGTGCATGGGTGTATGGACAGGAATCTAATGAGATGCTGCAATCTTTTCTTCTTTCTCTTTTTATGTCATTTAAGTGCAACCTAAGGGTGTCTGGCTACAATGAGAATAAAGACACGGGCTAACGATGCTCATTATTTGATTTTATTCTCATCACCTTCCTGAAAATGTTTTCCCAGGAGAGAATATACCCTCCCTTTCATGAGGAACAGTTTTGTTGTGCTTAATGGCAAATTAAAACCAACAAGGAAACATACAGAAGTGGTCCCTGCATAATACAAAAAACCTACTACCAAATGAAATAGAAAAGGAAACTACTTGTCCTCTGACTGGTTTGAATGTCAAACTTTAGCAATTACTAAAGTTTCCAAAGGCACAGCAAAAGGAACACTTCACACATGGCATTTTTAGGTAGGAACCTCAGCTGTTTCAAGTATGTACCTAAAATGGAAATTACAAATGCAAAGCATATATATTTGCAAGTGTACAGATACAGATATGCTCATCAGAATGCAAGGATCAGCTGCAGCTCCTTCTCAGAAATATAGGCAAGTGGGCGGCGTTCACAGGTAAACAATGTTGCAATTCACCTCTGACAACCAACAACTTTTGTTCAAATCCTGCCCAAATGGTGATATGCGGAGTTCTACTGCCTGGCAATAGTTGCCATCTGCAGCTGAGGCAAAATTAATAAAATTAGCTAGAAATGTTCAAGTGCCTGGGATTTCCCTGTCAAGGACCATAAATCTTTGGAAGTAAGCCTATTTGATGTGCTCAGCCTCTGGAGTTAAAGCAAATGAAATCAAGTCACAGGAGATGATTATGGTGGTTTGCCAAACTGGCTCAGGTGGGCATTTAGGGAAATGGTTGAAGGCCCTTTTGTTTCCCAAGGCTCAGAAACGCAGGGATTTGGTTTTCATTTGCTTTAGTTTAGGCAGTGTTGCTGCTATTTGTTTATTATTTTGCCTTTCTGCAAAAAAAATGGGACTCAAGGCAGTTTTTGATTTCTGTTTTAATACTTTTCAACTTCCTATGTTAGTGCCTACAAATCAGCTGTGCGGACACCTGGTGTGTTGACTGCATACATGTAGCTCCTCAGTTTGCATCCTAAACATGATCAAGCATCTGGGGGAAATGGCACTTGATTTGTAAAACAATTGAGTCTCATATGGTCCACCAGATAAGGCAATCACAGACTTCGGTGGCCGTTGCAGAACAATCCAGGCCACTGTCATGACACGCAGCAAGCAAGTATCCAGCTCTACTAGAAAGACACCCATATTTCATAAAGAAACAGGCTTTGGCAAGGCCAGTCGCAAAGAACAGGGTTGTCTCAAATGATCACTAAGAAACTCCATTAAATAATAAGAGGAACGAAGCCACAGTTGCCACAAAGCACCAGGGTATTGTGGGAATTACAAACCCACTGCTAACCTTTCAAGAATGTTCCTGTGAAAATAGCTCTCTTTGCATGTTACTTGCATGAAGAGTACCATGCAGAGACGGGAGGTGGTGGCCATGCACACTGCTTTACCCCTGCCGTCACAGGGCCAAACTCATCCCAGTGGGGCTGCCCACACATTTCATTTCCATTGCAACTCATACAAGCATGTCCCATTCACAATCCTGGTGGCGGCGGTGGCTCCTCTTCCTCCTCCTCCTCGGTTCAAAAATGTTAGCAAGCTTCTAATTTTACTATTGTTGTTAAAGTGTGTGTGTGTGTGTGTTTTAAATACACATCTGAACTGCATTTTCTTTCTTTAGTCAAAGAAAATGACTTTTGAAAAACATGCACAGAAATGTGAATTTCTCCTGTTCGAAATATGCATGTTCCTTGTTGTAGCCAAAAAAGAAGTCAAAGACAAAACTAAGAATGCCCCCCAGTGATTCTTGGATAATTTAGGAAAGCTTGAAAATTGCTGGTCCTCCCATCACTAAGCCTCACCCATTGACACCTGCGCACTGGAAGGGCTCACCTTTGACATCGCTGTCATGAGCTGCAGTTCCTCCCTTCGCACGTTCCAGATCCACAGACCTTTCTTGCAAAATGTTCTTTCTTGACCAAAGCATTTTCCAGAAGCACAAGCACTCAGAAGGAATGGGTGTTTGTGCTTCTGGACCTCCAAGCATGCATCCTCCCTGTATGGTAATCCTCTAATTGGGCCAACCTACTTTGCTGAAGTTGATCATGGGGTCAAGAGCCACACCTTCCTTGTCTGTCTCTGAGAAATTCCCCTGTTCGAGCCCCCTCCTGCTGACTGTCTTGGATATTCTCAGAGGCTGCCCACACACCTGGGGAGTCTGGCGTCTGCTTCTCTCATCTCAATGCCTAGGACCAGCCCACGTTCTGAGCCCACCCCCCCACCACACTCCTGCTCTTCTGAAGTTCCGCCTGGTGGCCTTGAGAATGTCCACCAAAAGCAACTGCCTTTCTCACTCCCAAAACTTACTGCATATGCCTTTCCTACAGGCTAAAACTATGCAAGCACTCATAGACCTTAAATGACATGGTATAAATTAAAGTAAACCACTCTTCTGGTAATCAGAGCAGGTATTTTTAAAAGCCTTTCTTCTACAGTTGAGATAGAGTAAATGCTATTGACCAGAATCTCAAAAAAGTTCAACTTGGTCCAAGTATATTATTTATTCATTCATTTATTTTCATTTCTATACTGCCCATAAGCTGAAGTTCTCTGGGCAGTTTAAAGCACAGTTTAGAACAATAAAATATAATAGATAAAAGCATCAATGAGAAGTAAAATTAATCTAAAATAGTGCAGCAAACACATTGAAAAACAATACAAAGACAGTTAAAAAGACCCAGTCAAGAATAAAAGCAAAGCACCTGGCTAATTGTGTCTAGCCGCTGAATGACCGGGGAGGTCTTTAAAGACCTCTGCAAAGAGGGCTGCCTTAACCTGGTACCCAAAAGATGGCACCAGGGGATTGTGGGGGGAAATTGTTCCACAGTTGGTGGGGGGCACCCTAGAAAAGGGCCTGGGCAGATCAGGACTGGGAGAGGCACTCTGACAGGGATTGTGGTCCCAAATCATGTAAGGCTTTATAGGTTAAGAGCGGCACCTTGAATTGAACTTGGAAGCATGCAGGCAGCCAATGCAGGTGGGCCAGAGCTGGTCTTGTATGTTCAGACTTCTGGGTCCAGTTTATTTTTCTGGCTGCTGCATTCTGCACCAGCTGCAGCTCCTGAATTGTCTTCAAGAGCAGCCCCACATAGAGTGTGTTCAAGCACGGACAACCCTTTTTTAATGACTGTTTGAAGACCTGCCCAGAAGGATCACCATGTAGGCACTGCAGGAGCCAAGCTCTTTTTAACATCTTTCTCTGTACCCATCCTATTTTTGTACTTGGTCAAGAATAGCATTTCCCCCATAATACAAGGTCCTGCTCTCCAACTTCACATAGTATTCCTGTTGGGTGTCTTCTGATACTTACCTTTGATATGCTATTTCAGAGAGTGATAAATCTATTTAAAACTGGCTGTTGAAACCCCTCGGCAGTAAGTTCATGAGAAAAAGGAATGCCATCAGACAGAAAATCTAAGAAAAACAAGTTCCTTGATACCAAACATCTAACCATGTCTGCTAACTCATACAGGTTTATAGCACACAGTAAAGGGCACAAAAGTGGTAAAATTACCTTTCCCTCTTTTAAAGTAAAATACATTCCCAGGCAAATCCTTGTAAAAATACCACAGTGCTGAAGCAGCTGAAAAGTAAAAATAAAAATAAACGCTGCTTCTTCAAAAAGGGAGAGTGGATGTTTATCAAAAGATTTGATCCTTATTCATGAGGGAAGATTGCAATCATTATGGTTATTCACCAAATGCACTACTTTTTATTCTCTTTCCAATCTGAATAGTGTTTTTAACTGGAAATTCTACATTATCACAGAATTAAATACCACCACAAGCTGAAACTGAGGTCTTAGGAACTTTGGGAAAGCTGAAGCTACACAATGACAAGATTGTTTCCCAACATCCTGGCTTGGTGAAACTCATAAAGTCATTAAATTCTTAACAGGTTGTTATCTTCACCTCCCATACATACTCTCAAGATTTTTTGCAGTCCAGTACTCATCACTCACCATTTTGAAAAGCAAAATAGATTTTTTTCCACCCCTTCATCATCTACTGAATCTGTAAGAACTGTACCATATGAAGAGAGAGGAGTGGTATTTTGGAAAAATAGGACGAAACTGTTTTAATGCCCCGAAAACACTTTTACAAATGCTCTGAGTCATCACATAGAAATCTTTCTGAATTCACATTATTTATACCAAACATTCTCTGGATGACATACTGATTAAAACTGATTGAAATCACAGTTTCAATAAAACATAATTCATCAAACACCTAATAATAATAATCAACCAAGATGGCAAACCCTAATTGTGCTTGCATAAATATATATATTCTATATTAAGTTGAATATGTTGAATATTGTGATGCCTGAACAGCACTTCAAGATACTTCACATTCCTAGATCCAAGGTCAGCAGCAGAGCTGCAGATATAGCGGATGGAACAGGAGTGCTGGCTGCTCTCTCAGATCAGGAAAGTAACCCTGGAGATTGGGGAGGAGGGGGGCTCTGTGGGAGGCAGCAGAATAGAGAGTTCTGGACATGAGCTATCCTGAGTCTCTGCATTGGAGTAGGTGACAATTGGTAAACATCTGCAAACACAGCAAAGCAGCTCCTGGATTTTTGCCCCAATTTTGTTTGTTGGCTTTCCAAGTTTCAAAGTGTTTTGAAATTTTAAAATGGCAAACAACTGAAACTAAAATAATGGTAGATGAGAATGCATCCATTAAGTTGAAGAAACAGAAGCATTTACAGATTTTGCAGGAAGGACTATGTCGAAATGCACAGACAGCTTTTCACAGCTGATTAGCTCCAATATGTTTGCAATTGATAACCAAAAGAGGGACAGGAAAATTAGGATTTCTGTAATTGCTTCCCTCACCCTATTTCTGTCACATGAGGTGTTCTGTGCTATTTCAAACTTCAGAGCATGCAGCTTAACATGTTTGAATGAATGAATGAATGAATGAATGGCCTCAATAAATAAGTGCGCCAGCTCCTACAGCATCTACAATCCTAGATGTCAGCTAATTAACCTTTTGTTGCCTGTTTCTGAAGAAATGATGAAAGCAAATTCATTCCTAGATAATAATGCAACAGTAACAGATTGGTTGGTATCTAAAGGTACTGGAAAAGGTAATCAAATGCAAGCATGTTTTCCCAGAGAGATCATGACTGTATTCCCAATCACTATGTATGGGTGGTCAAAGCTGGAAAGTGAAAAAAGCTGACAGGAAGAAAACGGATACATTTGAAACATGGTGCTGGAGGAAAGCTTTACAAATATGCTAGGCTAACAAAAAGGCAACAATCTTAGCCAGAACTTTCTCTGGAAGCAAAGACGACAAAACTGGAGGTGTTGTACTTCAGGCACATCATGAGAAGCTAAAGCTCTCTGGAGAATGCAATAATGCCAGGGAAAGTTCAAGTCAGAAGAAGAGGAGGAAGGCCAAATATGAGACTGATAAATTCCATGAAGGAAACACAGACTTGAGTTTACAAGAGCTGAGCAGGATTATCAAGGACTGGGCACTGTGGCGGGCATTAATTCATAGAGTTGCCATAAGCAGGAGACAACTTGATGGCACTTAACAAAACAGATGTCTAAAGCTTCCATGCCACCCGATGAGTCTCTCGGCAAAACCAGATACCGCTTATTTGCTAATATTTCATGGTTTTGACTAGTTTTTCCTTTCAAAAACAGTAACAGTCTAATCTGTCACTGTATACAAACATCACAACATCTATACAGAACTTTAATACTATGCCTTTTTGTAGATTTGCATAGGAACAATGACAGACATGCTGAAAAATGTTAAAATGAACTGACTGAACTTCCATCTCAGCAGCTTCAAGAAGCACTTGCCAGGGTAAAAAAAAAGGCCCACAGGGAAAATGTTATTTTAAGCTGTCATGCTGTTACAACTTTGAGAAATGTCAGTGAATGCATGTGCAGTTAGTGTGGGCAGCACCTACTCTTTGGCCACAAACATTAAGCACTAGAAATAGCTGAAGCAATGTAACCGACAGGCTTGCAACTTAGACAGAGAAACATTATCCAGCAAAATTATTATAGAGGTTTCTACAGGCAAGTGTTGTGGAGCTTTTGATTTGCTCACCCACCCTCTGCCAACCGTTTGTTGCAACATTTAGAGCAAGGAATGTTTATATTGCATTCCCATCTTGAAAGAGGACTGCCTAGGCTCAAGGCTCAGGCTGGCCTTTAAGACAGCTTGGCACAGGACAGAAGAGGAAAGGACAGAAAAGGGCACCTGTTCCCATGCCCTTCCTGGATGCCTTTCCCTTCTGTGCTGCTCTTCCGAATATCTAGATATGGAGAACCAATGGTCTTATTTTTGGGTGGCCTGGTTGCCTTTCAAACTGATAAAACTCTCAGCTTCCGGAGTTCATCGTTAAGGTATATGTTGAGGTATATCATTAAAGTATATGCCTACTGATTTGGTTAACTACTAGATGGGCTTTTTCCACCTTTATCTTTTCATTTCTATGTTCTGCTTTTGTAGTAGACACCACACACAACCAAGAGTATGTATACATTGACACACACAGTGTAGGTGCATCAAAAATTTTTTACACTTCCAATGCACCCAATAACTAACTTTATCTGTGAGGATTACAAACATTTAAAAAATCAAATGCCACAGAAAAAGTAAAATATAGAATGCAATAAATATATAAAACAATAAAATGCTATGCAAAAGAATAAACAGCACCAAGAATAAATAAAACAAGTGGGTCTCTGATTGGGTTTTCCACAGACATTGACTACAAACTGTATGTAAGCAGCAGCATTTGCCCCGTTTATACACACCACTGGGAAACGCGTAGTGCATCTCCGAAAATAAGCATATAAAGCCGTGGTAGACAACCTTCTGGGGTATGTGGGCGTATCTGGCAATTTAGGAAACTGCCTGGTTGCCCTTTGAAGTATTTATTTGTTTTTATTTAAAGCTTTTAAAGGCCATTCTTTAGCTATGTTCTCAGAACTGTGTACAATCATTTAAAAGAACATAAAACATAATACCATTAACATATCTTCAATAATCATAAAATTTTGAATATACTAAACAATTAAACAAGAAGATCAAATAATAATACATAAAATAATAGCAATACATAAAACAATAAGCAATGAATCCCCCACAAGCCACTCATTATCTGAATAAAATTCAATACAAGGATGGCTTACTGGACGGAAGACTGGGGGGTGGGGGGCTCCACTGCAGAGAAGGCATCAGCCTGTAGCCTCTTGCTATTTGCCTTTCCAAGAATGTCACCGAGCCCCCTTGCAGCCCAGAGGCATTAAAGGGAAATGAAGATGGCAGTGCCTGGAAGCCCTCACTTTCAACCAATTCCAATGGCCAGTAAGGGAAACTGTTAATTAAAGAAGGGGCTGGGTACTTGGCAGGCACCAAGAAAAGTGTGCCCAAGGTGCCCACAGAAATTGCATTGCTTACCCTTAATGTAAAGGGAGATGTTGATATGTGAGCTTGGAAGCCTCTAGTTCAAGCTCTTTGCCTCAGCCGTGACCTCAGCAGCTGGTTTTAGTAAGTCTAAAGCATTCATCTGTACTATGGAAATGAAGACACCTGTCTGCTTTACAAGCATGGTATATACATTAATGTATAATGTAATTAGTTGTCATGCCAAAAAAGCTTCCTGTGCAACTCATTCTATAGGATCATATAATGGAGAAGAAGTTCAAACTTGTAATTCCTGAAATAATTTACTTGATTGCATTTATTGCAGAGTTCTGTGTTTCACGTTTTTTAATGACAATGAAAAACAAATGTGCATCTACACAGTTGGTATCATCATGAGCAGAGCTCATTTGATGTGGAAATTTAAAGTTTAATTGCATGATTTAAATCTGGCTAGTAAAAAATGTATACTGAAACATTGCTCATTTAATTATGTTAATTTATAACTGAAAAGCTAAATTTACAAAGGCAATAACATTAATTATTTATTTGCCCATTAAGGCCATATATATATGTTACCCAGCTAATTAGCTTTCTTAAGTCTCTTCCAAAATTAAAAAAAAAATGTTTATAAACTGATTTATGTAAGCAGAACAGACTGCTTGCCTACACAATGCATCTTCCAGCTGCTTCCTTGCATTTAACTCACTGTGTGAGCAAAGCTGCTGTCCCATTTGCTGATTGGCATGAGGGAGTTCTCCCTGGAAAGGTTTTCCAAGGCTATGGGGTTTTTTGAGTTCTGTCCATGAAGAGGGAAGTCTGACCTTCTCAGCCGCTTCTGCAACCCAGGGGGAAAATCTGTAGCTGGTGCCAGTGCAGCGTCAGTGAGGGCAAAAAGGGGCATTATGGAGCTCTGTCAGCAGAGGCACTGGATCTGCATAGGATTGTGTTGTAAAATGATCCTAAAAGGAAATACAGAGGATCACGTCTCATTCAAACGTCTAAGTAATTTCTTGCAAAACCTCTGCCTGACTAGATCTGTGTTTTCCTGTTATAGGCCGACATCCTTCTCCATGTCCAAATAGGTACCTCCAGGGTCTGTCAAATTGCAGGTAAGACATCTCCTCAGCATGCCAGCAGAGCCCTCTTAAATGGAAGTCACTTCTGCAGCGGGTTTGTGGGACAGGTGACTGGGGAGAGATCATCCATCAAGCAGTGCTTTGGGGTACTTAGGGACAAGCTCTCAACCATTCATTGCAAGGTAGGAAGGGCAGTCAGCAAAGCATGATATGGTAGCTTGGCTCTGGGTCTGTGAGGTGCAGTCGTAACAATAAGGGTGTGTTGGGGGATGTAATCCTAATGAAAGAGTGAAAATGACATGCTGTTCATTTTACCCAGGAGTGAAATCATCAAAAACTATCTCAGGAAAAGCTTTCTGCATTCACGCTGGAAGATCTAGAAGCAGGCAGTAATTTTTGGTTTCCACAGTGACACAATAGTTTTAAAACAGGTGGCTGCTATGACATACATTGAAGTGACAGCTTTCTTGCAAAAGATTAGTGTCTATGTCTGACCACAACAAGAGTCTGTTAGGCCGCCTCCTAATTAACACTCAAATGTAATTTCAAAAATTCACAGTGCACTGTAACCGAGGGCAATGTTTTCATTAATATTTTAGCTTTCATTCTTCATGGGCTGAGTGGCTAAGATGGGTATTTATGCAGGCATGCTGAAAACAATAAAATCAGATTATTAATGGCTACAGAACAATTAGTGTTGCATTAATATGTGATGAAAAGCTAATTTGCACATTGTCTGAAAAGATACTTGACTTCCATTTGCCTGTGCCTTTTAGCGAATGGCAAAACACTCTATTCCCATTTGTGTCTCTGTATGACTGGCTAATTCATTAAACTTAACATCTCTAATATTGCTGCAAAATAAGATAAAACCAACATTTTTCTCTTAACTGGCATTTCCATGAAAAACAAATCATGCTACAAAAGGCCACAGAGGGAGAGTAACAGACCACCGGGTAAAAAAAATATATTTTCTATGGTGCCAGGGCAGTGCAACAATGCTGGAATGCCTGGGTTCAAATTCCCCACTCAGTAATGAAGCTGTCACAGATTCTCCATCAATCCTACCTCACAGGGTTGTTGTGAGAATAAAACAAGCCAGGAAACCATACATCCTACCCTGAGCACAGCAGAAACGACCATCTGCAGCTTATCACAATACCACATGCTCTGCATGCAGAAGGTCCCGCATTCAATTCCCAGCACCTTCAGGTAGGGCTAGAAAAGAATTCCACCTGAAACCTGGCCAGCCACTGCTGCCTGTCAGTGTCAGCAATACTGGGCTGAATGAGCCAATGGCCTGATTTGGTATAAGGCAGCTTCCTATGTTCCAATGAGCTCTTGGGAGGACAGGTGGGGTGGAAATGTCACAAATGAAACCCCTATTACACATTATAGCATATAATAGAATTACATGTCACAGTGGGATATGCCTTACTCATTATTAGAGGTACAACAGGAATAAACTGCCGTGCTAAAGATGCTACGGTTTGTTCCATGGCTGGTCCATGGAAAACTCGCAGTCATTCACAGCAGCTTTGTAATTGTTTACACAAAAACAACTAAATCCTGCACAAAGAAGTTTAAAAAAAAAATCCTTAAAACGCAACAGCAGAAATCAATGTGTGTTCCAGTACAGGGCTGCCGCATATGTGAGGCACTGTATAAGTGAAATGCATCACTCTGTTGCTCCATAAAGCAAATAAATCAATATTTTGCTAGAGAAATTGCAGATCACTGGCAAGAAGGAAAGAGTTCTTGCTAGGAAAGAGATACTCACTCTGCTAGGGTCCCAATCCAAATCAGGGCCCTGTGCCTGCTTTAAAGTAAAAATGTGTAAAGATCTAGCCACTAACTGTGTGTTTAAACTAATGTGTCGGTTGACCCATAGAGAAAGAAACTGAAAAAGAAAGTTCAATCACAGTTAGGAAGCATGTTCATTTATTTCTTAAGGGTTTGTGCACAGTTCTTTGAGTTTTGACAAGATGCTGCATGTCCAGTCTCACATAGATCCACTGATCATACTGAAGAATTCGGGCTCCTGCCCCTCCCATAAAAACTGAAAGAGAAAGATTTAAAAAAAACACTGGGGTTCCATTCCACATCTGCAGGACTAAAGCTCAGTGCTGGGATTTCTGTGTAGGTATGCCATGAATGATGGACTATCATTGCTACCATGCATGCATCATTTCCTTATCCAGCCAGTTCCATATTGCACTGCAACAGCTGCCTTTGCTACTTACATGCCTTGCAGAACTTTGGTAGTTAATATTTCATTATGGAGGGGAACACAGCCATCCTTCTCTTGTTCTGCGCTAGAGAAATGCCAGCACGGGCTGAGCTATGGGAATTTTAGAAGATCTTAGCAGAAAGACCTGTCTTATTCTTCATACCACCAGATTCCTTGGGTTGTTTCGTACGAGCTTTCCTTCTGGAGTGATATGGCCAGAGTCACTCCAATGCCAAAACTCCTAACATGAAGACCAATTATTTATTCATATACTTAGAGAAGTACTCCACAAGCACTGCCAGAGTAACAGGAAAGGCATAGCTTTCTGGCACCCTCAGCTTTGTGCTTATCCCTGCCCTGCCCCCAGGGCTTTCTATAAAACCAAGCAGCAGACTCTGGGTAAGACTGGGAGGGGCTAGCATAGGGACCAACTCAGACACCCTCCCAAAGGCCTCAGCACACCCATGCCTAGCACAAGACTAACTTAGATTAGGTAGCCCCACTGCCTTTTTTCCCCATTAGGAAAATGTCTTTCTTTCTTTTTCGGCCCATGGATTCTTTCATTTATGCCAGAAAGTTAAAACTTTGGGAACAGGAATACAGTTGGTCATAAAACCTACATACCACAACAGTATGGAATAGCACAGCTGCCTGATTTTACCTGTCACCACTGTATTTTTTGCAGAATCTATGGAAAGGACTGTGGAGAAAATGGTAATAATAATCATCATGTTTTTAACAGTCCCTCTTTAAAGTATCATGGAATCCATATTACTGTTGTCTTTCATGTTTACAAAAAATGAACACCTAAAATCTAGGCTGATTTTGAGATTCCAGTTGGAACAAGCTAGGTATGCTCTGTGAAATCTATATCATGTCTTTGCCACAATAACAAAACATTTGATTTGATTCAGCTATTCATTCAGAGTGGATCTTCCATAGCATAAGAATGAATGTACATGTTGTATCAACTAATGCATGTTTATGAGTTTAAAAGTTTAAATGTCTTTGGAATGAGAACTATTTTCTTTGCTTGACAGACTGCCATACTATGTTTTGTGAGTTCTTATTTGTAAATCTCTCCTTCATGGATCACTGCCTTGCCGTGGCGAAGGGGCTTGCGTAGCTCAATGAAGCTATGAGCTATGCCGTGCAGGGCCACCCAAGATGGACAGGTCATAGCAGAGAGCTCTGACAAAACGTGATCCACTGGAGAAGGAAATGGCAACCCACTCCAGTATCTTTGCCATGAAAACCCCATGGACAGTACCATAAGGCAAAAATATATGACACCGGAAAATAAGCCCCTCAGGTCGGAAGGTGTCCAATATGCTACTGGGAAAGAGCAGAGGGCTAGTGCTAGTAGTGCCAGAAAGAATGAAGCGACTGGGTCAAAGCCGAAAGGACACTCAGTTGTAGATGTATCTGGTGGTGAAAGGAGATCCAATGCTGCAAAGATCTGTACTCCATAGGAACCTGGAATGTAAGATCCATGAATCAAGGCAAGCTGAATGTAGTCAAACAAGAGATGACAAGACTGAACATTGACATCTTAGAATCAGTGAACTAATCTCCAAAATGACAGAATGATCTCAGTTCGAATCCAAGGCAAACCATTCAACATCACGGTAGTCCAAGTCTATGCCCCAACCACTGGTGCTGAAGAGGCTGAGTTTGACCGGTTCTATGAAGGCCTACAACACCTTCTAGAATTAACTCCAAAAAATGATGTCCTTATCATCATGGGGGATTGGAATGATAAAGTAGGAAGCCAAAAGATAACCGGAATAACAGGCAAGTTTGAACTTGGAGTACAAAATGAAGCAGGGCACAGGCTGGTAGAATTTTGTCAAGAGAATTCGATGGTCATAGCAAACAACCCAAGAGACGACTCTACACATGGACATCACCAGATAGTCAACACAGAAATCAGATTGACTATGTGCTCTGCAGCCAAAGATGGAGAAGCTCTATACAGTCAGTAAAAACTAGATCAGGAGCTGACTGTGGCTCAGATCATGAGCTTCTTGTTGCAAAATTTAGGCTTAATTGAAAAAAGTAGGGAAAAGCACTAGGCCACTCAGGTATGACCTAAATCATATCCCTGATGAATATACAGTAGAGGTGACAAATAGATTTAAGGAATTAGATCTGATAGACAGAGTGCCTGAAGAACTATGGACGGAGGTTCATAACATTGTACAAGAGGTAGCAACTAAAGTCATCCCAAAGAAAAAGAAATGCAAGAAAGCAAAATGGCTGTCTGAGGAAGCTTCGCAAATAGCTGAGGAACGAAGGGAAGCAAAAGGCAAGGGAGAAAGAGAAAGATACACCCAATTGTATGCAGAATTCTAGAGAATAGCTAGAAGAGATAAGAATGCCTTCTTAAATGAACAGTGCAAAGAAATAGAAGAAAACAATAGAATAGGGAGGACCAGAGATCTCTTCAAGAAAATTGCAGATATGATGGGAACGTTTCATGCAAAGATGGGCATGATAAAGGACCAAAATAGCAGGGATCTAACAGAGGCAGAATTGATTAAGAAGAGGTGGCAAGATTACACAGAAGAACTGTACAAGAAAATGCTTAACATCCCTGATAACCATGATGGGGTGGTCACTGATCTGGAGCCAGACATCCTGGAAGGTGAAGTCAAATGGGTCTTAGGAAGTCGGAGCAAAAACAAAGCTAGTGGAGGTGACAGTATTCCAGCTGAACTATTCAAAATCTTAAAAGACGATGCAGTAAAAGTGCTACACTCAATATGCCAGCAAATTTGGAAAACTCAGCAGTGGCCACAGGATTGGAAAAGGTCAGTTTACATTCCAATCCCAAAGAAGGGCAATGCCAAAGTAATGTTCAAACTACCGCACCATTGCACTTATTTCACATGCTAGCATAGTTATGCTCAAAATACTACAAGCTAGGCTCCAGCAGTATGTGGACCGAGAACTACCAGAAGTACAGGCAGGATTTCGAAGAGGGAGAGGAACTAGAGATCAAATTGCTAACATACACTGGATCATGCAGAAAGCTAGGGAGTTCCAGAAAAACATCTACTTCTGCTTCATTGACTATGCTAAAGCCTTTGATTGTGTGGATCACAACAAATTGTGGCAAGTTCTTAAAGAGACGGAAGTACCAGACCATCTTATTTGTCTCTTGAGAAAGCTACATGTGGGTCAAGGAGCAACAGTGAGACCTGGACACGGAACCACTGATTGGTTCAAAATTGGGAAAGGAGTTCGGCAAGGCTGTATACTGACACCCTGCCTATTTAACTTATATGCAGAGCACATCATGAGAAAGGCAGGGCTAGATGAATCACCAGTTGGAATTAAGATTGCAGGGAGAAATATCAACGACCTCAGATATGCAAATGATACCACTCTAATGGCAGAAAGTGAGGAGGAACTAAAGAGCCTCTTGATGCGGTGAAGGAGGAGAGTGCAAAAATTGGATTGAAACTCAACATTAAGAAAACTAAGATCTTGGCATCCAGTCCTCTCACTTCCTGGCAAACAGATGGGGAAGAATTGGAGGTAGTGACAGATTTTATTTTCCTGGGCTCCAAGATCACCGCAAATGGGAAATGCAGCCAAGAAATTAAAAGACGCTCTCTCCTGGGGAGGAAAGCTATGGCAAACCTAGACAGCATACTAAAAAGTAGAGACATCACCCTACCAACAAAAGTGCGGAAAGTCAAGGCTATGGTTTTCCCAGTTGCAATGTATGGCTGTGAAAGCTAGACCATAAGGAAGGCTGAGCGCCAAAGGATTGAGGCCTTTGAATTGTGGTGCTGGAGAAGACTCTTGCAAGTCCCTTGGACCGCAAGGTGATCAAACCGGTCAGTCCTAGAGGTGATCAACCCTGAGTGCTCTTTAGAAGGCCAGACACTGAAGATGAAACTCAAATACTTTGGCCACCTAATGAGAAGGAAGGACTCCCTGGAGAAGAGCCTAATGCTGGGAACAATAGATGGCAAAAGGAGGAGGGGATGGCAGAGGATGAGGAGGCTGGATGGAGTCACTGAAGCAGTGGGTGTGAGCTTAAGTGGTCTCCGGGGGATGGTGGAGGACAGGAAGGCCTGGAGGATTCGGGTTGTGATGGGTCGGACACGACTTCGTGACTAACAACAACAACATTTGTAAATCTGTTGTTGTTTTGGTTTAATTAAAGTAATATAATATGTATTGGGACATACCCTGCTGTAATCTGTCCCTCCAAGAATTCATGGGCTTCCTCTTGTGCTTGGCCTGGTCAAGCTGAGAGGAATCCATGAATGCCTGTAGACACTATGTTGCACAACTGGCAGCCTTCTTCCATGTCAGCTGCATCAGCCCAGAGAACAGCTCCACATAGTATGGAAAAGGGATGCAGATCATGAAAATGCCATGCAGGGTGCCTGACATGTGAAAATGGAAAGGCTGCCCTTGCTGTGGTGTGTGGTAAACCATGACATTAAGACTTGGTACCATTTTCACATGCTAAATTTCAGCAAAAACCAAACTTAAAGATCAATAAGAAAATCTTCTCATGGTAGACCTGGATGGATAAGTTGCTTTTTACTTCGGATAAATCTGTGGGAGAAGACAGTGAGTTTTGGTTATGGTCTGATTTGTGTGCCAGCTAAGGTTTGCCTGACATGGTTGAGTGTTTGCCAAATTTGCAAAAACTAACCTTGGTCCTGCAGCTTTTAAAGTTTCACAGTTTCCTCAGGTATTAAAAAAAACTGACTGAGGATCATCAGTTATATTGACCCATGATCTACATTCATTTTATTCATATCTATAATTGGTGAATAAATTGTATCAGTTCTAATAGAGGAGTGCAATACGGAATTGGAGTATGCTATTTGCTTTGCCACTTTAGTGTCAGTATATGAAGCTTCAGTGAACCTCAGGTTGTGCCTGATGGGAGAAAACCCTTTGTTCTACCTATACTGAGCACTGTGACATCTCAGTAAAGGTTTGGCTAAATCAACGAACTACTGGAGGTATAATATTGCAAATGCTTCTTTTAATCATATGTTTGGCAATGTCCAGCAGTTGGTTCTTTTTGGGTAAATGTTATAACACAGATAAACTTTGGATTATAACACTATTTAATATTAGAGTACACAGGTTAAATTGTTTACCTGCTTTTGGAAGTTGCCCTTTGGTCAACACAAATGGATTTTTCACACCCTTCTGACAACTAAGACTGATACTAAAATACTTGAGGGATAAAAGGTCCTCTTTTATAGCACAAGGGATCAAAGACCTAAAATTGATTTCAGTATTTGAATGCATGACATGCAGCTGCTGCTCTCAAATGGACAAATGTAGAAATATTTGGTCTGGCTTTATTAAAGCTTTTGTATAATCAAAGCTGTTATGTAGGTAACTACATATAAGCAATTGTTCATCTCGGGTATTGGTGGAGATATAGATAAGTCACAGTAAAACATAAAAGGTTAAAACTGATTCATATAAACTAAATCATATTCAACAGAACTATTTTCCCAATATTGGAATAAAAAAAAAGTCCTATAAAAGGCCACTGCTTTGCTCTAAGCTCAATGGGCTTTGGAAGACGCCATTACAGGAATTGACAAAGTAGCTTTTATGCATAGAAACAAGATTATCATGCAAAATCATGGACAGCAAATGAAAGGTAATTGTGCAGCATCTGCTATTGATCTGTGGTAAGAGCTATAACACACCTGGGTGTGAATAAATAATAATTGTATTAGTACCGCTGCGTTGGTTATCTGGGGCAAAGACTATAATTTATTATATGTTCAAACAGTGACTTGCACAATGGGACTCAAACTAATTTCAGCCTTCTGGAATGCTTCAATATAAATGCTAAATAAATCATGATTATTATACTCATTACCTAATGAGTTGGCACACCAAGCCATTCAATGTACTCAGTATCTTATACAACTTTCATCAGTAAACTATGTCTCCAATTGTTTTTAAGAAATGTACATTCTATGTTGTCTAATACTAATTGTGAGGGGGGATTAATGTGCCATCCATAAGCAGCATAACTTGAAGATATAAGTTAATGAAACGGATTGGGGCCAGGTTACCTGAAGGAATGCCTATCTCTATATGTTCCAGCCCGATAACTGAGGCCATCATTTGAAGCCCTTCTCCATATTCCTCCCTCTAATGAAGGGGAAGATGGCAAGAAGAAGGGCCTTTTCCATAATAGCACCCCAACTAGGGAACTCATTTCCATCCAAGATCCAGCTAGCATCCTTCGTTTAGGCACCAAGTAAAAACATTCCTCTTTTGCAACCATTTTGGTGGGTGAGTTGATTGGTTTTAACAGTTTCAATGGTTTTTATGTGCTGCCACACCATGATTTTGGCACCAGGCAATTTTTTCAACTTATGTATACTTCTATTCCATTTTATTTCAGCAGGTTTTAAATGGTTCTATATATTGAATGTTTGATTCTGATGTCCCCCTTCTTATCCTATTTTATCTTATTTATTGTTTGCTTTTATATTTATCATGTGTTGCTGAATGTATTATTTTAACTGTTACATAACGTATTATGAGCCACACATGGAGCCTTATGACTAAGGGGGGGGAGGAGCATATTATTTAATTAAATAAATAGACTATACCAGAGTGCTGAAGGTCTGGCACACATTTGATTGGTTGGTTGGTCAGCCTACAAGAAATTCAGAATACAGCAGTGTATCCATGACTGCTGAATCTAGCCTCTCATGCTACCCTGGAGAAGCTACAGAAAAGAAAGAAACACATTCTCCTCTGCTTAAGCAGGGCCCCGCAGCACCTTCTCCTGAGCCCATCTGGTCTTACACCCTTTTCGGACTCAGAACATGAAACCAGAACACAATTCCCCCAACCCCTTCAGAATACAAGAAGGTTCAACAGCAGTTCCTGCGAGGAGGTGAGGCCAAGCACACTAGAGACCTTGCCAACCTATATTTAGCTAGCCTCGGCTTTCCTTGAGTAGGTCTGATACCCACAGCTCAGTCAGCAGGGTCCACTAGGAGCTGGGCAGGGTTCGGACCCTCTGCCCTGACTGAAGTTGTGTCTGTTGGGACTGCTTCCCATTCCCTACATCTCCAGACCCCGTGGAACAGAATAGTGAAGTGTGTTGGTCTTAGACCATGGACTGCAGCTTACTTTAAACTTGCAACATTATTTTGCCCAAGTCAACCATCAATTTTGTCCTAAATCACCGAAATACCAATAGGGATCTGTTCAGCACAGGTCTCAGCATTTGCATTTAAGAGGTTTTCTCCATGAAGCTGTTAAACTACTATATCTATTTTTGATTTTGTTACACAGCTCAGATCCCAAGTCTACACAAAGTGCTTTTCTTTTCCTTTCATAACTTATAGGTGGCACTGTGTTGTTGCAGAATAAGACAATTACACAAGTAGGGACATACATTTTCTTTTGCTTTTACAACTACTCTATTTTCTCCACTCAGAAACCCAACAAACAAACCACACCTTGACTACTGCTCCTAAGAGCACAGAAGTGAAATTGGAAGGCTGCGCCATCTAAAAACTCATAAGCGGCCTGAAGGAATGATGAGCACACAATAAATATCTCATGTAGAAAAACTCTTAAGAGGTGACAGCAGCTATTGTGGAATACTTTTTTTATCCAAAAGGCTGATAGGCTAAAAAAAATTATTTTCAAGAATTTTTTCAAGATTTATCCTTCAATCATGGCACCACCATCATCACTACAACCAGAAACATTTGCTATAATGTTAAAAAAGATTCCTGAATGCGATATGAAGACTGGAAAAGTGCTGATAGGAAAAGACATCTACTATATCTGGAAACATGCTGGTGTAGAAGTAAGCACTGTTTATTCAAACAGAGTATTAGTATAGGAGAAAGGGTCAGGCAAAGCCAAAGATCTCTCTGCCTTAAAAAAGTTAACTAAGCTTATATATGATCTCTGCTCCTACAATACAAAAAATCAGCTAAGGAGTAAACTACATTCCAATCTGGAGACTGGTTAAAACCAGAAGCTCCCTACCTTTTCTCATCTTTAGTTTGGAGCATTTGTCTCCATTATCTTACTTTTTTCTTTTGTACATCTCATTCTTTAGTTCATTTGCCTTAGACTTTCAAGCCATCTGCTGTGTGGCTTTACATTCCTAAACTATGGGAGCTGCTTGCTTCATCAATACTCCCTTGGATATTGTGCTGTTGCACAAAGAAAGATCTTCCACTCCAAATGCATTCAAAGTAGACTGCCACTGTTCTTAAGATACTGCATTTTTAAAAGCAAAATTTCTTGAATTATTCTGTCCCACAGAAACTGTAATGGGATTAGAATTTTAAAATTCATAAAAGGAAAGCATTCTGCAAAGTATACAGTTAACATGTGGATCTTGAGGACACTAAAGAAAAGGAATATATAGTGTAGTTTCATAGGAGTGTCCGCTGCAATTGCCATAATAAACATGCAAGAGGTTGCAGGTAAGATTTTGTTTGAAAACCAATCCGAATTCTTCACTCACCTTATTACTTTTCAGCTAGCCTCATCCTGAATTCATCAGCAGCGCACACCCTCCCAGTCAAAAAACTGCATTCCTAGACCAGATTAAAAGCTTTTCTCTTCTATCAACCTGGTACCCTCGAGGTACATTGGACCACAGCTCCCATAAATCCTAGCTGCCTGGCAGAATTTACTGCTGGAGTTGTGTTCCAGTACCTCTGGATGGCAGCCAGATGCCTCAACAGAGCTGAGAAGCTGGGTGCAACGATGATAGTAATTCCCTGGTTCCTGTCCTGAACAATAGGTCACAAGCTAAAGGGGGCAAGCAGGCTACCATTCCAAAGTTGGCAGACTTAGTCTCTCATTTAGCAGTTGGGACGCAGTCTGGGAGAGGTGGGAAGGGAAAAAAGGCTGAGTAAGACATTTCAGAATCATAGCTGGAAAGAGGAAGGGAAGTGCCAGAAATGATACCAAAAGGTTGAATCATTATGAAGCTGAAATATATGGATCATTTCATCAGCATAATGCTGAAACATTTAATGAAGTACTTCTACTAGTTTGGTTTCCCTTTCAAAAACAACAAGGGTACTCTAACGTTCACATAAGAAACATGGTCACACTGCAAAGCCTATTCTCCAGTCAGTCAGACATACAGAATTAAGTGGAAGTTCAGTATGGAGATTAATTGTTCCACTTCATATGTACTTTCCCAGCACACAGAAAATTATGATCAGATTTCTCTTCAATGGGCTGCCATCCATTTACCTACCTTCTAAAATCCAAAAGGCAAGAGGGCAATATTTAATGCGAAAATATTTCTCCAAAAACACATTGTAACACATCCATACCCCAGCCAATTAAGAAAATAGTTGTCATGCTACTTGATGTTTTATTCAGTCTGTTCACTGCTGCCTCACATTCTTCGGACCACTGGTTCAAAATTCAAATTTACCTCAGCCTATGACACCAGCCACAAAGCCAGTATTCTTCCGAACATTTCTATTCGCTACCACAGGAAGGGGGGGGGGGTATTTTTTATGTGGCAAAAGATCTGCAGATAAGGAAATAGTCCATATTCCAAAAATACTTAAAACTGTTAAAGCAGCATGGAAAGAAACAGAATAACAATTTCATAGAAAAGTACCTTCCCCCAGAAAATACCGATGAAACCATATTTTCCAAAAAGAATAATGACAAGGGTATCATGCCATATTATATACCTTGGACTGCAAGGATGCTTCAGATTTCCAGATTCAAGGTCAGAAACAACTCTGACAGAAACCAAGGTCCAATCCTGCTCCCACCCTTCACAGCCAGTGCAGGAAGTACCACCTCATCTGAATCTCCAAGCTCTGCAAATCAGCATCAGAGCTGAAGTCAAAGGGTGGGAAGGAGAGGAGAGGAGAGGAGAGGAGACAGGGCCTGTTAGGATATGAGGCATCCTGGCAATACTCCAACCTCCATCCCTCCAAAGCAATGCAGCTTGATGGCAAACAGTAGCCATCTAGTTGAAATGAAGAGCAGGAGGTATAAGGAGGTCGGGTTTGTCCCCATTACTTCTCCAGCTCTCCACTGGATGCTCTCAAGTTTGAAAGCATCAAGGGGTAGATCCTTGAGGGTGCAATCAATAGGATTACACCCTTAACTTCCTATCAAAATAATGTAAGCAACAGTTAAATCTTTGTCAAATATGTGACCAGAAAACCTAACCCAATCCTTACCACACTGCTTTTAGCCCCTGCTTTCTTGAACAGACTCATGTCATCAATTTACCATCCCATAATTTGCATTTTATATGCTTTAGCACTGACCTCTCTTAAATCCTGGCCTCCCTAATGGATTTAAAGGCCATTTGCCTAACCTCTCCTTACAGTGTATAACACTTGAGGCCTTTTATCTTTTTTTCTAAAGTTATGCCTGTAATTATACTAATGCAGGTTGATTAAAAAAATTACAAAAGGAACATAGCTTAACATAGATTTGTGGGTGTAAGATAATTTCCTGTGCTGCATCAGAAAGCTGAAGTGCAGAATATTCAGCTCATGAGTTACTTTTGCTAGTTTCATCTTACTTAACAGCTGAAAGTTGTATGCGAGTTCAGTGCATTTAACTCAATCGAAGCGCATGGACCAGTATTGCCATACATGTAACAACAGCACAGAACAATGGCTCTGTCATTTTCTTTGAATCACTGCTGATGCATTTTCCTTGCCTACATATGCCGTGGCAAATATGCTATCAAGATCACTGTGCAAAAACTAATTGATCTGACAGTTTAAGTGACAAAACTATGAAGTGCAGTGAGAGCAATGGTCTGAGAAACTCAGCAGTAGGGGAAAGAAAACTTGGGTCAGGAAACAAGTACACTGCCGGAATCATTGGCTGTGTTAAAATATCATAGTAAGGGTGCAATCCTGTGCATGTTTAGCCAGAAATAAACCTTACACTTCCCAACAATTCCTAAACCGCCCTTTCTCGACTTGGCCACCTCCAAGATACTGTAAATCATCACCTTCCAAAGATGTATTAGAAGAATTTTTTAGATTGAGAAGAAGTTGCTGCCAGGCTCTTTGCCAAAGAATGCTGTGTTACCCTGTGTCACTGAACTCTACAACTAGTACAGCATCTGTGTGCACAGCTGGGCTAGGTGAAACTTTGTTATTTTGTATTCAAGGAGGCCAACCAGCTCTGGGGTCTCAGGGGGCTTTGGCTGACTGTGAAGCATAACAGTGCTGCTTTCCAAATCCCCTTTGCCTTCCCCCAGTTTTTTGTGTGGAACTTGTGCCTTGTATGTTTTAGCCCTTTTAGTACCCTCTATCCCTATCTTTATCCTTTTAATGAATCTCCTTTGGGTTGTTGTGTGCTGAATCAAGTGTCTGGTCCAGGGGTTCAGGACCAGGGAGGGTCTGGGCAAAGATTATAGCTCAGCTGGCTGTGGGAGTGGGAAGCCCTGGGAGTCTGTCCACTACAAATGTTAAGTATGGGTTGATTTGAAACCAGTTTCAATGGTTTGAAGCGGGATTTTTTTTTCAAAGAAACTATTAACTACAGAGAAAGTTTCTCCTATTCGGATGAAACAGCACTATGTCCTTAACCCAAAAAGGAACAAGAGAATCTTAAGTACATGTAACATTCGTTTTACATATCTTCAGTAAAATTTAGTGGAA
This sequence comes from Varanus komodoensis, assembly GCF_004798865.1. Lineage (NCBI taxonomy): Eukaryota > Metazoa > Chordata > Lepidosauria > Squamata > Varanidae > Varanus > Varanus komodoensis. The sequence goes on along the minus strand of NW_025336345.1, from coordinate 2,368,807 downwards.
TTGTCAGAGGTTAAGTATATAGTTCTAGCTTCTGCAATATCAGATAGCCCATCCCACTTCAATTTAAACTGATTTAAGAAATCTGATTCTAGTTTTCTTGGATGTCTTAATTCAGAAAATAGCACTGTTCTTCTATATTGCAGACTTCATATGTTAGAGAATATTCTTGTCTTTTGTGGTGAGTCAGGAGATTGCGAGTAAACACAATCTGACCAAAATTCAGGTATAATTTTTCCGTGCAGCTATTGTCCAGTAACTGAGAAAAGTTAAAAAACAAAACAAAACTTGGAGTTCTTGAAGATTATAGAGGCAAGAGAGAAAATTGGTAGAAAGCAGTTAAGAGCACTACAATTTCAAATAGAGAGTCTACCAGGCAATGAATTCTAATATTTCTACACTACAGTTATTGAAGAAGGAGCATGAAGCTTTACCAGGTTATTGTAGAGGATCGAACCCTGTTTTCCCAATCTTGCACCTCCATTACAGGGAAATTACATTTTCACAGTAAAGCAGCAAAGTTTCTGGGAAAATATGACACATCATCCTTACACCTGGCACTCTCAATTGCTGCTCATGACCAGTGGAGATGATAAAGACAAATCTACCTTCTCCACTAGCAATGCAAGACTTCTTGGGGTTGCTTTCTGTGATATGCTTTAACACTTTAGATCCAGTCCCCTCTCTCCCCTGAAAGTGTTTTAAGAGCAGTGAGCACCATCTTTTCCAATGCTCTTCCAGGACAGCAGTGTCCTTCTGTTTCAGAAACCCTGATCCCCCTCATTCTTTGTTTTGCTCTCCTTGCCTTTCTAGTGCAAAAGCCTACAATTGTTTAAAAAACTGATCCTCCTGTCTGTACAGGTATAAATTTCCTACAGAGAGATCACCTTTCACTATTACTAGTATGCTACTGTCTCTAAAGAAATGGAAATACATCTATGTCACATTTCCTGCAATTGTATAGCCAAAACATACTCCATGTACACAAGAACATACCTTTGTCTTCCATAGGCATAGCTGGTAATGTCAGCAGGGTTTTGTATCCTCTCTATGAAATGCCTCCATTCAGATCTATGGTATGACCATCCTTGAAATACCACATGTGCAGCTTTGGTGACTACAAGCGAAAAAGGATAACACAGAACTGGAAAACGGCAAACAAAATTATCATGGGGACAGGGAAGCAACTCCCCTTCTGTCTTGTTTTTTCCATACATTAAGTGGAGTTCACATGTTCTTGCTACTAACTTGTGAACAACACTTCACAATTTGACATCTGCTTTTATGTTATTTGTCCGAGGTAGCTAGTGGGCAATGATCCTTGATGGCATAGCATGTTTTTAAAAAGACAAATGACAGCACATTGTACTTTCTCCATGAAAATTGGACTCTAAATATCTCTCCTTATGGGGCCCTTTCAAATCTCTCACATTTTGAGATATGTAGAAACAAGGACAGATATAAATGGTTGTTCTTGCAGCTGGCTCTCAAAAGTTCACTACTAAGGATCCAGACAGACATCAGAGATTAAGTGCACTTGTACTGGTAAATGCTGCTGAAAAGGGTGCTTCCAGATGGGTACTTCCTAGTGCCAACAATAATTGCTTTTCAGCTGCAAGCTACCAAGCACAATTGACTTTTCACACTGTTTGGGATAGTGCACATTCCCCACATGTCCATCCGGCTATGTTCCACCAACGCTACTGGGAGTGCCAGAGCAGCAATGGGTGTGAAAGGGGAAGGTCCAGTTTGAGTGGCCATTTGAAGCTCAAAATACATTAATTATAAGCCTTCTGGAAAAAAGCATTTCATCACTCCATGTATTATCTTCACTTTCCTTGACTCATTTTTTAAATATCAGTGAAATACAGCTTAAATGGAAATATTGCAATAGATCTTAACAGTAATATTGCTTATCAACTAAATTGCTGAATTTGTATTTTTTCCCACATCATAACACCCCCCACCTCCGCAAACTAGTATTATAACACCCTTTCAATTGAAGAGTCCAGGATGGGGAACCCCAGGCCAATCCACTGATCAAACTTAGCAGGTGACGCCAGTCCAGTTGCAGGGACTCCAGTGAGAGTCTTCCCTCCCCAAATTCCCATTCTGTCTGAGGGGAAGGGGCAAGGCCTTCAGTGAAGTCCTCCTCCGCCCCCAAAAAACCCCCAGCTCTCAGCAGGAGAGGGGTGCGAGAGCTTCTAGCATCTTCACCCTCTCTAGGTAGGGAAGGCAATGGAGGAATGATGCTATTGTGCGTTCAGGTGATGATAAAACCTTCCACTTCAATATCACATCCCCCATGCTGGGAACATGAAGGAAGAACTGGAGAAGGCTTGGGCGAAGACTTATCCCTGTCTGAGGCTAAGTTCCAGCTGAAACTTTAGTCTAGGATCCAAGGATGTCAGGATGTAGGAACAGATGACGCCACATCACAGAGTTCCGCCATCCTTACCTTCCACCTGGGGAGATTCTGGTTTGCTGTGAAATTGATATTTTGTCAATGGCTTTTTCAAACCAATAGCTCAAAAAGGCAACATTAGTGAAAAGATAAATTAAACATGAGGTGATTAATGGTGCCCACAGAAGTAGTGATGGTCGATTTTCTTCTGAGTTCTGACAGATTCACTTGTCAACAGCTGTGTCAAAATCTCATTCTTTTGAAAAGCCAGGAGAGTAGTGGTAAAGAAATCTATTCCTGCATCTTGCACAATTCTTCAGTTTTTCTGAAATAATCAGACTTGTGGAAGAAAAGAGATGAAAGGTGAAAGAATCTCCAGGGAAATACAGAATGGCAACAGTGCCCCATAAAATGTGAATGAAGGCAGCACAGCACTGCCACACTAACACGTGGGGTGGAGGCCCCCAAGGTCAGCTGAGGTTGACTGGCAAGCTGGCAGCTGCTGTGGAATGCCTTTTTGAACTGTGGTCTGCACGACCCTTAAACCAAGCAACATTTCTAGAGCAGATCTGTTCCAGGAGTTTAAAGTTTTTAGCAAAATTTCTGCAAGGGGTGCATTAAATCTTAAAAGCAATCTTTAAAAGAAGAAGGAAAAGCAACTGGTGGGATCAATCTGCAGCAACATTAAAAAAACAAGGAAGACTTTATAACACAGTCCTGCTTTACCAAATGGTACAAAAGGAACTAGAAGCTTTTGCAGTCATGCACCAGTTAGCAAGAGGAAAGTGCCATCAAGGGAGAGAAATTGCTCTCGAAGATGATAAAAAGGGTGACAACAACATATAGACTGCAATATTTAGCTTTTTCCAACACTTCTTGATTGCTATCTGAAGCCTGGCCTTTGAAAGCCTACTGCAATCAGCTAAAGGCTAAAATACTAAGAGGAGATTCAGAAAAAAAGAAGCAACCAACCTGAAGTGGGGGAAATTTAGTTTTTCTTAGTTTGTATATGGCAACACATTTAACATTAATTTAATAACAAGTGCTGTAACAAGCAGAAAATGAAGTTACGGGCCACAACTAGCTGGACAAGAAGCCAATCTCCATGTTTTTACTTAACATTTAATATCCTTATGGCACTTTCAAGGGTCCAAATTACTTTACATGCATGATCTAGTTGCAATTCTTGCAACACTCATATAAGAAGGTTAGTCTCATTGTGCCTCAAGCAGACTGAAAAGGATCCTACAGCAGAGACAAGAGTCAAACAAGGGACTGCCTGCGTCACAGCTTTTGCTTTCATCAATTAATTGCAGTACTCATTCAAGAAAATCACATTTGTCTTGTTACTAATCTGTGGAAGGTTCATTTTCTTGCTTACGGTATCCTCCCATTTGTAAATAAAAAGTAGTAGCAGCAGGACTTCTCATGTTGCACAGGACCCAAATTCTGCCAAGAGCAGTCTGCACACTGGCCCTGAGGAGTGGTGCATTGTTCTGTGCTTGTAGTGCCATGGCCGTGGCCTTGGGCTAGCAGTCAGAAGCTCAGTTAGCCCAGCTCTGCTTTGCTACAACACTGCTGGAGAACGAAACTGGGTTCCTGATACTGGATCTAGAAATGAACTGATGCCGGACACACTTCTATAACATTAGCAAGGACCCTCATCAACCCCAAGCTTGTTTGACCTGAATAATTTTTTTTAAAAAACCCTCTCTGGTCCATGCTGCCTATCTAATGGGGGGGGGGGGGGGGCTTCCCAGCAGGAAGTCACAAAAAAGAGAACCCATTCCTATCTTCAAGCTTGTGGATTAGCCTTTAAGGATTTAAACTTATCAAGGCTTGAGAGTGCAACTTGGCATGGGTAAAATGGATGGAAGGACTCGTACATTCATTTGCTTTCATTGCAGCGAGTAGGTCACTTGGGTTGCTGCCTTCCCTAATGGGTTTCCACTGCAGATGGGTCAGAATGCAAACAGGGACTGCCTTTCCTTGAAGCAAATTTCCAAGCTATTATACAGTGCACATGTAGGGCAACAGCTTGCCCTGCTGTATGCGCAGAGGGAAATCAGGACTGCAGTCAGAAGGATAACTTTTCATTAGCCTTAAAACAAGGAAGAGTGCAAACCCACTTTTACTCCAAGTATCATATTAATACTTGCAGAATTCATTGGGAACCAGTAAGCAAATAGTAGATATATGCCTGAAGATTGCCTTAAGTTCTGTTTATTTTCTTGAAGGTATGACTAAATTCACATGCAAAGACAAGTGAAAAAAGATTGATGGCTGAGTAAGCACATTCTCACTATTCACAGTGTACCAGAAACAGCGTCCACAGGACTGCTGCCTCATGCCAAGACTGAAACACCTGCAGCTTCTTATGCCATTGGATAAAATCACGAGGATTCCCCCATTGCACTCACATTTCTGATAGTTTGGAACACCAAGCCAGGCACTATTTGGGCAAACAATGCACAATGAGTAATACTGGACTCACCACCATGATGGGAGAAGCCATGTGAAACCTGTTACCAACATGCTGCATGAGTGGTCAAAATGTGGAAATCAGTCCTTAAGATGGTGAACTGAGGTGACTGCAGTGGGAGTCATCTCTTTAATGCTTGCACAAGGAATTCTCCAACAATGGCAGTCACTAGACTTTAGCTACATTCCTGAAGAGTTGGTCATGATTGCAATATGAAAAAGTACACCTGGTGCCAAGTTTATACTCTTTTCGGCACCAGGTGAAAAACTTTTTATTTAAACAGTATTTTAAACTTTCACAGTTTTTAAGTTTAGTTGCTCTGTTTGTTTTGTGATTCATTGTTTTCTTCTGCTTTATTATTTATTGAAAGTGTTGTTTTAGTTATCTTTTTAAATATTGTAAGCTGTCCTGAGAACTTGTATAATAGGACGGCATACAAAAGCTTTTAATAAATAAATAAATAAATAAAAAGATAAGATAAGATAAGATAAGATAAGATAAGATATGCTGGAGTGCCTGAGGGTTAAATCACGTATGTGCTTTGCATACAGCTCACCTTACTTGTTTTGAAATATTTTCCTACTATGCAGCTGTCTGGTTCTCCTTCATGGATCACTGCCTTGTCGTGGCGAAGGGGCTTGCGTAGCTGAGTGAAGCTATGAGCTATGCCGTGCAGGGCCACCCAAGACGGACAGGTCATAGCAGAGAGCTCTGACAAAACGTGGTCCACTGGAGAAGGAAATGGCAACCCACTCCAGTATCTTTGCCATGAAAACTCCATGGACAGTACCAAAAGGCAAAAAGATATGCCGCCAGAAGATGAGCCCCTCAGGTCGGAAGGTGTCCAATATGCTACTGAGGAAGAGCAGAGGGCTAATACTAATAGTGCCAGAAAGAATGAAGCGACTGGGTCAAAGCCAAAAGGACACTCAGTTGCTGATGTATCTGGTGGTAAAAGGAGATCCAATGCTGCAAAGATCTATACTCCATAGGAACCTGGAATGTAAGACCCATGAATCAAGGCAGGCTGGATGTGGTCAAACAAGAGAGGACAAGACTGAACATCGACATCTTAGGAATCAGTGAACTAAAATGGATAGGAATGGGTGAATTTAATTCAGATGACCATCAGGTATACTACTGCGGGCAAGAATCCCTCAGAAGAAATGGAGTAGCCTTCATAGTCAATAAAAGAGTAGGAAAAGCAGTACTGGGATACAATATCCAAAATGACAGAATGATCTCAGTTCGAATCCAAGGCAAATCATTCACCATCACGGTAGTCCAAGTCTATGCCCCAACCACTGGTGCTGAAGAGGCTGAGTTTGACCGGTTCTATGAAGGCCTACAACACCTTCTAGAATTAACACAAAATAATGATGTCCTTATCATCATGGGGGATTAGAATGCTACAGTAGGAAGCCAAAAGATAACTGGAATAACAGGCAAGTTTGAACTTGGAGTACAAAATGAAGCAGGGCACAGGCTGGTAGAATTTTGTCAAGAGAATACGAGGGTCATAGCAAACACGCTTTTCCAACAACCCAAGAGACGACTGTACACATGGACATCACCAGACAGTCAACACAGAAATCAGATTGACTATGTGCTCTGCAGCCAAAGATGGAGAAGCTCTATACAGTCAGTACAAACTAGATCAGGAGCTGACTGCAGCTCAGATCATGAGCTTCTTGTTGCAAAATTTAGGCTTAACTGAAAAAAGTAGGGAAAAGCACTAGGCCACTCAGGTATGACCTAAATCATATCCCTGATGAATATACAGTAGAGGTGACAAATAGATTTAAGGAATTAGATCAGAGAGACAGAGTGCCTGAAGAAATATGGACGGAGGTTCACAACATTGTACAAGAGGTAGCAACTAAAGTCATCCCAAAGAAAAAGAAATGCAAGAATGCAAAATGGCTGTCTGAGGAAGCTTTACAAATAGCTGAGGAAAGAAGGGAAGTGAAAGGCAAGGGAGAAAGAGAAAGATACACCCAACTGAATGCAGAATTTCTGAGAATAGCTAGAAGAGATAAGAATGCCTTCTTAAATGAACAGTGCAAAGAAAAAGAAGAAAACACTAGAATAGGGAGGACCAGAGATCTCTTCAAGAAAATTGGAGATATGAAGGGAACATTTCATGCAAAGATGGGCATGATAAAGGACCAAAATGGCAGGGACCTAACAGAGGCAGAAGAGATTAAGAAGAGGTGGCAAGATTACACAGAGGAACTATACAAGAAAGAGCTTAATGTCCCTGATAACCACGATGGGGTGGTCACTGACCTGGAGCCAGACATCCTGGAAGGTGAAGTCAAATGGGCCTTAGGAAGTCTGAGCAATAACAAAGCTAGTGGAGGTGACAGTATTCCAGCTGAGCTATTCAAACTCTTAAAAGACGATGCAGTAAAAGTGCTACACTCAATATGCCAGCAACAGTGGCCACAGGATTGGAAAAGGTCAGTTTACATTCCGATCCCAAAAAAGGGCAATGCCAAAGTAATGTTCAAACTACCGCACCATTGCACTCATTTAACATGCTAGCATAGTTATGCTCAAAATACTACAAGCTAGGCTCCAGCAGTATGTGGACCGAGAACTACCAGAAGTACAGGGAGGATTTTGAAGAAGCAGAGGAACTAGAGATCAAATTGCCAACATACACTGGATCATGCAGAAAGCTAGGGAGTTTGATAAAAACATCTACTTCTGCTCCATTGACTATGCTAAAGCCTTTGATTGTGTGGATCACATCAAATTGTGGCAAGTTCTTAAAGAGATGGGAGTACCTTACCATCTGATTTGTCTCTTGAGAAACCTATATGCGGGTCAAGGAGCAACAGTGAGAAGTGGACACGGAACCACTTATTGGTTCAAAATTGGGAAAGGAGTTTGGCAAGGCTGTATACTGTCGCCCTGCCTATTTAACTTATATGCAGAGCACATCATGAGAAAGGTGGGGCTAGATGAATCACCAGTTGGAATTAAGATTTCTGGGAGAAATATCAACAACCTCAGATATGCAGATGATACCACTCTAATGGCAGAAAGTGAAGAGGAACTAAAGAGCCTCTTGATGCGGGTGAAGGAGGAGAGTGCAAAAGTTGATTTGAAACTCAACATTAAGAAAACTAAGAGCATGGCATCCAGTCCTCTCACTTCCTGGCAAATAGACAGGGAAGAAGTGGAGGTAGTGACAGATTTTATTTTCCTGGGCTCCAAGATCACCGCAGACAGGGACTGCAGCCAAGGAATTAAAAGACGCTTCCTCCTTGGGAGGAAAGCTAAGGCAAATCTAGACAGCAAACTAAAAAGCAGAGACATCACCTTGGCAACAAAACTGCATATAGTCAAGGCTATGGTTTTCCCATTTGCAATGTATGGCTGTGAAAGCTGGACCATAAGGAAGGCTGAACGCCAAAGGATTGAGGCCTTTGAATTGTGGTGCTGGAAGAGAGTCCTGTGAGTCCCTCGGACTGCAAGGCAATCAAACTGGTCAGTCCTAGAGGAGATCAACCCTGACTGCTCTTTAGAAGGCCAGATCCTGAAGATTAAACTCAAATACTTTGGCCACCTAATGAGAAGGACTCCCTGGAGAAGAGCCTAATGCTGGGAGCAATAGATGGCAAAAGAAGAAGGGGCCGGCAGAGGATGAGGTGGCTACATGGAGTCACTGAAGCAGTTGGTGTGAGCTTAGGTGGAGTCTGGGGGATGGTGGAGGACAGGAAGGCCTGGAGGAATGTTGTCCATGGGGTCGCGATGGGTCGGACACGACTTCGCGAATAACAACAACAAGTTGTGTGGTTAAAGGCTGTTTTTCTCTGCCCAAACTCCTTTAGCACTTATTCCCCCCTCACCCCCACTAAAAGAGGTTGCACTTCATTCAGCTCTTCCTGTAATATGGAAGCAACCACAAGCTGCCTTTCACCACTCTCCTTCCATACACACTTTCTTCTGCTTTCTTCATAGCCATCGTGAAAGCTAGTGCAGCTGGACCCAAGAGCAACCACAGTGTCCAGGGAGTGGTTGCTTTCTGCACTCAGAAAATATAAAGTGTGCCTAATATTCCCCAAATGCCACTAAACTGTACCTGTTTTTCACCTGTACAATGCACAGGACTACAAATCTTCTACATGACAGGTGGGAAAATAAGAAAAGGAAAGCAGAATTAATAAAAATAGATGCTTATGATCGTGATCGGTATCATGGCCATTACATGTTTATCCCACCTCACCTTCAAGAAGCCCAAAGCATTGTCTGTGACCCTCCTCCCCCTCTCGGTTTTATCTTCCTAACAACAACCCTGTGTGGTAGGTTGGGCTGAGAGTTAGTGACCAAGCCCAAAGTGACCCGGTGAGCTTCATGGACCTTCATGGGGATTAGAACCCGAATGTGTTGAGTCCCTGTTCCACACACTAACCACTGAGCCACACTGGTTGTCTCTTATGACCACAGTTCAGTTTGTTGGCGGGGAGAGTTTGCCTGAGGAGAGAGCTATATGCTTGCCCCATCTTCTCTGCTGTAGTGCAGCCCCCTCAGGGGAATAAGGTGAGAAGATCCTCTCTTAAGTGTGCAACAAGACAGGGGCCTAGGGGTACAGATGGCCACAGCTTCATTTCATTCCGGAAGGCCCAATATGTACAAGTCTATATACAGACTTGTCTACAGTCGCAAAGTTTTGCTTTAAGGTCTTGCTTGCAAAGGTCCATTCCAAATCATATGAAACCGGATCCATTCATGAGGGAAGGATAAAAATAATTCCCACAAATGCTATGAAAACACCTTCTGGTTTCTGCTTGGCTTTTGTTTTTGCAATATATTCTTTAAAATATTGTTGTCAGTTTAGAAGGTTGACAAACCTGCTGTGCAGATTTGTCCTTCTTTAGGTAAACTACAGGCATTATGTTGCTATGGGAACTACCATATTTTTCGCTCTATAAGACGCACTTGACCATAAGACGCACCTAGTTTTTAGAGGAGGAAAACAAGAAAAAATATTCTGAATCAAATGGTTTACTAAACTATTTAATAAACTATAACAGAATACAGTAATACCATATTTCAACCTTGTAAAGTAAACAGCAGTCAACAGTGGCATTAAGAACCATCATCACTGTCATTAACAAAAGAGAGATTTTAAAGTTCGAGTACTCTTCTAGTTTTCGTTGAACCCATAGAACTCATCATCACTTGAGTCAGAATTTATGAAGCTCTGTTGCTCACAATCACTGACATCACTTTCTTAGTCAGTAATGGAATTATTGAAGGAATCCACAGTCTACACCAGTTGTACAAGAGCTGCTGCAGACAATTCAATAACAAATCTAAAAAAGCCAGTAATGTCCACGCTGCCCTACTAGTAAATAATAGAAAAAAACTTCTGACAAAAAAATGAGATATTGTACAGTAAATCAAACACACAGCGGACTAAGTAGCCTTTGAAGAATAAACATCATACACGAGGGTAATGCTGTTCAAATATCCACTGATCCTAAAAAAAATGTGTCTGATCAACTAACAGATAACTGATCCAAGGATAGCTTCCTGATAATCACAGGCACATTCCCCATCACTTCCCCATGGGCTTCATTAAAAGATGGGTTGCCATTTGAAAACACACACCGACCTGTGATTAACAGCTCTCACCTGTGCCGGGGGGGGGGGTGGACCAGGGCATGCCGAGCGCGTGCCGGCCAGGTGGTGCCACGTGGTGCAGGCGGCCAGCAGCGTCCCGGGCGTCGGGCACACACACATTCGCTCTATAAGACGCACAGACATTTCCCCTTACTTTTGAGGGGGAAAAGTGCGTCTTATAGAGAGAAAAATACAGTAAATACTTCACCAATTGCTCTTCGATACAAGGCCTTTTGGGGAATGTTGTGAATAGAAAAAACAGACCAGAGAAAAGAAAAATTCCCTTTCTGTTAAAGATAAGGTAATTGAGATTTGTTGTGCATGAAAGGAAGCAAAAAAATAAAAACTTAGAGACAGAATTGGTGCTTACACAACATGAAAACTCAAACTCAAGGCATGAATATAGATTGAGCATGGGTTGTCATTGAACTGTGGCTTGTTGTTGAAATTTGCATTATGATGTTATCGGAACACAGTCAAGATAACAAACCATGGGGAACAATTCACAGTTCAGAACCCAACAACAAACTATGGGTTCTCTTTATGGGCTGTCCTTGGTTAATAAGCCACATCTTGTTAATGCAGCTAAGTTTACATACGATGATAACCTGTGCTTCAATAACAACCCACACTTCAATACCAACAGCCTATACTTAACCCAAATTCAACCCCTGTATGCGGCTTATTATGATGTCTACACATGGTCAGAGAAAGGCCAAGACTGGATAAAAGCTGCCAAATCCACTAATCCCACACCAGACTTCTAGGTGGATTTTTACCTCAAGAATCACACTGCTTCCAGAATTAAGATGTCCTAATCTAGAAAGGCACTCAGGGTGTCTCATTGTGCTGTGAGATTTTGTAGAGGTCACCTGTCTCAATTTGGTGGAGGTGGCAGTTTTACACATTGTGGGGGATGAAATACTTACAACTGAAAGGACCACAAGTAAAAAAAATAATCTTATTTACCCCTATTCAAGAAACACAAACAGATATAATACAATGGATGTTTGGAATACATTTTCCTTTTTCTACTGGGAGTAGCATTTATTCCAGTCACACTACAAATACTTTGCTGATAGTAAATTTACAGATTAACCACTCTGTTTTTTTTCTGGTTGTTTTATGGTTCTGTCTTTGACATTCATAATTGCCACCTTCTGCCCCTGTTTTTTTGAGAGATGAGAGTGATTACTGAGGTAGAGAATGCCTATTTTTCCCTGCCTAGAACAATGGACTAAAATTAATCTCTAATAACTCTTCATCTCTCATTATTCCTGTATGAGGATGATAATCATCATTCACCGGGTTCCAACTGAAGCCAGGTTCGGGTGTAAAGAAAGAAAGAAAAAAAGATCCTGGAACTGGTTCTGCTCTGAACTAACACTGGGAAAACTGACAGTAGTTCACAATGGACTCCCCACTCAACCATTCTAAAATGGCATGGAATTTCAATTTACACAGAAGCTACACTAATACAGAGCTGAAGCAAAAATACCTGCTAAATCAAATACTACAAAGCCAAGAAAATTGAGCTTAAAGATGAATTAAAGGCAAACCACAACTCATTCCTGTGATATGAAGTGTGGGGAGCAGAAGGGGAAAAAACTAATAAAGATTAAACACTTACCGAAGCAACAATGTTTAATACATTTGTAAAGCTGTCAATTCTTTTTCATACCTCATCTCACAGGTTATGGCTCATAAGGCTTTCTTACTGTTAAAGCAAGACACAGGTAAACTGTGCAATTCCAGACTTGGTATTATTTAGCTGGAAAGCATTTCTACAGCAAAATCCTACATACCTCTACTCAGAAGTAAATCCCACTAAATTCACTGAGCCTTACTCCCAGGTAGTGTTTACAGGACTGCAGTCAGAGTGGCTTATTACTGGAACCAGTTGGAAAAGTCACTAAATTGAAGATAAAAACTATTTTAAGAGACAGCATCACAGGAAAGAAAAAATGATGTTTGACTAACAGTATTAAAAGTGTTTTTTAAAGTTTTCTTCCACAATTGGTGAGATGTTCCTGGTAGGAAACATCACCTTTTTGCATGAACTGAAGTACTGGAAACTTACGTTTGTTCTGCCATAATCTTTGTATTTACAGATATGAGGATTGATTCATCAACTGCCCCTGATCAGCCCTTGTATCATCCAAGCAGCCAGGGGAGCTTGCGGTTGCAAGCTCTCCTACAGTTATTGCAAAAATGTTGCTTTGCAGCTTTAAAACACACACACACAAGAGAGAGAGAAAGAGCGAGAGAGAGAGAGCACTAATATTAGTCCTTTGTCATACTGTCTAATATTAGTTCTTTTTCATACTGTAAGTGGTCACAAAATAATGAAGATGACATAATGTCATTCTATTGTGTGAAGAAACTTAATGAAAACAGACTGAGATGCTCTATGACAACAGAACTGAGTCTAGTGATACTATATAGTTTTAAAACAAACTAAAGTTATTACACTTCTGTGCCCCATGCTTAGGAAATAGCATCTTGTTCCACTTCTTGATTTAGAAAGTGTTGTCTATTTGTATAAAAATTCTAGTAATGGTAAAATTTTATAGGGAATGAATCCCAGGATGGAGCTGTGGAATCAGGCAGCATTTTCACTTTTGTTAATAGCAACGAGTTTGTTGAGTTTAGAAAATATTAGGAAACATTTGAAAAACAGTAAGAGCAATAAGACTGAGAGGAGGAAGAGGAGCTTTATATAAACTGAGTTCCTTGAAAAAAGTGGATATTAATAAATAAAGGAATACATTATTTTTTAAAGAATCTACGAAGTAGCAAAGAGTACTAATCTTTAAGAATTCATTTTGTAAAGAAGTGTGCCTTGTGCTCCAAGAAAATAATCCCAACATAGGAAAAGACATTTTAATTCCTAAGAAGTATAATAGGATAGATAGGGAATAACAGTATTGTTAAAGCTAGTATTTGCTAATAATTTGCTTGCTAATAATAATGCACATTTCCAACTTTTGCAATGTGATATCCATCAGAACTTCAAGAAAGTGATGCCCCTTTAGGTTGCTTCACTTGCACTGCTAAACCTGCACGATACTTTTCATGGTTCCGCAAAATGGGAAGTACATAAGGGTATTCCTTGTACTGGCAGAAGCCATAATTGGATCGATACATAATAAAAATATGGGAAAGTGTCCATGATCATTTTCAGATAGGTCCTCACATTTGTTCCTAAAAGGATCCTTACCTAAACAGGTGCCTACTAAAGTATGTCATATTAACTTTCATATTCTATGTCAGGGTTGGGGACTATGTCACCTTCCAGATATTGTTAGATTCCAGTTCCCATCACCCCAACCATTACCATGCCAGTGGTGACAGTTGGGAGTTGGAGTCATCAACATCTGAAGGGCCATAATTCCCAACCTCAGGTGTAATTGCATTATATCATTTGCACATTGTAAGCCGTAAAGAGAGATGCATGTGTGACACAATACATAATTAATCACCTGGAATGACTATGAGTACTGTGGTTTGTTTGTTAAGCCCATTGCACCCATTTCACATGCTAGCAAATTTATGCTCAAAATCCTACAAGCTAGGCTCCAGCAGTATGTGGACCGAGAACTACCAGAAGTACAGGCAGGATTTCGAAGAGGCAGAGGAACTAGAGATCAAATTGCCAACATACACTGGATCATGCAGAAAGCTAGGGAGTTCCAGAAAAACATCTACTTCTGCTTCATTGGCTATGCTAAAGCCTTTGATTGTGTGGATCACAACAAATTGTGGCAAGTTCTTAAAGAGC
>NW_025336345.1:2164519-2354406 GCF_004798865.1 Varanus komodoensis | reverse complement strand
AAGTAGATGTTTTTCTGGAACTCCCTAGCTTTCTGCATGATCCAGCAGTATGTGGACCGAGAACTACCAGAAGTACAGGCAGGATTTCGAAGAGGCAGAGGAACTAGAGATCAAATTGCCAACATACACTGGATCATGCAGAAAGCTAGGGAGTTCCAGAAAAACATCTACTTCTGCTTCATTGGCTATGCTAAAGCCTTTGATTGTGTGGATCACAACAAATTGTGGCAAGTTCTTAAAGCGATGGGAGTACCAGACCACCTTGTCTCTTGAGAAACCTGTAGGTGGGTCAAGAAGCAACAGTGAGAACTGGACATGGAACCACTGATTGGTTCAAAATTGAGAAAGGAGTTCAGCAAGGCTGTATACTGACGCCCTGCCTATTTAACTTATATGTAGAGCACATCATGAGAAAAAAGGCGGGGCTACATGAATCACCAGTTGGAATTAAGATTGCCAGGAGAAATATCAACAACCTCAGATATGCAGAATATACCACTCTAATGGCAGAGAGTAAGAGGAACTAAAGAGCCTCTTGATGCGGGTGAAGGAGGAAAGCACAAAAGTCAACATTAAGAAAATGAAGATCGTGGCATCCAGTTCTGGCAAACAGACGGGGAAGAAGTGGAGGTAGAAATTTTATTTTCCTGGGCTCCAAGATCACCACAGATGGGAACTGCAGTCAAGAAATTAAAAGATGCTTGCTCCTGGGGAGGAAAGCTATGGCAAATCTAGACAGCATACTAAAAAGCAGAGACATCACCCTGCCGACAAAAGTGCGTATAGTCAAGGCTATGGTTTTCCCAGTTGCAATGTGTGGCTGTGAAAGCTGGACCATAAGGAAGGCTGAGCGCCGAAGAATTGAGGCCTTGAGAAGACTCCTGCAAGTCCCTTGGACCGCTATGCAATCAAACCGGTCAGTCCTAGAGGAGATCAACCCTGACTGCTCTTTAGAAGGCCAGATACTGAACATGAAACTCAAATACTTTGGCCACCTAATGAGAAGGAAGGACTCCCTGGAGAAGAGCCTAATGCTGGGAATAATTGATGGCAAATGGAGAAGGGGACGGCAGAGATTAGGTGGCTAGATGGAGTCACTGAAGCAGTCAGTGTGAGCTTAATTGGACTCCGGGGATGGTGGAGGACATGAAGGCCTGGAGGAATGTTGTTCATAGGGTCGCAATGGGTCGGACATGACTTTGCAACTAACAACAACAACAGAGGTGAAACAGCAGATCTATATGTTTAGTTTTCATTGTTAATGACCCAAAATTATCAGGGTGCCATTGTCTATCAAGGGATTCTGCATGCATCTGGATGTACTGTATGCAGTTCTGGATAGATCTAAGCCAGGGGACTCAAACTCGCGGTCCGCGGGCCAATTGCCGGGATGGGCGGGGCACAGGGGCGGGGCCCTGCGGCCTTCAAAGTGCCGGCAGCGCCCGGGCCGGCCACGGGATGAGCGGCCCACCACCACCACCGTGGTGGAATACTTGATGCAGCCCAGCCTCACCCAGACTCTACTTCCAGCGGCCCCCAGGTAAGTTGAGTTTGAGACCCCTGATCTAAACATCTGTTTGGATGGTGCCTCAATCCTCTCCCCTCTTACAATTCCCAAATTTTAAACTGTTCAATAAATCATCTAGCAAGCTACCTCTTTATATATGTTTTGAAGGCTCTGCTATATATTCCATCAAATAAGGATATTTGCACAGCAGTTAATCACCTGGCCCCTGATCAGGCCATTTATGATGCTAAAGATACTAGTTTGGTAGGAAAGTAAGCTGGTTCTGTTTGTTTTTACCCCTGTAGCCTCACCGCCCAAATAGGTCAGGGTATGTCCATCCCTTATGCATTTAGACTGCCCCCATCCTTATGGGTTGCTACTGCTGCTTAAGGAAGGCAGTCAAATTGTTTCTGTTCCATCTGACCTTCAGTGGATGCACATTTGGGGTACCAAAGCTTCTTCTCTGACTTGCAAATTAAGCTAAATTACATACTTATAACATTGTTTTTGTGATTTTACTGGTTTTGATTGCTTTATTAACTGCCACAGTGCCCTAATTAGGGCTGTAATTCTATCTGGAAATGTTCCTATTTTTAAAAGAACGATGTGGTAAAATAGCTTACCACAGCAGCATGTTCTTTGTATGGCTAGTATTGATGGAAGAAGCCTTGGCATTCTGGATTAATGACTCTTTCTTCCTTAAGTCATTCATGTCGGCACCTCCCAGTGTCTCCTGAAGGCTTCACCTAGGAGTAGGCTGTGCATTCATGGGTAACTCCCCCACTGGAGAGCTCTGGCTGCTAATAGGGTTCTCCTCCCTACTTTGCTCTGCCCGGCCTCCTCCAACAACACTGTCTATAACTGACAAGCATCCAAAAGGGTGTTTCCTTGGGCTTCTCTCTTACAGCACTCAAGTGAAATTAAATAAAATTGCCATGCCACACTCTTTAGTATCACCTATAACTAAATCTCTGCTCTGCAGATTGTTTGCAGGGGAAACATAAGACACACTCAGTCTAGACTTCAGCAGCAGGTGTTCAATATTGTAATGAGCCTCCTGCCAGCCAAAAGGGAACAGGTAAGATGGTGCATCCATTTTAAGCAGAGCTTATGTTATTTACACAGACACACAGGTCTTAAAAGACCAGGGCAAACAAACAGTATCTACCAAACTGCCTGTATCTTTTCGACCAACCATCAGATTCTATTTTCAACATTCTGGCCATGTTGAGAACTCACTTTTCCTACACAACATTCCCGCCCAACGTTCCACATCACCCCAATTAGGAATTACACAGCTTGGCTTCAGTCAACGTGGATTTGCATGCTAAAGAAAGAACTATCTGTAGAATATCAGGTGGGCTCCCTTTTTATACAGCACAACAGATCTTGAATGACATCTGCTGTGGTGTGGGAGTTAGAGTGCAGGAAGGGCTCTGGGTTCTAGGCTTCTCCTGACCATGGAGCTCACTGGGTGACTTGGGACCACTCACTCACTCTCAGCCCAACCTGCCTCACAGGACTGTTGTCATGAGAAAAAAATGGAGCGATGAAAGAAGGGCGGAGGGGGGGGGTAAAAAAATGATGTAATGTAGTAGTAGTACTAATAATTGTACACAAACATAACTTGAACTGCTATGCAATATAACACAAGGGCCCGATTTGGATGCAACAATAAGCAAGAATTCTTTTTTATTGGTAACCAGCAAGTGTATTGATACATGGCACCCAATTGTTCTTAATTGGCGCCTCCCACCTGTGGGAACAGATAAACTAACCAAGCTTAATCAGCAAGCAGTAGCATTGCTTTCTATCATACCAGGATTAATCAGGATTCCTGGCTTGTCTTCTGAAGCCAAACTCCAAGGTTCGGGTTTGTTCCTGGCATACGGTTCCAGGGACATGTTTGGCAGCAACAAGCCAAAAATTGGTTCGGACATAACACTACGCTGCTGCTTGCTGGTGACTATGCAGTTAGTTCGGCTGTTAAGGGGAGTGGTGCAGAAGCACTGCAGCTGTGGGTGCCACCAGGCCTTGTTATTGCTGATAATCCAAAACCTTCTCATTACCTAGGGGCTGACACAGGGTAACTCCAGACCAAGCAGAGAGTGTTGATGAATACACCAAGCTGGTTTGGGTTACTAGAAACATGCAGCGCTCTTGCATTCCACAGTAACCTTACATATGAAAGTGAGCATTAAACTTAAAAGACAACTTGTTCTTTGTGCCCTCTAGGGAAAGCCTGTCATAATAGTTTTTGCCTCACAACAAAAAGCTCATTCCAAATGATCCCACATCTAATATTGTCAGAGTTATTCTCCAGCATCTCTAGCTATTTCTGGTTTGTTTAATTGGTCTTCACCCTTACAAGAAGCTTCACTGTATTCAATTATGCTGTAAAGTGATGACTTTCAGCCTCAGCTAAATTAAATGAAAGACCCTATGGAAATATGAACAGGTATTCCCACATAAGTGAGGTCAAGGCTGGAGATTGGGATAGCAATTTTTACCAATGCACAATGTATGCATTGCACAGTTATTCAACAATATTTCTGATTCGCTTATAGTAAAGAAATGTCTAGATAGCAGCCAGACAGCCAACAGAAACCCATTTCAGCGCTGAAGCTGGATCTCTGCTTTCAGAGTGTCCTCCCCATCAACTCACATCCACTGCAGAAAAAAACTACTAGACTGCATGATATCAAGGTCACCTGAGCAACCTTGGAGGTGGAATTAAGGAGTTGTCCTGGGAAACAGATTGGGGAGGAGACAGAGACTTCCAAAGTATGTCATATCCTTGCAACACCTCAGCATCCTTCCCTCCTCCCCTAACACACCTGAGCTCAATGGCCAAAATGAGCTGTCTAGCAGAGATGCAGGGCAAGAGAAGTGCAGAGGCAGCCCTTTCCTCAGTGGTCCTCCTGCCGGCAAAGGAAGCCCATGAACCGGGTTTGGAGAATTCTGGCCATGCTAATTGCCAGAATTCTTCATACAGGAGAAATATTACCCTTCCAGGTATGTTTTCAATAGATACCAAAAATCCAGAAGAGCTGGTGCCTGCCTAATTTGTAAGGCTAGAGAGAAACCAGTATTAATTATGATGGTGAAGAAGAAGAATGAAAACCCACTTATGAATGTATTTCTTGATTAATATTATGAATGCCTTGAGGTACAGGCATCACTGCAGCTGATTGAGATATACAGGGTTCCTCTTCCCAGGGGTGGAGAATGTATTGCAGGGGTGGGAAACACATCAAGCTAGAAGATGGCAAAACTCCTGGATCATCAAATGACTAAGCATGGGCATAAAAGATTGCTAACCTACGATCAAATCTTGTACTGTAGGTAAAAGGAAAATCACCATGCTGGACTTTCTCCCAGCCTTCAGAACTATGCCATGCTACCTGAAAGTGAGTTTCAGATCTATCTTAGGTTAGGCATATGGAATGTACTAACATTTATGATATAGGACCAGGTTTGCATGGTGTTATGAGCAGGTTTCTCCCTCCCTCTCTTCCTCTCCAGCAGATTCAGACAAGTCTCTAAAAGCACAGTCCTTGCACTAAAGCCCCACAGTTCACCAAACCATATAAATCAAAACAGTGTTCTCTTTCAGATGTAAAGAGCTGAACCCTAACTGGAACATCCCCTCCTTACCAGCCTTTCAGAAAAGATGCTGACCCCACACTCAGAGTGGCTTCTGCTTCTTGGGGGGTAGGCAGCAGAAACACTGGGTACTTTGTAACTGCTCCACTTGCTTCACCTGCTGTCTCTTACAGAGCTGAGGAACTCCTCTCAGTCTCCCTACCCCTAGTTCTAAATCATCTCCTTCCTTTTCCAAGGTGGGCTCCGGGGTGTTCACTAGCTACCCTGGAAATTGCAGAGTCATCTCCTCTCCTCCACCCAACCAACTCCTTGTCAGAATCAAACAGTTCTATCTGAGTAGACTGCAACCCGGAAATGTTGGGCTCCTCCCTGTGCATGGTGTGATTTTTGACACTGGAGCTATTTCCTCATGCCATGGAAACCTTGCTCACTGGTCTACTGGTTGGCAAAATTGTGTTTCTTCATGGGAGAGAAAATTGAGTTCTGCTTCATAAAATGGCCCCACCACTGAGGAATATTCTTTCCGTCTTATTCTTGTTACTACTCTCAGAAACTGGAAGCAGATGGACCGAAGGTTCCCATGCCTCACAAGCGTCCCTGCACTTCACTTTCAAGATGACTGGCTACAGCCAAAGCATTAAGAAGTATTCTTCGCTAGACTGGACCAGCTCCAAACAATTAGTACCTATGCAGCCAAAAGAAGGAAGCAAGGTAATGAAAAAAGGCTTTATATGGCTGTAAAGGGAATAGAATGACATCAGGAAAGACAGACAGACACACGGAGTAGCATCACTTCCTCATTAGCAGGTTCAATTTTTATCTCTTATGGTTTAAGTTGAGATAAAGGTTTCTTACCACAAGGAATGCATTACTTAGCCTATTGGGATCAGGACGTCTCTATTATCACTAACAACATTTTTATGAACCACCATTAATAATGTAATTGTCAATGTCTGTATGTTCTACATTTCCCTTCCTTCTTGACCTCATTTTTACAATTTCCCCCAACCATGTAGATATATAATTTCTACAGCTAAGGATAAGAGTTGGCGCATGTGATGAAGTGCTTATTCTTTAATACATTTGTTGGTCTTCAAGGTGACAGAATAACAACACCGCTACTCCCCTGGAAAGCTCTTACTCTGACCACAAATTTCTGCTGTTCTAGAATCCATCACTCCCCATACTTCACAAGCATATCTGCTGCAAAGTCTCTTCTGTAGTCCTAAACTACACCATGATAGACTAAGTGCAGTATTGTGGTAACTGAAGCATTTACAGCTACTACAGCTACAAGCCTTTTTCTGTTTTATGTTTCATATTACTTTGCCTTCCCTCTCCCCACGGCCCTCACTTTTCATTGGTTAATTTGGTTTCTCCTGTCACACTTGGCAGTTGGGAGAAAGTCACCGACAATTGTTATTTCACACATGAGAAGTAATATTTTCATTTCCTATATCTTTTAAAATAAAAGCCTTATGGACTATTAAAATAGCACGAACAAGGCTAGAACTAAAAGCAATTCTCTTACTGTCATTCTGCAATCATGTTCACAGCGCTCTACAGGTTTACTTACTTTGAGGTGCTGTTCCATTTGTCAGACATGGTGATGACTTCCAACAGTATGTCTGAAGTGGCAAAATCCCCTCATAAAATGTGTAGCAATTGCTATGAAATAAGACAGCAAGAAAAGGGGGAGCAAGTGGGCAAAGAGAACCTTCTAGTCATTTTTCTTTTACCTTTCCACTAGCAAACAAATGCTGGCTTCACTCTGGAAAAGCTGCAAGGAGTTTATGCATACACACATGCAAAAAGGAGTTAAAACACACAAATTAGCATTGTGCCAAAAATTATTCCACATTTTTAACTAGTTCCCCCTGGAGAGATTTGGTGACAGTCTCTAGCCACAAATAGGGTCGATAATTAGTCTTTCCACAGACCAAGAGGGGGATTTTAGGCAGCCCACTGAACACTGACTTTTGCCCTACATTCAAGCACACACAAAACTAACTTCAACTGGTTCATCTATGCAGCATGTTTTTAAAAAGAGCTGGCTCATGTGCAGAGTACTCTAATTCTTTACCAACCACACTGGCTACCAACTGAGACCCAGGCCCAATTCAAAGTGCTTGTTTTGACATATAAAAACAGCTTGGGAACAGGATACCTGAAGGAACACCTACTTCCCATACATTCCTGCACATCCACTAAGATTGGCCACAGAGGTCCTTTTCAGGGAATCGGCCCCCAAAGAGGTGAAGGGCCTTCTCAGTAGTTGCACCCCATTTATGGAATATGCTTCCCAGGGAAGTACTTCTGGCACCTTCACTGTTATATTTCCAGCAACAGGCAAAGACATTTTTATTTACCAGATATTTTAAGAGCAAGTGAATTAATATTTTATATTTTTAAGAAATTTTAATGGTTGTTTTATCACTGCTATACCTGAGATAATTGTGTTCACTGGTGTAGCTAACTGTTGGATATATTGTCTTTTTATTGTATTTTATCTTATGGATTTTCGTTGTATTTTATTGTATGAATGGTTTTTATTGTGATATATTGCACTGGGGTTGCACTCCCTCTAAAGGACAGGGTCTGCAGCTTAGGAGTGCTCCTCGACCCAGAACTGTCCCTGGATGCCCAGGTGATGGTGGTGGCCAGTAGCTCTTTCCTTCAGCTCCGGCTGATCCATCAGCTGCATCCATACCTGGAGGAGAACCGCCTGGCAACAGTGACACATGCACTGGTCACCTCCCACTTGGATTACTGTAATGCACTCTAAGTAGGGCTGCCCTTGAAGATGGTCCAGATACTTCAGATGGTGCAAAATAGAGCTGCCAGGATGCTGTTGGGGACTGGGCGCTTATCTCACATAACCCCAGTCCTCCATCAGCTCCATTGACTTCCCATTGAAGTCCGGGCTCAATTCAAGGTGCTGGTTATTACCTATAAAACCCTAAATGGCTTGGGACCAGGATACCTAAAGGATCGCCTTTTTCCCTATATGCCCTCCCGCTCCCTGAGATCGGCAGCAGAGGCCCTCCTCCAGAAACCCTCTGAAAATGGTTAGGAGACAGATTACTCGGAGATCTTTCTCTGCAGTGGTGCCCTGACTATGGAATGCACTCCCTAGAGAGGTCCGCCTGGTGCCATCATTATATGCTTTTCAACGCCAGGTCAAGACCTTTTTATTTAACCAATATTCTAAAGTTAATTAATTTTAATTGTATATTTATTCATTTAATTCATTTTAACCATGTTATTTTATACTTAGTCATGGTGTAGCCAATTTATTTGTTTAGGACTGGGTACTGTATTTGGGATTTTAATGTCTGTTAACCAACCAGAGAGCCCTCTCGGCTATTGGGGTGGTATATAAATGCAATTAATCAATCAATATTGTACACCACCCAAAGAGTCCTGAAGTGTAAAAATAATGAAAGAAAGAGGTTGATGTTCAAACACCCTGGCAATAATGCTAAAATTATGCTCAAATATCCATAAGGATGTTACCTAAAAGTGGCTGCTGAACTGAAAACTACAAGCTGTTTTACTCTTAAAACACTATTCTTCTCTCATCATCAGATCGTAAGCTCCAAAAGAGAGAAACAGTTGCTACCTTGACAGAAGGCCTGCCTGGAATTTTGGCAGAACATCCAACAATGGCGAACTGTTTTCACTGACAATCATCTCCTTGTTTCCGCTATAACTAATCAAGCTTTTTAAATTGGCTTTCTCATGCTCCAGATACATAACACTTAGAGAAAGATTTTCAAGGCAAGCCGTTATCTACTGTTCTGTGCTCAGTCCATTAAAGAGGACATTACAGTTTTTATGCCACTTCCAGTCTTTCTGATACTTCATTGTTATAGGAGCTCCCAAAAAAGGCAAGGCAGCAAAACCAATAAAGTTCATATGCACTAGGATTCATTAATTGAAAACAGTGCTGGGTCCTGAAGAGATATTACTCCCACAATCTATTTACTGTAGCTCTCTTAAGAAATAAAACCTAGACACCTTGACAAAAGGCCTGGTAGTGACCCTGCAACAACTTTCTGCAATAGCCAACCCATGGTCCAAATTAACCAGAAGGGAACCCACATTCCCCAAGCAGCTGCATCAAGAGCGAGTAGCAGTGGCACTGAAAAGGCAACCGAGTAACAACAATGGCAACTTCTACAACTTATGAGCTAACTCCATTGCCACCTGCCCATCACATTTAGCCCAGTAATCCCATGTTAGACATCTATCAAACTGTATTGCAGCAACCTGTTCCATATCTTTTCTATGAAAACCGAAGCATGAGGAGGCCACAGGTTCTCCTATAGCACCAGACATTGGTAAAGCAGCAAGTAAATCCTGAAGCTGCAAGCACCAGGCCTGTCCCCTCTTCTTTTCCTTGTGCCTAACATGCCCTTCCGTACACCCATTTTTTCCAGTGTTGGAGAGGCAGAGCGGGTTCAGCAGCCGGTGACAGAGTAACATTGTTTTGTTCCACTGCAGCAACAATATTTACGGATCTATTCTAAGACACTCTGCCAGTATCCTGGTTCATACAACACCAGTGTGGCTTATATAGTGGCTTATTATTATTATTTATATTTATAACCCACCTTTTCCCCTTGTTAAAGTATTCAAAGCAGTTTATATCATTCATCGGCTCCTGCTCTCATTTGTTCTCCACAACAACAATCCTGTGACAGGCCCAAACTCACCCTGTGAGCTCCATGGCTGAGCAGGGATTAGAATACAGATCTCCTGAGTCCCAGTCTTGTGCTCTTAACCACTACACCACACTGGCTCTCATTATTAACCTCCTTTGTATACACTGTGTTGCCCAATATTTTTATATTAATGTCCCACCCTTTTCCCCTTTCAAGGAACTCATGGTGGCTCACATAATTCTCCTCCTCATAACAACAACCCTGCAAGGTAGGCTGGGCCAAAGGCCTGTGACTGGCCCAAAGCCACCCCATGATGGCTGAGAGGGGACTAGGACCCAGATCACCTGAGTCCCAGTCCTTCACTGGTTCTCAAACTGTTCCCTTCCCAGGCACAGCTGGCCATTCACTGCATTCAAGCCCGGAGAGGATGCTACCAAGGATGAGTAAATCACCCATCCAGAAACCATGCCACAGGAAGCAGAATTGGATGGCACAAGTGAGAATAGTGCATAAGCTTCTGTACCTTATTAACCACCAGCAAAACAGAAAAATGTGTTTTCTCTCTTATTTGGCACCGAGATCTCTATGCCACATTTCATGAAAGAATCCCAAGTTAGCAGAGATGCTGCTACTCATTTTGTTATTAAGTCCCATCCTCAGACTTGTTTTTAAAAGGAAATGTCAATATCACTGATGAATAGAAGGCACTGTTTTGCAGAAGGCAGAATTAGGAAAAACAACAACAACCCTGTGCTATGATTGCATTTCCAGGGAAGGGGGTGTTTTTCCCATAGGCATACCAGACTGCAATCTTACCCTTATAACCTAAAACCAAGGTAAGAAAAGCTGTAATAAGCTGCTGTAAGCCTTTGCTACTTCCATCTCAATAGTTATCCAATCAAAAGGGGGAAAAATCAAGCATGATAGCAGGCAAGAGAGTTAAAATAAATGGGAAAAAAACTAAGAGAAGCACTGCTGAGGTCCACTCCAAGGTGCATACACCAAAAGCACTACTGCATAGGGCAAAATCTATTAAAACATCCACACACTTTCATGATTTTCTTAATAGGAAGTGCTTTGGGATTTCTGTAATATTTGAAGAGCACTGAGGGAGCTGGAGCCCACCACCCATAGGGATAATTTATTGGTAGTTTTTATTTTGTACAACTTAGCAATTCTCTCAGGCCCCTTTCTTCCTACCCACTCCATTTAGCTTAAAAGGTGTGGTCAAGTATGAGAGACAGATCTATGATTTTGCAGTTCATTCTCTGCCATCCTCAAGTACTTTATTACATCATATTTTATTCAGCTTGATAACATTTCAGCTGGAAGTCCTGACCTGCCTTATCTTACTGTTTTACTGAAAAAGGATACCATAAGGATGAAGGCATACTCATGGGAAAAGCCATTCTTACTTTTCCAGCTAGCCAGAGAGTTTGCCTCCCTCTCACATGTATTCTGGCTATTGCTTTTTTTGGTTACAAGTCTGGGGAACACTTTCACAACATGTGAAATCATTTGATATTAAATATTGGAAGTGGTAATTAATTTAAAAGTTTTTATTTAGTGTATGACAGCATGGATGTACCTTTTATCTGTCAGCTGAAACAGCAGATATTTGGCAAAATTTAAATCCCCCAAGCACATGGGCTATTATAAGAAATGTTGTCATAAGTGCTTATTCATGCCTACAGAAACTACTGGCTAGCTGATACATACATTGAGCTAATTATATAGCTGTTAGTATGTCAAGCTAAAGTCCCTCTGGAAACTTGAAAAAGGGAATAAAGAAAAACTCATAAATAAAAGCAATAATTCAGGCTGTAACGCTATTATGTACTTATTCAGAAGTAAAAACCAGGAAACCCAGTAGGGTTCTACTTCACTTCTAACTAGATATGCCTAGAACTTCACCGTTAAGCGACAACACTGATAAATTCATTGGAAACAAAACTGAAATCCACAGAATAATGATTCAATAATTCTACTATGTCATCAGAGAAGCATGGCCAGGTTCAGAACAAGCAAGTACAACATTAGTTTATAGCCCTAATTCATAACGGAAATATGTTCAGTACAGTCTTCCCACAGAGTAATCACTTTCACATATCACCATGGAAATGATGTGCTTTTTAAATGCCCTTTAAAAAGACACAGCAGAAAAACAGGCCCATATGATAAAGACGGCGATTTAGAAGATGACAGAGCAAACGAGGCTGTGCCAGAAGATGCGGTGAGGAACTCGCAGATGGTAAACTTGAAGTAGAAATGAGAAAAACATTTGCAGTTCTGCTTCCTTGTGTTCTATTCTGCCCCTCTTAATTAATTTTGCCACAACTATATTTTGCATAATTCTTATGGTGAAATTTTGAAGGATTCTGATCCACTCGAATGAACCATATCCTATGCAACCACTCTTGAGAAGCAGGCCAGGAGATAAATTCTAAATAATCAATAAAGCACAAGTAAGTACTTCCCAGTGTTTTGCTTTCATGTCTTAATTTCAGCATGTCTCAATCAACTCCTATGATGACTTATGGGGGGGGGGGGTTTGCAACAATCCATATAAACAAGACCTTTTATCCTTTGATATGCTAAAAATAGTTTGGGGTTCACTGTAAGGAAAAAACTACTGAAAAGACAGCTGACAGTTTAAAAATCTGGTGCTTTAGAGATCAGTCCCATGTAAACCAGTGGCCTGAAGCCTACAGGGTGGTAATTATTTCAATGTTAGTTACAGAGTAAAATATTATGCTCTCAAATACATGATGTAAGGCACCCAACCATTCTCACTGACTTTCATACCTACTACTATATTCCTCAGACTCTGTGATCCTAAATTCTGTTATAATCCCCAAAAGATACAAACAGAAGGAACATGAAAAGGAAAAAGCAATTGCATGGAAGTCAACACTACAAAAATCAAATGCTCAGAGTTGCTTAATGTCTGCAAAAATCCTGAAATGGAGGTGGGGGGTGGGGAGTTGCCGAAACAGAAATGTTAATTGAAAAATTTAAATGAGTAAATTAACATATATTGAATATATTCAAGTGCTGCACTGTGTGTTTATATAACATTTGATTTAAAACGTATTCAGGCAGTTGCCTAAAGAGCACAATCTGATCTATCTTCAATAATATGATTTTAATATTCCATTGACATTTAGCTTGCAATTGCTTTTTATTAACTGTATGTGATCATTATCATAACACCAAACTTACTGCAACCATACAGAGAAATAAATTTATGGAAGCTATTGCAGCACTCAAGTTTTCTACATTTAATGTTCTACTACTGTAATTATAGCACAGTGCCTTCAATAGCAGCATTTTATAATGAGTGAAAGGAAAGAAGGCACACATGCATTCCACAGTCTTAAAAAAAAACTAGAGGATAATACTAAGGTCAGGAGTTCCCAGTATATTCTATACAAATCCAGTCTACTGAGAAGCCAAACTGTGTATTTGTTCTAGCTATTCACTGTGCAAAGACTTGTAGTCTCCAACAGCTTACTGAGAGACACTATTGTCCTTTAAAGTCCAATTTATATTAGCCAGAAGCAACAAGAACATTGCTTCTCCACGGTCTGATCCCATGAGCCTTTGCCAACATTTAATTATAATATCAAGTATTTATATAGTGGTTTTGGAATCTTCATAAATCTTTGTGCATTCCTGCCTGCACTTCTACTGGGCAACTGAAGCTCCCACTTCCATCACCTCTGTGAAGACACTATTCTCAGGTAGGTGCACTAAGTTTAGTTTACAAACTACTGCTAGTTTCATCAGTCATCAGTCAAGCTCCCAAAGTGCTTATGCCCAAGACAAGAAGTTACATTTCCCACTCCTGCATGAGAGAGTCAGCAAATATTTTATGGCCCTTGTCTAGGGAATAAGGAGTTGAGAGACTTCTACTTTACTGCTCCTCTGATTTTTAGCTTTCTTCTACCTACTCTAAAGCCTAGAGCTTATAAATAGCTCATCATCCCATGGAAGCTAAAATTCATCAAGGCATTTGGCTGCCCTGTTGCAGAAACTGATGTTCAGTGTGTGGTGGTCATGAGCAGAGCAAGCAGCCCAAGATCCTCCTTGATATGGGTACCGTATGAAAGGACTCTAAGTAATAGACTTAGAATGATCCTATGGCTCCTTTCTACCACCTGGGGGCCATAGGACAATTCAGATTCTCAGGTCTGATGCTGATAACAGAGTTCCAACCTCAGGGGAACTCCAATCCCCCTGCCACTATCCTTTGCAGTCCTTGTGGAAAGAACCATGCTCTCTGCCTCACCAAGGCTGGGAAATCAACCTTGGAAAGGGAGAGAGGGAGGACTGGAGGTGTTCTGGACGGTGGGGAGAGGAGGAGACTGGGACCACTGGGGAGAAAATGATTAAAATCTCCTTCCCTCCCCTTCTGAAGAACCTCAACTAGACAGGCAAATGGCTACCTAGTGAAAATGCTGAACAGCAGAAGTGCAGAGATGGAGATCACTTCTGCTTCTCCTCCCACAATTCTTCAATGTACACTTAACACTTAAAAGTGTTTCACCCTGAAAGGACAAATTCAGAAGAAACTAAGTGACTCTAATACTGATGCAAGATTAACCCATGCAGAAAGGGGCTACAATGCAATTGAATTATAGCAATTGAATTATAGCAATCTGAATTCTCAGAAAACCTATCAATATGGCCATCATTCAAGTCTATACACCAGACATCCAAGAGGACCAAATCAACAGATGCTGATAATCATAAGTGATAGGAACACAAAATAGGAAACAAAGCAGAAAAGAGAAGCTAAGGAGTGTAAGACCATTGAACTAATTTATCATGCAAGCAAAGTTATGTTCAAGGTGTTGCAACAAAGCATTTTACCATAAACGAAGCGAGAAATGCCTGATGTTTAAATTGGATTCCAAAAAGGAAGGGGCACTCAAGATCACTGCAAATATATGTTGGCTACTGGAGCACACAAAATTATTTCAGATGAAGATATTTTATAGACTACAGCAAAAACTTTGACTGTATGGATCTTGATAAAACTATGGATGATCTTGAAAGAAATGGGTTTGCTTCAACACTTGATTTCTCCAGTGTGTAATGTTGGACAAGAAGCTGCTGTTAGGGCAGAATATGGAAAAAACTGAATGGTTTTCTATAGGCAAAGGTGTTGGACAAAGGTATATTTTATCTCTATCTGCTCATAAGGAAATCTGGATTTAGGATAAAAGGAGTAACAGTGAAAAATGATGGAAAATAAAACAATTATTTAAGATATTTTATTTATTTATTTATTTAAAACATTTCTATGCCACCCCCATTGCAACAAAGCCTCGGGGCAGCTCACAACAAAAACAAAAACAAACAAAATCATACAAAAATTATACACTAAAAATATTAAAACCCGGTGCATCTTGGCTTAAATTTTTTTTTAAATCCTACATAATAAATTAACACTTAAAATAAGTTTTAAATAAAAAGGTCTTAGCCTGGCGCCGAAATCAAATAACGATGGCGCCAGGTGGACCTCTCTGGGGAGCGCATTCCATAGGTGGGGCGCCACCGCAGAGAAGGCCCTTCTCCGGGTACTCACCCTCCTAATATCATTCACAGAGGGTTCCCGGAGAAGGGCATCCATTGCTGATCTCAAGGGGCAGGAGGGCATATATGGGCGCAAGCGTGCCTTTAGATATGCTCATGCTAGCACATGATTGGCACAGAGCAGCAATTAATTGAAACAATGCTTGATCAAAGAGGGAAAAGAGTGTGCAAAATCAGGATTGCAGCTAAACATTATCAAAACAACAGTCATGATTACAGGAGAACTGCCAACCTTAAGGTCAACAATGAAGAAACTGAAATTGTAAAAGATTTTGACTACTGTGGCTCAGCCATGATGTCAGAAGGAGACTGAAGCCATGAAACTAAAAGACTGAGACTTGGAAGGGCAGCAATGAAGGAACTAGAAAAAGATAATCAAGCATAAGGATGTCTCACTGGAGACCAATGCCAAGATCATCCACAGTATTGTATTCCCAATCACTATGTATGGTTGTTAGGACATTGAAGATAATTATTTGCTTGAAACATGGTGCTGGAGGAGAGCTTTAGGAATACCCTGGTCTGACAGAAAGACCAAAAAAAAAAAAAAAAAAGAAAGGGGGGAGGGGAATTTTAAGAAAACCCAAGCCTCAAAAAAAAAAAAAAAAAAAAAAAAAAAAGGTAGGGGAGGGGGTTCTGGATCAAATTGAGCCAGAACTTCTTTGGAAAGAAAAATGACAAAACTAAGGTTGAACTTCAAAACTTCACATTATGAAAAGTGAAAACGCACCAGAGAAGACAATAATGCTGGGGATGATTGAAGGAGAAGATGATGTGGGAACCCCACTAGGAGCAGGATTGATTTCATAAATGAAACCACAGCTTTGAGTTTACAGGATCTGAGAAGGTCTGTCCCTTGACATTTTGGTCAGACTTGGCAGCACATAACAAACATACTTATCCACATCTAAAGAGACTCCAGAGCAATGAACAATAAAAAGATAAAACCGATCAAAGAATAAAACAATATGGTAAAAACAGGATATCATTGAAACTCCGTACGTATTTCAGATACATGACAACTGGGACATATGAAACAGAACCTCTGGGGTATCTCTCTCTGTACAAGCAAGCTTCAAATGGAATTATTCCATTTTGAAGGTAACCTCAAACGATTTAGGTCTCAAACAATATCAAACCTATCATGTTAAATTGGGCTGAGAAACTACCTGAGAAGAAAATTAAGTTGTTACAAAATTACTTTTGTATGTTCCATAGAGCCTCTACCAATCAACCCCTTAGGAGCTGAGTGTTGAACCAATTGTCCTTTTCCAACACTTCTCAAAAGCAACTTCATATATTACACTGCTGTAAGACCTTTGATGGTGAAGAATTGCTTAAACAAGAATATTTTATTTAAAAAGAAGCCGCTGTACAGCCATATTCATTTGCTCATAACAGGATTTGATCACATCAGCTTATAGCACTTTTAACTTCGTTAGAAACCTCTTAGTAAAGCATGTGTTAGCTAGATATTCAACTTTGCAACTTGGAAGAGATCAGTCTCAGTTCCATTAGAAGTGAGAAAATGAATGCCCTGCCAAAATGCAAACAAGAGAATCCTTTGCAAGTGTTTAAAATGATGCTTTCAAATAGGAGCATGTTGAATGCTTCTACTAATGTATAATATTCAACTCAACTAAAATTAAAATGTGCACTCATTACATAGCCACATATAATTTGGCTGTTAGGAATACAATTTGAGTACATGGAAAAATTCCATTCACTAAAATGCTACTTGCATTTTAAAAAAGCACATTCTCTCTATATATATTCACACCAGTTCAGAAAACAATATAGGAATTTTAAAAAGTGTAAAAGCCACCATGGAATTCAATGAACATTTTTATTAAAGGAAATCTGTTCTGAATGGACAATTAAAATGAATCCAATATACTAAAATATTCACATATTTTTAGCCGTGCAAATGTAAAAATTATTAATGGTACCACTGGTAATCTGTTTTGATTATTTGTTTTCCTGCACATTTCTTCAAGCAATAAGCCAAAGTGAACTGGTTGTTAGTAAAACAACCAGTGTTTTGCTCAACAAATTACTGAGTTCACCAGGGACTGCTGTGCCACTCCTTTCTACCCCTTAGATCCCTTCACTGGCTCTCCAATGGACACCAGTACTTATTTGTCTTCCAGCAATCACAAGCCTTTGGGGCTTGCAGGAGTTTTCTTGGTATCACAAACGCCAGCTGTCAAGCCATATTCGCAATCCCTTTGAGAGAATTATGACAGTCCCTTCAAAGAACCCAGCAACACCTTTAAGGGGCAGCCAAGGTTTCCAAACCTTTTATTTTTCAATGCTCTCCCCGCCACACCCACAATTTTTGAAATTATTTGTGAAGCTCCATTTGTTAGTGTCTTATCACTCTTTTGGGCACAACACTATTTAGGTATACAAACCTTATTAATATCCTGTCCAAAAGAAGTTCCTTTCTTAATATCATTGAGAAACTTTGACAGCTGTTGAAGATAACTACTCTCATAAAATGGCTTATCTCTCACTTTTGCATATTCCTTTAGGAAAGAGAATCTTTGGACCCTTTCGACATATGAATCACCTACCTGGAACCCTGAGTCTGTAGCTGTAAGCAAGATGAATGAGGTGCCACCCTGGTTTTGCAGGCTAAGACCACTTTTTTCTTTGGATATATTTGACAGCTCACATTTTGACAGCTGTACAATGCAACCAATGTAAAAATATACTTTTCTGCAGCCTCTTTGGCCCAATGCATAAGGTGAGTACCCTCCCCCCCAATACACACATCGCACACTTGAGGCTCACCATTTCCACAACTTTAAATGTCCACAGTTGAACAAGTACAGGTAATTTTAAATAAAAACTCATGCAAAATATTTGCAAAAAATGGAGGATTAGAAAAAAAAGATTTGACAAATAAAAGCCCCATCCAAGTTGCCACGGGATCCTTTGAAGAGATCATGAAAATCAGATCAGTTTATATGTGAAAATTTACCACACTGTGTATCACTTTACACATACTTGCATGTAAGTATTTGTATTTTATATTAATATGTATATACCACCCATTCCCCTATCCTGTGAGTGGTTTACAAGAAATCAACAGCTATAATGATTAAAATTGACTAAGACAATGATCTTTCTTACCTCCTGCTAGCTGCTCATATTAACTAGAAATACTAACATTTAGATAAGAAACTTTCTGTGTGTAAGTGTATGTTCTGCTGAGCAGCAGTTCCTCCCCATGGAACAATCTATGATGACTTTTCTCCCCACAGGAGTGCATTATCTGGGGACATTAAAAGGGAACTTTTCATGATGTTAAGGAAGAATATCCTAGTCGTAGACCAGTTGCATTGCCTTGATGAACTCAAGCAAAAAGATGGTTGATCATTGAAAGAAACTACTGGATTGTAGCTAATGTTAACCCAACAAAAGACCCATTCATTTCAATTTGTCCACATTAAATAAAATTTATTTTAATCCACTGATTACAAAAATGATCTACATTCAAGCACAGCATGCTATCATGTACAAATTATATCTATAGCTTTTAGAATTCAGCGTCAAGATAAAAATGACTGTGAAAATATAAAAATGAAAGAGTAGATTTTAACTAAATTCAAAATAAACCCCAGTGCATTGGTGTACATTTGCATTTCTGCAATGACCAATGAACTTCAAATGTATTGGCTCATAGGGTGTTATTCTGGCTCAATACAAGGCACCAAGGGAGCAATCTTAGAAGTGTTGCTTGAGGAAAGTCAGCCTGATGAAATGCTTCATGTTCTAATATAGCAGACTGCCTGCTTTTTATGCTTTCATGGAAACCATTTTTTTAAAAATGTCTACTCATTTCCCTGGTGAATATGCCAGCATCTTCACAAAAGAATAAATTGAAAAGAAATTGATTGTATCGATTATTAAAGGAGATTCCAAATTGTAAAATGATGGTTGGACCCTGGTATACCCTTAAAATCATAGAAAGGACTCTGATAAAATGGAAGTGCCATTTGGGAAAAGAAAGAGTGGACAAAGTTTCTATTGGTTCCACCTTACAGCTGAAAATCACTGCACCATCTCCCATTCTGCCTGGGAGGGCTCCCCTACCAAACCAGACACAGTCTCTGAAGGACACAAGGGACATTAAGGGAATCAGCAGCAGTATAATTCCATGAGCAGAGTTCTCCACACAGGAAGTCAGATCCAAACCAGTCTCTATTAGAACAAAGACACCCCAGTAAAAACTTTAGGTCAATGAAATAATATAATTTCAAGAAATCAACCCTTCTGCTCTGACCAGGCAATATTCTTGAATTCTGTGCTACAGAATCTTAGTGCATTCATGGGGGTTTCTTACAAAATCCTTTGTCCTAGATCCTAAATCCATTGTAAATCTAAAGTGACAAACAGGGATCTTGCAAAACCTATCAGGCAAGTTGAATCAATGTGCAAATATTCTTTCCCCTTTATGCCACTGATGGGCTATCCCTCCATCTTTCATCAAAAACTCCTATGAACCATATATTTGTCTTCCTAACAACTCCAGCAGCAGAATGGAATGAAAGAGTTTGGAAGAGAAAGTAGAGAAATCAATCAAATCTTAGGCATAGCCATGGGAAGATTTCAGCAAGCAGGCTCTCAGTAATGAAAGCAATACTGTCTTTTTTAATCTGAAATCTATCTAGTAATTGGTTACTACCAGTGCTAGGCCAATTTTAATCTTGTGTCTAAAGAACAAGGAGCAAGTTATCTGTAATAACAGAAATTCAAAGAAGAAAAAAGCATTTATCACTTGCCAATTCAAGCAGTAATGTCGTATCTCCAGAGTTTTGGAGAGGGTGTTATGTTTTCTCCCTCTGTTGAAACAGAAAGCAAAGAGAAAAAAGTTTTGGATTATCTATTTATAACTTACTTTGAAGGTCCATTTATATCATATAAGAGCTGGGCATGGTTGGCTGGGCCATGCTGGGATTTGCAGGACTTCTTTATTTCAAAACATGCACAGGATTGTACCTTAAACATAACTGGATGCATTTTATTAAACAAAAGCAAATTGTTTGTGATCTGAAGAATGAAAAATTCACTGAAATGCTAGCAGCAATTCCTTATTTCAGGCTAAAACTATGGAAATTGCAATTCAAAGGCAGATCAGTTTTGAAAAGAAGGCAAAACAGTATGTTAGTAGTGAAGGCTCAAGTACTAGGAAAGCAAGGTAAATATGCAATTAGTGTATTTTCTTCTGTAATATGGTTTAAATTCTGGTTTAAATTAAAATAATAAGATTATCCAAACTTATGCTTCCACTTTTAGAATATTTAGTTGCATTTAATTCAAAGTATTTGATTTTCTTTGTACTGAAGTGTTTGAAGGTATCTGTGTTATTTGGACTCTACCAGCATAGGCAAACTCTTTAACTTATGCTTGACGTTAAATAAATATTTTAGTACCACCATTTCTGAGTTTGTTCATAGATTATTATTCTATGTAGTCCTTTCTACAAAAGAGACTTAATTTCATCTCATCTTATCAGTATAGCAGAGACGGAAAAAGAAAGGAAAAGAACCCTGTTTGAGTTTTCTTGTGAATACTAGTTTTTCTTCTCATGAGACCATGAATGATGCAAAAATACTAAGAGAAAAACCTTCCACTCTTAAATTGTAAGCCCTTTCCCCTTTTCTTTGCTAAGTTCAATTGTTCAGGGGCCATGAAACTTTAATATCGGACCTTCAGGTGCATACAGCACATATAAGAACCGCAACTGAGTCTATTCTTGGTCTGTGTCAGTTTCACATAAGTTCTTTTTTAAAAAGCACCAATCCATCCCCTTTTTTAAAAAAGTATGAGCATTTTCTTACTCTAAAATACACATCTGAGTCTACTCTCCATGAATTAATCTCATGGAGGAGGCTGCACTATACCCACAAGTATAGTGGGTATATATACCCACTCATTTCTACACATTCCTCATTTCTACACATTAAACATGGATGTCAGAAGAACTGCCACCTATGTGCACAGACCTCCATGTGGACAGGCCTCCTTGACAGGTTAATTGCTCGTTTATGACTGCTAAATTCTCACAGATTACCAGAAGATGACACTCCATTTCAGAGTGTGGAATTAATCATACTCTACTTTCCAGACACTACAGTCAAGATCTTGGGGCTTCTTCTGAATGCTGCCTCCAAGAAATGCTCAGTTGGTGGCAACAAAAAGAAAGGACTTTGCAGTGTGCGCCCACCGCCCCCCAATTAGGGAACAAGTTCCCTGCCTGGAACCCACCTAAATATCCTTTCCATGTCATCTTAAAACTGTCATCTACCACAGAGCATTTAACTAGTTTACTGGGGCTTTCTTAGCTGCTTCAAGAGATCTTATAATGCAATTTTATGAGCTACAAGCATTCAAAAACTGTATGGTGATCTTTTTAGGATGTTTTAATGCTGATTGTATTTATATCTCATTTTTCTCTGAGGCTGCAAACTACCCAGAGGGTTTTGACTGTTGTGCAGTTTCGAAATTAAATAAAGAATTAAGTAAACAGTGTGATGACAGAACGCTTTTGGGGTGGGAAGGGGATGGACTGCTCCACCAGATCCACTGCAGCCTGGACGCTGTCTGGAGATATGGCCACCAACCTCAGATCAGAGACAACAGGAGAAAGATGCCTTCTGAGAGGAGTGCTCCATGGTACAAGTCTCAAAGCCTCAGCCATCCTTGAAGAGACTCCATGAGGTTGCTTGGACTGGACTGGGACACACGGTGGGCTGCAGGTTTTGCATACTGAGCAGAATAAAGAGGTCAGAGCAAACTCCCCAAGAATCATGTGGCCGAGCAAAAATGAGCATGAAAATACCTCTAACCATGCAGAAGAACTTAATTTGAGGTGTTTCCTCTGATATAAAGGTGGAAGACAAGAAAGAGTTCTTCATCATCTCGTAGGCTTCAGGCTGTGCTCATCAGCTTTGACCCAAGTCTTTCGTCCTTGAGCTTAATGTCATTTCCCATGCAATTAAATGTCACTCAATTCATTAGTTAACCAAAGGGATGGATCATACAAGAGAAAGGGCACACTACGCCTAATTTTGAAAGGAACACACAACTTGAATCATCATGAACTGCACTCAGAATTGACTCAAGAAATTGTTATAAATTGAAGGAGTATGTTCTTTGATTTTGAAGCTTTGAAAATAAGACACACACATATATTCAATATACTACTACACAAATCTGGCATACCTGAACTGAAAGCTATCAATGTTCTAAACTTTAAAATCCATGTGCCAGCCAATACCTCTCCCCTAGTTCTCTCATTCACACACATAACCTTCCTGAAGTGCTGAGGCACACCCATTTTCAGGACCATCTAAAGCTTTTCATGATCCACACAGTCAAAGGCTTTGCAGAAATCAATAAAGTGTAAACTGATACTTTTCTGAAATCCTTAGCGGCACCCCAGTAGACAATGTATATTTGCAATACGATCTCAAGTGCCTCTCTTTTGGAATCCAGCTTGGACATCTGACATTTCTTGCTCCATATAGGATAGTATTCTTTGTTGCAAGACTTTGACCATTACTTCCCTGCATGGGAGAGTAATGCAATTGTCTTAAAGTTGCTGCATTCTTTTGCATCCCTTTCCTTAGGCACTGGAATATATATTGAACGTTCCAAGTCTGTGGGGCACGGCTTTGTTTTCCTTATTTGCTGACATATTTTTGTTAGGATCTGGACTGATTCATTTCTGCAGCCTGGAATTGTTCTGTTGGTATCCTGTCTACATCAGTGCTTTATTCTTTGCAAGTGCTTTCACTTTGCTTTCTAATATTTCAGGCTCTTCTTCATAGGATTCCACTTCAAAGAAGTCTGTCAACGTTTCATCTGCTCTGTGTAGTTCTTTTGTATATTCTTTCCACTTTCTCTTTATTTTCTCCTGGTCAGATAGTATGTTCCCTTGTCTGT
The DNA here is from genome assembly GCF_004798865.1 of Varanus komodoensis. NCBI lineage: Eukaryota > Metazoa > Chordata > Lepidosauria > Squamata > Varanidae > Varanus > Varanus komodoensis. The sequence continues at coordinate 2,331,069 of NW_025336345.1, read as the reverse complement.
CTTTTTGAAATGCCTAATCTAGGTTGAATTTCCCTTTGATTTCTTGAACCTTCCAGAAAAGGTGTCGTTTTTCCTATTTTGGTGCCTTGCACTGATCATTGTATAAATTCTTTTTGTCTCTACATGAAAGTCACTGAAAAGTTGCATTCAGGATTCTGGCCCTATTTCTGTCCTTTTGCTCCCTATCTTTTGCAACTGTGTTTCCTCTGTCATGCATTTTTCTTCTTGTTGTTGCTAAAGGAATTGTCTTTCGGCATTCTTCCCTAATGATGTTTCTGGTTTCAGTCCACAGTTCTTCTGGCCTAAAGTCAATTAAGCTGAGCAATGCAAATCTGTTCTTTATGTGGACTTTAAATTGGCATGTTACTGAAGATATACTGTGGCACTGTGTTTCTGGTTGTGATTTTTTTTTTAAGTTTGACTCTGATTTTTGGAATTAGGAGCTGATGATCACTTACTGCAGTCTCTTTTGGTAGTGAGAATACTGTTTCCCCACCTTCCTCTTCCAATTACATAATCTGTTTCATTTCAGCATTGATCATCTGGTTAAGTCCATGTATACATTGTATACTATTGCAATGAACAGGCTGCAAACTTTACATTCCAATTGTTTAGGATTAGAAGCATGTATTGTTTTGGTGTGTTGTCAATTTCCACTTTAACACCTTCTTAACAGCTTTTGATATCCTTTTCTTCATCATCTGTTCTTGGAGTGTTGGCTTGAATGATGCTTATATTGGTAGGTATTCCACTATTTCTGATTGATATTATTTGGTCAGATTTTGTATTATAACCTCTTCCTGCCTGTGCTTTGTCTTGTCTCAGTATTAGAGCCACTTCACTTCTTCTGAGTTTGTCATTTCCAGAGTAAAATACTTTGTGTCTCCCTGACTCGAAATGTCCCATTCTGGTCTACTTTAGTTTGCTCACTGTACTGTGATGTTCATTCTTTCCATTTTTTGCTTCATAATTTCCAGTTTGCCTTCTTCTGACATTCTATCATCCAACTGTATGTGTTGTGCAGAACTGGAATTTCCTTTCATCTCTAGGAATACTGGCCACTAGACTTCCTTTCAGTTTTAATCTAGTAGCATCATTAGCTACAGTGCGTGCTACTTGCTTTTATCCTTTGCTCTTCCCCAGTAGCTTGTAAAGTGCCCTCCAAGCTGGGGGACTCACCATTTGGCATATCATTTCATTTTAGACTGCTTCATCATAGGGTTTTCAAGATAAGAAAATTCCAAATGGTTTTCCATTGCCTTCCTCTGCCCAGCATTACCCAGAGTTAGCATGAGTGTCAGTGCCATTGCCTACGAAAAATCTCCCACAGTGTTCCCTTCAACTAATACTGCTGCCCAGTAGCTGTCTTTCAGAAGTTTTCCCACTCTCATCACCATTAATGAGATCTGTTTGATGATATGGCCATTACTCCTGAGTTGGGTATCTCAGCCCTGACCATTCCGCACCGGGTGACCCTGCAGGAGACCAGCCTAGTGAGGCTACTCTGGCCTCCCGATAGCATTGATCTCAGCTTCTTTGCCACTCTCAAAGACTACAGCTCTGTTAGCAAGAAGTGCCCACCCCACATCTGCTAACAGGTCCAGCCTAGGTATGAGTGAAAATTTTACTGCATTTTTTGTGATTAGTCAATCAGAATTTGTGGACAGGAATCCTCTTTCTTATTTATTTTTTAGCTGCAATTCCACAAACCGCCCCCACCACACAAACATCCAACAAGATGTGCAGTTTTAGAAAATGAGCATAGAAAAACACATGCATTTTGAACACTGTTCTACAAACACAATTTAGTCAATGATGCCTGTGTATGATATGAGTACATTTGAAAGCACACAAAAATATGTATGAATTCCTTAATTGGTGAAAAGAAAGAAGGTGCGCCAAACTAAGCCTAGTGTTAGAAATCTGAGAATCTGAACTCGATTGAAATTGACAGATGAGCTCACCCCTATGAGCTTATCCATCGCTCCCTGAAAGCTAACACATAATTGTCCTCCATTTTCATGCTAGGAAACAAAACTGATAGTCAAGTACACCAGTGTATATTCACTCTGATCACTCTTGAATCCCCAGCCATGTGAGAGAGTATTAACAATTGTTCTTTAAAATCCTTTAAATGAATGAGGGGTATATTCAATGCGACCTGTATGGACTTTGTGTGATGTTATTTGGTCATTGCACCATTTCTATGGAAGAAGCTATAAACAAAGGGGTTTTTTGAATCAATCTCAAATCCACATGAAACCTGTGGTTTCTACTGAAGCGGACTTGCTGTGTGTTATCTTCTGTTCTCCTTGTAAATAAGATTCAGTCTGAGTAAGCCTGCTCCTCAGGGAGTCAAAGCTTTAGTGTGAATTGCTACCACTCAGAAGTAATGGAGTGAGATTGCTCATGCCATTATTTTAAATGGTTTGAGGCCATCCAGTCCTCAATTTCATTAGCTACATTTATATACAGACCTTCACTTAAAGCTCCTGAATACAGAGGTGTGTAAATGTTAGACTGTCACCTTTTCACACTGTAAATGCAACAATAGGGGGGGAAAACAGTTCCAAAGCCCTGGAGCGGTTTAAAATGTTTCAATTCTCAGAGCGGGAAGGAGAATATTAAAGAACGTTCAACAGTTGCTAGACTGACTCTCAAAATTTTCTGCAGCACACATATAACTATAGGTTTGCAAGGGTGGTTTGCTAAAGGGAGGATTAGTTTGGCATCAACAAAGGATCATCTGTGCATGTTCTGTGGGGATCTTAGAACCTGGAAGTGATGGATCTAATCCTGATTGAGGTTTCTGAGCTGTACAGCTCTTTATCTTGGCCTATAAGCAGCCTGGCGAACCTTGAAAATATACCTTGTTAAATACAATAGCCTTGTCTTGGTGGTTCACATCTAAGTTAGACACCTACAAAGCCAAATCTTGAACAAGCCAAGCTGTATAAACTTTGCCAATTTTAATGATGTGTTATATAAGAAGTCAGTTGATATGGTCAATAGTTCACCGAATTTAAGTTCCATGAAGCTCTTTGTTCCCCAGTCTGAACTAGAGGTTATGGGCTACGTTGTAAACCAGACCAGTGGTGCTTTTAAATGAGACTGAGTGCTTTATGGCACCTCAGAGATCAGCAGAAAGGCCATGTTTACACAACTCAACAATAATGGGTATCACGCCTGGCAATGCAGTCACCTAACAGCTGCTTGGTGAAAGCGGCAAGGGAATGTTGCCAATCTTACCAAGCAATCTGCTGGCTGCAAGGTCTCACCCATGGGAGGACATGTCATCCCTGTTTAGAAGTCAACTCTAGAACAGCCCACAGACACCATGGGGAGGCGGATAAGTGCTCTAGCAATGTGTTGAAACAACAATTCACACTTTGGCACCAGATCCATCACAACTGATAAATGTTAAGCATGCAAATTAGATAGAGAACAAATGGTTGTTGAGGAAGAACTGAAAAGAACTAGCTAAAATTATATGCACAGAACTGTTTATAACTGGGAGGTTTGTTTTAATGAAGATAAATAGGCACCCATCTGTTACAAACATGGTAAGTTTCACCCAGTTAAAAGTTTGAAATTGAAAAAAATACTCTAGAAGCTCTCAGAGCACTTTATTAAGTAAGCCCATTCACTTGTCTACTATATGGTGCGAAAATATTAAATTAAGTTTGAATTATGAACATGTTTAAATTTGTTGGATGTAAGTTATTAGCCATGGCATATTTAATAATTACAAACATGACCAATTCAGTTTATAAATTTATTAATCTTGCATTAAAGTGGCATCACTAGACCTGGCCTTGTCCTTAAAAATGAGGTCCTTAGAACAATTTAAATTTACACTTTAATTTCTTTAAAGGTAAAAACTTCCCCAAGAGACTGGGAAATGCTGCTTTCACATGTACTTTGAAAATTGGGCTAGTTTTGCTGGTAGAAGAGGGTAACTCTTTCTCACTTATCCCAGCCAGTCAGCTGCTGATATTAGCAACACACAGCATAGGCTAATTCAGAGAAAGATTCCTCTAGCAAATGTGGGTCTGAAAGATCAAGGAAAAGTGTGGGTGCATTGATTCTCCTCCCTAAACAAGGAGACATGCAGAAACACACACAGAGCAACAACTCACAGCCAAACTGGACGGGATGTTGGGAAAACTGTGGCAGAACCTTCTGCTTGTTTGTTCCCCCACAGCAAAAGCAGCTGTGGTGGGTGGACAGGCGGAGGCTGTGGTGGGCGGGCAAGGCAGGCCTAACCCTCCTCTTCCACACTATGTTTTTGGTCCGAACTGTAGTTACACCTGATTCAGGTGTGATTACACTGGGTCATATGACTTCACATCATCTACTGCTACTGCAGGTGCTCTGTTTCTCACTTTCAAAAAGAGAACTAGGCACCGACTAGACTGTGACTAGGTGCTGCACTGATCTTCAGCCTGTTCAGGGGAGGCCTGAAAGCCCTCTCGCCGGTGTCCCCGGCATGGGTGCTGGCCAAGCCCCGGTTCCTGACCTTACCACACTGAACAGCGAGGTCAGAAGGGCTGTTACTCACATACTTGTGTCAGATGAGAGCAGCAGCCTCTGCACAACTGGACATCCTAATGAAACAGGAGTCCCAGTCACATGGCGAGTGGTGCTCTACTTGCATTCAGGGAAAAATGAGTGGCGGGCCCCTTCGATCTCACAGCTCAGTGCCACAAGTTGGGAGCAGGAGAGCAGTTGGGGTGGGGTGGCAGCGGTATCCTTGCCTTTGCTTCTAACACAGGCAGGCAGAATGCCTGCAAAGAGCTACAGCCTCACTTTATTTAAGGCCTACCCTGCCCCATCCCCAGGGCACTTCTTTAAGTTCACACTCATCTATACTTATCAGTTTAAAGATAACTAATGGTCTTTGGCAGGATTCCTGCTTGTGACAACTAAGAAATGCATAAAATAACACAAACAGGCAAAACCACTGTCGATTAATCTGGAAGTTTAGCTTCTTCTCCAAGGTGACCAGACATCATCATCTATTTTTGGGGGGATCCTATTGGCAGAGCTCGTGAAGGCATCCATTTGTCATTTGTCACCTTATGTCATGGTCGGTGCATTGGGCATGTGCATGACTAGTTCTGGCATTGTTTTTGCACTCATGACAGCTATGAAATACATAATCTGAAATATTCCCAGACAGTTCAGTTGAAATGCAAATGACCGGTCCCTATGCAGCACAAAATCCAAAAAGTGACTTTCAAACTGTGGCGCATTTACGATGATGCAAACTTTGAAGATGGGATGAGAATTCCGGGGTGGCTATCAGTGGCTTTCATTTTCCATATCATTGATCCTTCATATTGTATTAGCGACTTTCAAGTTATACTGCCAGCTAGGAGGGAAATGCTTATGATTCCTCTCTCTTCCCTTTCAGAAGAAAACTCATGAGATCTTTAATTATACTGATTTCAGGGGGAGTTCTTTTCATCCTTTGCAAAAGAAGAACCACCTCTTCTGCAGACAGCTGTAAGAATGCCAGTGTGTGCATCTTTCCAAAATCAGATGGCATGAGCTTCTCTCTCTCCTTGTAACAGCTAATTGGGTGCATGATGTGTGGGCTGGGAAGAGAGTTCACACAATAGCACTTTTCAAGTGGAATATGGAGAAAGCAAGAGAGGATTCCTACATGCGTGGATGGGGAGGGTGATTGAGACATGCAGTCATGCCATGGTTCTTTAAGCCTCCCCAAGGGTACCTGGTGACTGAGTGCCTTATACTCAGCGCATGGTGCTACAGATCTCCAGCAGCAAAGAACAATGCCCAGTTACTACATGACAAAGAGGGACAGTGGGACTTGCTTCAGAGAATTCTGCTTCATAGCCCCTTGTATTCAGTTTTGCTTCTAAGAACTCTTTCAAGGAGGAACTCCCTTTCCACCTGACATCTGGGAATCCCAAAGGAGGAGAAAAGGGCCTGGAACACACACACAGGATCATGAGATGGATTGATTTGCAGCTTTTTCATTTGAGAGTACCAATTGGTCTGATATTTGTTAGCACTTCACTTTTAGATATGGCGTGGCAGGGGCAATTATTTGAATTGCTTTAAAATCCAACCATTTGCAAGGATACAGACAAAAAGAAATCACTCTGAAGACTTGCAGAGTGTGGCATAGATTTCTTTGAAACTTTGGCGGGGGGAAACAGGCTCACCTTACCAACAGAGATTTTATGTAGAAATACTCACATGCTTCCTAATGCACTGTTATAAACACTCAAAAGGAAACATGTTACAAACACCCAGATATTTTGTACCTGAAAAATCTAGAGCAGAAGACTCATAAAGATCTGCATGAGGATTCACATCCAGGAGGCCAGGCTCCACATGGCATCACAGAGGAAAAATACATCTTCAAAAGCTTATCTGGGGACTGAAGGTAAGCAAGCAGCTATTGATGGGTAGGACAAAGAGACATGGGAATCAGTTTTCTGGGCCAAGGTGAGTGATCGGCACAGTCCAGGTTCCCCAGCCTATCACACATGTGTGACCAGTGTTTGGGCAGAAGGAGATGAAGGTCTAACCAAAGCAGAGACGGAGCCCACCTGGACAGATGCTCAGGAGCTTCTGTTTGCTTGTTCTTTGCCTAATTCTGAACATTTAATTTAGTAACATAGTAGTACATATTTCATAGATGCAAGGTTTCCCCATGTATGAATTTCAAGTTGTAAAACTGCTATCACATGACCTTATCTTCTGTGATTACATCAACACACTAGTTCAAAGGAGTGGGCCTAAGAATTTCATTTCCAGGTTTGAATTGTATTGATAGGATGTAGGGAGACACAGCTGCTTTCTTGATTTATGGGATATATGGGACAACATGGCTGCTGCCTCCTCCCTTCCAGCTCAATACTGCACATTCTGAGGAGAACCCACCCCTTAGGTGAGAAACAAGTCAAAATCTCCAAGGGAGGTTCAGCTAGTAGGAACAAGGAAGCTGGGCTGACCCCCAAATTATGCAATGATCTTCCCACCAAGGCCTGCCTTGGACCCAAGTTTACCAGGTTAAGACCACCCTCTCTGATGAGACATTTATCAACTCCAGGTAGCACATGGATGTGGTGGGAGGTACTGCTGGCAGGCCTCGCAGAATGGGTTGTTTTGGCTTTTTATTTGTAAAAGTGTGGTTTTCAACGCAGTTTCATTTTTAGTGGAATTTGATGTTTTATTGTTGTTTTTGTCTATATTTTACTGTAAGGCATTTATTACTGTTCTTCACTGCCAGGAGAAGCATGTTATTGGGCAGTATAAAAATTAATAAACAAACAACAGAGCAAGCATGGATTCTAGTGTTTTACCTCTTGCTGAGTGCATGTTTTAGATATGGAACCTTGACAAGAACAAGCTAATTAGAACATATTGAGATTTTAACCATCAGTGTAAAAGCAAAGCAAAGCAAAACAAAACAAAAACCTCTTCATCCAATCTTCAGGATCTCTTGAAACAACCTTTCCTTATAAAATGTTACACCAAATTTCCTTCCAGCAAAGTAAAGGGAAGTGTACTTGCTTCATGCCATAAAACATACGCTTTTGCTTCAATCACACAGCTAACTAAAACTACTTCCTGGATGCACTGCCAAAGTGTCCCAAGTAAATTACAGTGGCACTGGTTTTACAAATCTTGAAATTAAAATGTAAAAGGCTGGATTGCACGCATTTTAGAAGGAATGTCCGGCCTCATTTTCCTCTTTCCAAAATCATGTGATGGAAAAGAAGCCCACTGCAGTGGGGCACCGATAATTTCCTATTGTAATGGAAGCCTTAAACAACCTCAACTACTTATTCCATAATTTCTTTAGATACTAGCAAATTGCAGTTATTTGTTCAAACCAAAATGAAAAGGCCCATGATATAATGGAGCAATTTGAGCAGTGAAGAATACAACACCTGTAATTCAATTTCATGGCAGCTGCTTTCACAACTTGTTTCCATAGCACAGTTATGATATAGAAAACTTATCTGAGTATAACCATTCTTCCCTTAGTAATCCAGGCTCTTGAGACACAAGTGAGCTTTAAATGGACAAAGGCTATAAACAATAAGCAATCTGTGTCTTACTTCCATTCTGCTCTTTGTTCCCACTAGTTTTTTGTTTTGTTTTTTTCTTTTCGTGGGGGGAGCATTTTTTGCCTCCCCTTATGAGAACTGTTTTTCTCCTTCATTTTCTATACTAGAAAAACACAGGTGCTAAAAAAAAACCTCTTCTGAATTTACAAGAGAATGTTTATACTACACAAAGACTGCTGGAAACCATTCAAAATTGAGACTGTGGTTAGGGTTTGATGAAAAGATTGAAGGAGGGACCTAGGACATTAAAGAAAAAAAAGAGAACCATGATTTCTGATCTAATGGAGAGCTATGGTAACCCATGTAAGTTCTCCAAGTAACAAAAGCCAACATTACATTTTGAACTGGACCCAAGAATGGACTTCAAGCCAGTACAGCTAACATTCCAACAGCACAGCATTATTGGATACCATCGCCAGATCATGGGTGACTAATTCACATGTAGGCTGTTGTCCCAGCTGTCTAGGTAGAATTACGGTGGGCACATCAGCCCGAACTTGTTCAAAGGCAGTCCATGCCACAGAAGCCGTTCCAGTAACAAGTTGGGAAGTACTATAGGCGCTTATGTTACTGTGGCTACCCTGAGTTTTGCTTCTACTGTTACTGATGCAGTGTTGCCTCTGACATTGGCTGAGCAGAGACTGTGACAGCATCGAGCCAATGTTCATGCTGGTATTACACTCACCTACTGGGAGGCATGGGCTAATCTTGTAAATCTCTCACTGACATTGCTTTTAATTCTGACTAACAATCAATACCATTCTGATATTCCATACCAGAATATGGAAGCAGCAAGATAAAAGTAGCTAGATTTTACTGATACCTAAACAATACTGAAGTATGACACTAATGAAACTCTGGATAATACCAACTAGTCAGAAGGTAACCCTCAGCTGTTTGTCAGACTATTTGGATAATTGCCTAACAGCCCTCAATCCCTTCTTTCTGAAAACTCAACTTCCTTCATTTTTACCTCTATTACTGTGTGTAATTAAACTCATTTGTGAAGATCAACACATAGAGAGAAGAAATTAGTCAATTAAGCTTTGTTTCATCCCATAACACTTGATTTAGCTCATTCCAAAAACCACAATGAAATCTAGCTGAGTGTCATACAGGGCCCTGCAGGCCTGGGTGAAACAGTTCTTTAAAGTCAATGGGAAACCAGTGGTTTTTAAATCTCAAGTTGCATAGCCAAACCCATCAGTGCTTCACTCCCATAACCTATTAATAAACTTTATGCTGCAGTCCATTACACATATATGGTTCTGGATAAGAAGTGAGTCTCTGGCTACTTCCAAAAACCATGCATGATGAAAAAGTTCTATATCTAATCTTTTATATTTAAGAAGATGCACTTCAGCTAAGGGAAGAACAGCAGCAAATTAATCCATATAGATTCAAATCACTGCACCAACAGGCAAGGCCCTTGTTTTATTCGTTATCACCAGCAGGAAGTGGGGTCAGAGAACATGAATTCTAAACAGAGATAATTAACTTCAGCCTCCAGATTTAACCTACATCAGACCAAGGGGAAAGAACATGAAGGCACTGTGGATGAAAACTGTTCAGTTGCAGATTCTGGGACAAACATGGCTTAGCATTATTCCAGTTGCTGTATATATTGGCAAAGAGCAGAGTTGTGGAACAGAATGTTACTCGATTTCATTACCTAAGCAGCCAAAAGCTGTATTTATGCCTGAATGAAAATTCCCCTGCCATTCAGAGTAGCTGTACTTCTACCCTCTTCCCCACAGTGATTCTTCAGAATGCTCTATCAATACTGAGCATTATTCCAAGGCATGTGGTAATAGGAAAAATGTGATTTCCAGCCTATTTGTCTTTATAACCTACTCTAGAGCAGTCCTTCTACTGAAAATCTCACCTAGTGCTAATTAATTGAGGCCAGTCATGTTACTGCAAATAAAAAGCTAAACCAGTTATGACATACCGTACATTTTATAGAATATTCAAGCTTTTAATTAATATGCTGATTACTGGTAGATATCTTTCTGTTTCTTTTTTTAGATTGTGCTAAATTTCTTAAAATGTTATGTCTAGGGTTTTTTCCCATCTCTTCGTCTTACTCTGTTAGTAATAAACCAGCTGCACAGCTTATAAAGTCATTCTTAGCAAGGAAATATTTGCTGAGAGAGATTTAGCCAAAGCAATATGGAGTATGAGAGGCTGCATCACATACATTAATGCTTCAGGACGCACACAACAGTGAAGCAACAGATGGTTCGTGTTCATAGCGCAATAATCCAGCAAATACTGGCTTAGAACCACTGGCTTGTTCATGCAAACTGTGTGCTGATCTGCAAAAATTAAAATGCAAAGAAACAAAATCCTGGACTTCGAAGCCATGGAAAACAGAAACAGAGTAGAGAAGTGAGGTGACAAACTGGATTTTCCTGAGAGAGAGCATGTGTTATGTTCCATTAAAAGACACACACACAGCCTTGCTGGTCATTACAAAAATCATCCTTATAGTATAATGCTTTTATATATTATACAAGCTCCTTGTATAATCAAGCACCAAGATGACCAAATAAGCAACCTTACAAGTTCTCCAAATGCGTTCTATGTGCAGTAAGAACTCACATGGCTTTATCTGCACTGAATGCAGATAGAGAGAGTCACCCTTTTTCTATATGCAGCAGGCTCTTTGTAGGGCACGGACTCAAAAGGTAAACTCTGTACAGTGGAACAGAATGGTAACATGCAAATTTGTGCCAAGTTTTTAAAAGACTATGCCTATTAGCAGTAGATCAGATATTATTACCCTTTAAGGTCCTCATTTTGAAGTTGTTATTTGATTACAGGAAGTGTTTTGTTTCTGTTGCACAGGACTGTGTTGCTATAGCATCGTTACAACATACCTGTTTGAAAAGGGTCTTTGGGATGACCATGTAAGTTTCTGGGGGAAAGCTTCTTTCAGTTTGATTTTTCTCTTGAGGAAGAGCATCACCTCAAAATATGGGGCACTTCACTAAGAAATATCTTTTACCAGAAGCTTTCCTGCTATGATTTTCTGTTCCTGCAGGTGATGTTTCCTGTTGTTGCCCTTTTGGATCTTTTTTTTTTCTTATTCTCATTTCAATAGACATTCCAGTTGTATTATTTCAAGCAGATAAGAGTGAAATATCAAATGAGACAATCACCTGTTGTTCACATGCTTAGTCCTGACATCAGTGTGTGGTCACATGCTTTCCAAAAAAGCAACACCACCAAATGGAAGACTTCTGACATTTTCTAGCACCAGTATTTTTAGATGCTATAAAAAACATGAATGAGACAAGACTCATCATTCAATGTTTGGCATCTGAGACACAAAGAAATACAGATGAACTTCAGATTTTTCAGAGTAGACACTCATAATTGACAAATGTGTCAAAAACGGCATTTTCGAAACCCAGAAAAATCAGAAACAAAAGTTTCACTCAGCCTTAGGCAAAACTTTAACATATTGCTGTACATTTAACAGTGGGTTTCTGGCATGCCAAAAGTCTCTCTTCAGCTTCACCAACTGTAAGCTCTGACATACCCAAATTGTGGAGCAAAAGGGCAGACTTAAGTCCCTGACAATGCAGTTGTACGCATATCCACTCAGAATTAAATTTCACCAAGGTCAGTTGGGTTTACCCCCAAGTAAGTAGATATAAGATTGCAGCAAAATATCAGTTATTAATAATTCTGGTATGAATTCTTATAACTGTGTTTTAACCTACTGGTAATTTCCCACCAAGCAAACAGATATTAATTGGAACATTTATAATTTGCTCAAGAAGAAAGATAATGGTTATATATATTAGGAATTCAGTTTTTCTCCACAGCAGCTAACAGCAGCTAATTTAATGTACACACACTATTTTCATTCAAAAATAGTCCTCCATTAAAAGGAAATACTGGTAATTCTCTGTGTGTTGGTGGATATAGCATCTCAGAAATCCATGTTCAAGCTTATTTGTGATCTTTATGTAAACATATATTACCAGGTCATGGTGAGACAGGGCTTTACTTCTGCCTCACTTGGGCATTCAAGCTTTCACACTTAAATTTCCAGCCTGATCATGTCTTGACTGTCAGCCTTGAATCTCACTTCATCCTACTCCTCGATCCCATGGCTTTTGTTCCACTATCTCAGTTGCAGCTCATCACATGGCTTTGTCTTTTACATCTTTTCTGCTCCTTAAAAACAGGTGCAAGGCTGAACACTAATGATAATTTACAACAAAATTATCTTAACATTAAGGGCACCAAGGCAGAGTATGAAGGACATCAGGAACTCCACATTTTTGCTGGGTGACTGCTTTTTTCCTTCCTGTGATGGCACTTGAGAGAGGGAACAAAGAAAGTCCCCACCACCACACAAACACACACAAGTTCATTCCAGCCTGTTTCACATCAGCTCACATTTCTCTCAGGCACACTCCTATGCATGTTTGGACAATATATCCATCCTACAGTTCATAGCATTCCTCAGCCAATATGGATTGCTGCAGTTAATGGTGAGATGATCCAGGCCACTGAGTTTTTCACATCTCCATCCTGAATTGGTCCTCCCTAAATCCCTGAAAAGTCCCTTCCACTATTTGTGTTCTACAAATGGAATGGCAAAGTAAGAAGGGGAAGGTTTGGGGCAGTTCAATGGTTGCACCTGTTTTTAATTGGGGTAGGGCAATGAAGAAAGGTGTAAAAATCAATGCAGTATGAGGTTTCTGAGATATAACATTAGGATACGCATTTATATTTCATGTTCAAAACCAAATTTTACCTCTGCACCCATTTTCTGAAGAGTTCTGAGTTACCATGTCTTCTTGATACTATTTCACTATTTTTTTCAAGTTTATTTCCTTTTAAATATTTCATTTTAGCTGTCCCTTTAAGAAAAAAACTTCATCCTGCTACCACACTTTTCACTGATTGCATGTGATCCTTCTGCACAGAAAGAGAGATGCCTGCACTATTGGGAAGAAAATAGGCAGTTACAATTACAAAAATTAAGTGCACAATGAAATTCACATGATTATCCTGAAGAGCTCTGAGATGGGAGGTTTCAGAGCCAAAGTAAAATGAAGGCTGATATGCACAATCTACTTCTGAAGACTCCTGTGTAGACTTAGTTGAGAGGAAGTCTTGTTTCATTCAGTTTGAGTCGACATACACAGAATAATTTGCCTGTTTATTTTCCTTTTCTAAACAAACTCCGAATAGGGCTGTTGGGACCAGAAATCCAATCTGAAGACATTTCGGTAACACACTTATCCTAGGGCCATCCTGATGCTTCTTTTGGAATGACAGCTGGCACCTGTGGCCTTCTGTGAAACACTTTCTGACACTGATAGAGTAGGGCAGGTGGCCGAGCTGGCAGAATGTGCCACATTTGATTGATAAAGCGCTCTAAGTGTCACAGGCTTATAGACTGTCATTAACATTCAACAATTCCTCTGTGCAGAAGCCCCATGATCCAGCCTAACACAGAGGCAGCTACGAGTTTTCTTGTATGTGAAGTTTGCCATAAAAGAAAAGAGGGAAGTGTATATGTGGCCTGAAATGCGCTCTCTATTTTTCCAATTCCTTTTTACCAATGGGTATAAAAATAACACCTGGGATTAACAGCTTTTCCGCTTTGCCACAAAAGGCCGTGTTTGTGGATGAACAAATTGCCCACTGAGCTAGCCATTAGCTCATCAACTAATTTTAAAAAATTACTGTTTGATAAAATAACCGTCTTCTTAACACAACGTAATGTATCTTGTTTCAGAGCTATGGATGGAAAAAGGGGGAAAATGTTTTCTGAAAATGATTGTGGAAACAGTCTTTGCCGGATGGTATAAATAGTTGTCTTTCCTTCCACATGGTATACAAGTAATCCTAAATGCAGTGTTTGAATGCCAGCTGTGCACAATTGTGCATGTGTGGCCTAATTCTCAGGACTCTGAGGTAACAGAGAGACCTTGAATCTAGTGGAGCTTGCATCTAAGACTACCTCTGATCTGCCCCATAACAGAACAGTTCACCTCTGGCTCACTCCACTCCCAGAATATGCCCACCACTAGCAGTACATCAGTGATGAAGCTTTCTACACATGTATTAAGGGTCATCAGTGGAGCAGTATTTCTGCCCCATCTACATTCCAGGCTAGGATTGTTCTGCATGTTTTGCAAAACTGCCAGTTGAACGGCAAAGCAAAACAAAAGTGGGTCTGCTGACATACAACTCAGAAGCAGACACAATGATTCATGTTTTACTTTTCTTGTAAAATTAAATAATGGTTCTATAATAGTTTTGGTAATATGCTAATTTAATACATGAATAATGCTTTTTCAAACAGGATGATTAAGTGATAAAAATTTATCTGCTAACAGCAAATATTTATGGTTTCTGATCACAGCACCACAGAAGTGTTTGGTCTTTTGCAGAAGGCTTTAAAGAGACTCATTTTTTTCAGTTCTATTTAAAAATAGATGGTCTGTACACTAAACGGAAAGAAAATAAGCTTTCAAGGCTTTGAAGCTGTAGTCCAAAATATCTGAATAAGTCAAGGCTTTATAGTCTACCTCTCAGAATACTACATTTTGAAGCGTCTTTAGTCTGGTGCCTGTAAACACCTTTGCACAATCCAACTAGTGGATTCTGGTTTAACATGTTTTCTGTTTTGGATATTTAGTATTTTAAGCCCTCTTCCTTATTTCCATTTTTTTTTTCAAGGAAGGGATCAATTCAGTGTTGCCTTTAAAAATTACATGTTTACAGGTTTCACTTGGCAACTAGAAAAATACATTATTAATACCTGCCATTTAAAATATTAATTGCAAAAATTAAATCAATCAATCCCTACATAAGCTTGTGTATGATTAATATCCATCTCCAACTACTTTGCTCTCAGAAAATGAATGTTTTCCTTTCAAAAACATTGAAATCACTAATAAATCAAATGGGAGGTTAGCTAAGAAAATGGAATACAAAGCCTGTGGCTGTTAATTAATCTTTCAGGACAGTTGTCAGCTTTAGTCACTTCCAGAATACTCTCTTCTCACAGCAGCCAACCAGACACTCATGGGAAAGCCAAGGGTAGGGCCTGAGCACAAGGCATCCTCCTGGTCAGTCATGCTCCTGAGCAACTGGTATTGAGTGACACACTGCCTCTGCTACTGGAAATGAAATGCGACCAGCATGTTGGAAGCCACTGCAACTGGTCCTTCTTGCAAGAAATGGGATACAAAAACAAAAAGGAAGAAATGCATGATCAGTCAATGCAGGGAAGATTTGTTTAAACAATCCAAGGTATGGTCTATCAACTTTTGATTATCCTATATGGTTACCAACTTTTGATTATCCTTCACCCTATCCTCAAGGGCAAGGCAACAAAACTAGCCAAACTGGCAACAGGAAAGGACATTTTCTTTCTAGAGAAGTGGAAAGATATAAAAATGCTTGGTAGTATACATGGGAAAGAGTGTGTGCAGGAAATGATTGGCCTTTCTGAAGATTCGAAAAATGCTCAAAGATGCTAGTTTACTGTAGCTCTTGTGATGATTGATACTGGCTTTGATCTCCCTCTCCTTAGGAATCCATCTTGTCTTCTCTGATTGGAGAGGCTGTAACAAGTGTTTCTCCTCCAAACTTCCAGTATCCCTTTTATATCTTACTATCCCAACAGATCTGAAAATTTCCAAATTCCTACAATGCTAAAATCTGAAAGCAGGCTGCTAGATTTATTCCTGAATCACACCACACCATAATGGCCTTGCCTGTTTAGATCTAACTGAATTACCTGGTTATAGTCTATTATTTTTCACATCTAAATTCATTGGTTGCTATCTGAATTTTTTTGCAATTGCAGCATGGTATTTGCTGTATAAAAAGTGGGCATTATCCATCTGACAGTACGCATTCACACCTGTTAAAGGAATGCAGCCAGCTTGAAAATCATGGAGTGTTAATTATCACTTCTTTTAAAGCAAATTTTGACACTTGTGCCACTGTCAATCCAGGTTACAGTAAAATTGTTACTCAATTTGCATTCAGAACTAAAATAAAATACCCCCTCCCTCTAACATATAAAGGGAGGCCTCTTTCTGGCTGCTACCAACAAGCCAGTCTGACTTGGGAGCCCTGCTCCACAGAAGATATGCAAAATGTTCTTACAGCAGACCAACACATTTTAGTTTGGCAGAAGTTCACATCTGGGCTTGCAGAGCCTTGAGACTAAAATAGCATGAGATACTGAATACAGATGGTATAAGTAATTCATTCACACTGATCTTCATGAAATGGATTTTCTAGAGGCAGAAAGGCCTCAGGAAGAAATAGGGTTCTCGACCATAATAATGTAGTAGAATGAGTGCCTTTTCCAACTGTGGCTTCTGCTTTGAGTAATTCTTGCCTGAGACATACCTGCTAAATCCATACCTTTGGCTATTATAGAAGGGCAGCAAACATGTGTTTATTTTATTCAAAACCATTTAAGGTGCTGCTGTCTGGCTGTGTTTGCTTTCTACCTTTACCAACTGTTCTTTGTATTAGCTGTAGTAGCAGCTTTATCACTGATTTTTTTAATTAATTGCATTGCTTTAATCTTGCAGTTTCCTTTTGGATTGTTTCATCATGATTTACAAAGCAAGAATATTCAGAAGTGGTACTGCACAAAAGTCATCATCTTCTGTGCACGACTAACCAGAGTAGCTTGAGCTTCACTGCTCTTGTTTATGAAGGATCCCTTCCAGTGTCACCTTCAGCTATGACTGATGCCCAGTGGCTGCTCTTCAGGAGTTTTTTCATCCCTATTACAAACAGAGATACCATTATTTTTTTGCAGACGGTTACTCCTGAAGAGGGTGGGTGCATCTTAGTCTGGTGTCCCTGCTTTTATCATTCTGCCTTGGGTGACCCTGCTAGGGCACCAGACTAGGAGAGATTCTAGCCTCTTGGTGACATTGCTCCTCGCTTCTCTTGACACTCTTAACCGCCACCGCCACCCCCCATGGTATGCTGTGCATCCAAGTGGGAAATAGGAAATATAGCAACAGAACCCTGAACGGAACTTTTCAGCAACTATCATATAAGGACAAATAGAACTATTACAATGGCCAGTGCGAAGAAATAGAAGGGAACAACAGAAAAAGAAAAACAAGAGTCGTCTTCCAAAATATCCCAAAAATAAAAAAAATAAAAACAAGGGAAAATCAAATCTAGATTATGACTCCTGAAAGGGGAACAGGGGAACATATTATCTGACCAGGAAAAAATAAAGAAAAGGTGAAAACAATATTCCAAAAACTATACAGAAAAGATAAATGATGACAGTCTCAGTTGAAATTGTATGAGGAAAAACCTGCAATATTAGAAGCTGAAGCAAAAGTAACATTTGAAGGCACTTGGAAGAAATAAAGCACCCAGAATAAGTAGATAGGATACCAATAGAACTATTCCAAGCTCCAAAGACTAGATCAGTCCAAATTCTTGTTAGGAAGTATGGAAACAAAACAGTGGCAAACAGACTGGAAACATTGATGGTACATTCCAATCCCCAAAGAAAGGAGATGTAAAACAGTGCCGTAACCATTGCACTCATTTCCGAGGCAAGCAAAGAATTTTACCTTACATGGACTGATAAATGCCTGATGTTCAAATTGGGTTCCAAAAAAGGAAGAGGCAGTCAAAGTCATATCAAAAACAAACATTGACTACTGGAAAGCACCAAAGAATTTCAGAAAAAGATCAGCCTATGCTTCATAGACTACAGCAAAGCCTTTGACAGTGCAGATCTTGAGAAGCTATGGATAGTCCTGAAAGAACAGGGTATGCCTCAGCACTTGATCAACTTGATGCATAGCCTACACTGTAGGCAAAAAGCTATTGTTAGGACAGAATATGGAGAAACAAAATGGCTTCCTACAGAGAAAGACACTAGATAAAGGTGTATTTTATCTTCCTATCTGTTTAAGCATTATGGACTACAGAAGCATTAAAAAAGTTTACTGTTAACACTAAAGAAATTAAAACTTAAAGATTTCAGTACTTGGCTCAGTATCACTTCAAACAGACATTGCAGCCTATCAGAAGAGCATGGAGACTTGACAGGGCAACAGTGAAGGGACTAGGAAAGATTATCAAGTGTAAGGACATTTCACTGGAGACCAAGGCCAAGATCATCCACACAATTGTATTCCTGATCACTGTGTATGGGTGTCAAAGTTGGACAGTGAAGAAAACTGCCCAGAAAAAAGTGGATACACCTGAAATAAAAACTGAAAGAAACATAAAACAACTAGATTCTAGATCAATCAAGTGGGAACTTTCCCTGGAAGCAAAAATGACAAAACTGAGGCTGTCAAAATTCAGGCACATCATAATAAGGCATGACTCACTGGAGAAATAATTAATAAAATAAATATATAAATAAAGCATAGCTAGCAGCCACCATTAACTAAAACACCCTGTATTTTTCTTATCAGTTTATCTTACTGCTTTGCCTTATGCACATTGCTATTCTGGTCTGAATAGATTTTTTTTTCTTTTTATGCAGTCTACAGACTTTTCTGAATTCTGTACTGAAGCCTCATCACTCTTGATTCTGAAGCTTCATGATCCTCCTTCCTTAATAACTATGAGCGGCAATGCATTCCTACATGGTAATCTAACACTAAGAACTCTATATACAAAAACCCAGGTTATCTTTTAAGATGAGGAGCTGAATAACAAATCCCTACTGCCTTAGTATTCACTTGCTTAGGCTCTTCAGTTTATGCATATTTGATATAAATATGCATTGAATTAACCTTTACCAATTCTTTTGCAAAAAGTGAGGTTTTTTTAAAAGTATTTCAATGCAGAAAAAATGTATATGATATAAACAGTGCTCCATACTGTGACTACTGCTGCCACTGTTAGTGCTGCTACACTTAAGATTTTGGATTCAGATTCGATATACACTAACGGATACTTGAACTACTACATATTTAAGAAATTGTTTGGCATTTATAGATTATGAAATATGCTATTAAGTTTTGAAGCAGCTTTCCATGTATGCTTCTGGAACTGTAAGGGAAGTTCTTGCTAGCAAAAAAAGTAAAATATTCTGCATATATGGGCTTTTCCATTACATGAATATTTTAAATGCACCATAGAATATTATAAATGGAATTCTCCTGGAACTGGGTGGACGTGGGGGAATTCTTATCAAACTAAGCAGAACTGCATTTTGAAACCAAAAATATGTTTTTTGTGGCTTTACCTGCAAAGTTCTATGTTCTCTACCAGATCAAGGTTATTGACAGCAGAAGTGGCTCTTAAATGATGTTCTATTAGTAGAACTCTCCCCTCCTATGAACATTACAACATTAGTTTGTAAATAATCCACTTTCCACATTTGCAGCCCTGAACATGAAAGGGAACACATTCTCGAATACTAAAGTTTGCACAGTCCTGCATTTGCTATGACATATTTGTTCTTGTGCATGTATGTTATGATATGGAACTTTTGAGTTAAATTAGATCAGCAGGTAACATATCCCATGTCATATTACAGGAACAAAGCATCAGCAGGACATTCTAAAGGTGAAACATTCTTGCTATGTATACACAGTAGATGTCTCTGAGAATAGGCATGATGTTAAGCAGTTTCTAGAATAGTCACATTTAATATAAGAACATTGAACACAGACAAAAATCAAGTGTGTTGTTACTGAAATTTCACTTTAAAACATTATAATATTCAATCTCAGAACTTTGTTTGTTTGTTTGTTTTGTTCTTATAAAGATTACAGCACATTCTCATGCAAATCAAGGTGGTATTGTGGTAGAACTGTGGTGTAGTGGATTGAAATTTTTCATGAGCCTTTTGTTGCAGTTTGTTCTGATTTGAAATTTAATACCCAACTTTCTTGGCTCTGAAAACCACACTCAGGAAAACACAAGAGAGGCCCCTGAGGATGATGCCATCATGAAAAGGTCCCACAAACTCATACCAAAGCTCCCACAAGTCCATACCAAACTAACTTGAAGGTAACAAAGTCATATTGCAGAGCCTTTACAAATCCACACTGAAATAGTCAGGAATTCAGATATGAGAAAACAAACTCAGCTGGCAAAGAGGCAATTAAGCTGCCTGAGTGCTCAATCTGACATTAGAAGCCCTACCTCCTATGTTATATTAATTAGAGATTGGATTGGCACATCTCTTGTGCTGGTGCTACTGTTACAAACAAGGACTGATCCAGATCATCATTTCATTGGTTTCTGTTCCACCAGTGGCCGGCCACAGTTGTCTAGAACCCCAGGGCCCTACTATCAGCTGGCACTACAATAGGAAAGTTACACACAACAGTAACATAGGATTTCCCAAACTATTAGACATAGATCATGATTTAATAAATACACTTTAAACTTGAATAAAGAAGGATGAGTTAATTGGATATAACTCTCCTGTACTGAAAAACATGAGATAACTCTTATTCTAATGGTCACAAATCACAGCTGGCAGAATAGGCATAAAAATATGCCAGCACTTCTAGAACAGTTAATACTTGCTGAAGAGCCATAAAATATGTGGAAGAATAATATCAAAACAGCAAAGCAATTAAAATTTTAAAAAGATAACTTTAAAAGTTTAAAAAGTCAAATATTAGGACTTGGTGAAATTTATTGAGTTCAGGAAAACAAAGATCTTCATTTAACCTTTCTTTCTTTCCTTTCATAATTCATCAATGAAGTAACATCTAACCTTTGAAAATATAACCTTTATTTAAATAGCATTATACATTAAATTCCTGAAATAGAGGGTGCTGCCTACACTCAGAAAGTGGATGCCATGAAACCACTTGTTGCTCATGACTGGCATGAAAAAACATGGTTTATTATAATTGGGGTATGCAATACTTTTAAATTTGAAAGTATTAAAATTGATTATTGCCAATCATTTCAACCATGGGAGGTGGCTAAGCCCCATCAGTGAGGGTGTTCAAGGACAGGCTGGACATGCACATGGTAGGCATGTACTGAGCGGAGTCGGCTGGAGTCAGGGGTCAGACTAGATGGCCTAGGAGACCCCATCTGACTCACTCTTTTCTATGTTCTATGTTTCTATTTCTTCTAAACCTTACAAAGTAGGTTTAATTCCAACTTTAATAAAACACAGTTTAACATGACATCTGACTACCTGTTCTCCAGTCACTCTATTATTCCATTTTAATATCTTACCCTCTTCAGTAGGGCTGAAGGAGGCAGAAACATTATTATTAGAAGGAAGAGGCAACTCTTTCTGGGAAGGGATAATTGACATACACCAAGATGGCTCATTGGCCCATTCAGGCTGCAACCCTTTATTTACCTGGGTGGGAGAAAACCCCATTGAACTCAGTGAGACTTACTGAGTTCAATAGCACTGCTGGTTGGTGTTTATTTGGGTTGGCAACCACTTCCTAAAGCCAGAGCTGTAGTGAAACCTCAGCATCTCTTGTTAAGAGACTAGAGCTAAGACTTTAGGCAGTTTGTTCTACTAAATCCTGAAGGTTACCTGAAGGAGCGCTTACATCCATATATGCCCAGCCGCCCCTTGAGATCTGCAGGAGAGACCCTTCTCCGGGAACCCTCCGTGAAAGAAATTAGGAGGGTGGGTACTCGGAGGAGGGCTTTCTCTGCGGTGGCGCCTAAGTTATGGAACGCACTCCCCAGAGAGGTCCGCCTGGCGCCATCGTTATTTGTTTTTCGGCGCCAGGCGAAGACCTTTTTATTTAAGTGTCATTTTAATTGTTAACAATATTTGCTTATTTATCTGGCCAGGGCGACTTCTTTTATATTGTTATTTATTTTATATTGTGAATTTTATATTGTTATTTTTGCATTTTATTTTATTGTATTTTATTTTGTGTTGTGAGCCGCCCCGAGGCTTCGACAAGAGGCGGCATAGAAATGTTTTAATAAATAAATAAATAAATCCAACATGATTCCAACTCTCAGTAAGGGCATCTGGCAAGTTATACAACATTCTTATAAAATATTCTGCACAGAAGATATATTCTGAATTGAAAGTACAATTCATTTAAAAATAAATGATTTTTTAAAATCATTTTAAAGTGGTCAAGAATTGTGATGTGCTTTGCAAGACTGTTTGGATAAGCCTTAAATCAATATCAGTATCCCCGCACTCACAATAAAGACAAGACATTAGCAAATATCATCAACCATTTCCAAACAGGATCTATCAGCTGTATCTATCTGGTGGAGTAGCTGTATTCATAATTAAAAAGACTGCAGCACTACTGCTTGTTTAAGCAATAGGTAACATACTAATCATCATATTACTTGAGAAAACAATGAACAATGCAAATCACCTTGTAATATCTATAGGCTGCTTTGGAGTATATATATAACAGGATGCATATATTCTAAAGCACTTTTACCTATGTAAAATGTCTCACATTATACTGTGAAAAGTATTTTGTTCTATATACTAGGCAACAATGGACTGGATGAGGGCTAACAAACTGAAGCTCAACCTTGACAAGACTGAGATGCTGCTAGTGGGTAGTTCCTTTCACCAGAGAGAGGATGCTCAGTCTATTCTGAATGGGGGTGTGCTCCCCGTGAAGGGGCAGGTGATTCTTGAACCATCCTTGTCATTTGACTCAGGTGGCATCAGTGGTATGGAGTGCCTTATAGCAATTTAGCCCAGTGGGCCAGCTATGGCCCAAACCAGACAGAGATAGCCCAGCTTCAGTAGTCTATGTTCTGGTAGTTTTTAAGATAGATCACTACAATGGATTACTGAATGGGGCTGCCGAAATAGTAACAAGTAATTTTGTGCCAAAATAGTAACAAGGATCAGGAGTACTGAATGTATAACATCAATACTTGCCCACTTAGCTTCCTATAGGCTTTCAAAGTCCGTTCGGGGTGCTGATTTTAACCTATAAAGCCATACATGGCTTGGGGCTACAATACTTGGCGATACCTCTCCAAAGACATGAGAATTCTGCAGTCACCAGTTCCAAAGGAAGCTTGGTTGATAGTCATAAGAAGAGCTGTCTTTCCAGTTGTAGTCCCTCAATTATGGAGCAAGCTTCCACAGAGGTCTGTCTGACACCAACACTAGTATTCTTTTGGCACCAGGTTAAGACCACCATCTATGTTACGGCATTTAACAAATTGAATAATGTATGGAGACATTATATTAACTGCTTAACAGATCCTGTTGTTTCAACTTGTCTTGGGTATTTAAGTTGTTGAAATTCAATACAGTCTGGTTTTTAAACTTTGTTGCAAAATATTGTAAATGATATCTGTATTTTATATTTTATGAGCTGCTGTGAACAACCCTTAGAACTTCAGCTACTTCACAGTATAGAACTAAATAATAATTTACTAACAGCAAATCTATTATCCTACTGAGTATTCTTAATTTAGCCAAACTTGCACTATCCTCACATAAGGTTGGAAAAAACTCAAGGCTTTTCAGAAGAAAGAAAGATCAGGAGTTGGGGACAAATCAGTCCAATGAGGATTGATCATAATCAGTGGCCAAAAAGCCCTGAACGCAGGTTAGGCTAAAACCAGAAAACCATGGGAAGAGAATGTACTATCCCGAAGGGAGAAAAAAATGGTATTTTGAAATGAGAAGCACTTTACACTGCAGAATTTTATTGCAGGTCTTTTTATAAAATGGAAGATTTTCTGAAGGCATCATACATTACTCCAAAGACTCTTTTTGATGAGGAGGAATGTATTATAATTTTCTATGTGATGCATCAATCAGCAGCACACGAGGAACAGAAAAAAAACTGAATCACAAAACTATTACATAAGAGACCAAAGTTTGAACACTTCACTTGCCTAATACATGGCATCCAATCTTGCAGATGTAGTTGTCAAGAAGAGAGCATTATTATTATTATTATTATTATTATTATTATTATTATTATTATTATAACATTTCTATGCCGCCCCTTGCCGAAACCTCGGGGCGGCTTACAACATGATAAAATACATTGAAATACAATAGTACATAATAAATTACCATTAAATATAACAATACAAAAAATACATTGATTTACAAATACAAAATTAAAATTATCAGTATAAAATAAAAATATAGGAGGAGAAAGAGAAGGAAGAAGAAGTTGCCCAGGCCAGATCATATGTTTTAACAATTGAAATGATGTTTAAATAAAAAGGTCTTTACCTGGCGCCGAAAAACCAGTAACGACGGTGCCAGGCGGACCTCTTTGGGGAGTGAATTCCATAGGCTGGGCGCCACCGCAGAGAAAGCCCTCCTCCGGGTACTTACTCTCCTAATTTCTTTCATGGAGGGTTCTCGGAGAGCATCTATCTGTTCAATTTTTAAAACGAATACAATGACTCCATCAGTAATAATAAATACTCAATGTTTTCTGCCTTCCTTGGAGTTCCTGTGTGTGTGTTCATTTAATTTATGAATATGTGGTCCTGCTTTTGATAACCTTTGTACAAATATGTGACTACAAGAATCTGAAGTGAGAGTTTTACTGCCTCATCCACAGATTCATTAGAAGGCTTCAGGCAGTAACTACTGAGGCTAAATAGGCATGCCATGATACTGATGAGCAAAGCACTGTATATAGTATGGTATGACAATTATCCTTACGAGAATAAGAAAACTGAATTTGATTTGTGTGACGGAAAAGCAGCAAAGTGAGGTAGTTGAGGCTGCATTATCTTATGCCTTTTTTAAAAAGCTGGCAAGGGGTTCTGCTATTGCCAGTCATTTAAGGACCAAAAACCACACAGATAAGCATTTCTCATTTTGTTGCAGTCAAAATCTGTATTCCACTGACAGAGCCATAACGCTTATCTAGAGATTACACAAGGAGACCTAATTGAACAGAGTCTTCAGAGCCAACCATAAAAGCTGCATGCTGATTGACAGGAATGAGAGAAGTTTCCAAGCAGCTTTTAGAGAAACAAGCTACTTATTTATATTTAGCAATGTTATTTAAAAAAAAACTATGTATAAATGTATTTCTCCAATTGTCAAAGTTTTATTTTACTGGCATTCCTTTTTGCTATCTTGATATATCATCTAGCTTTTTGGTGCAAGCTGTCTTTAGATGGAAATACCTTTTTGTGTGAGATATGCATTTGTTAGCACATGCAAAGCATGCATTTTCTTACACAGCAAAGTGTTTTCCATCCTCATGAACAACTACGTCAAAGCCCCCAACTCATATTCATACATAAATTTACATGTATCTATAAAACTAGGAGGAGGAAGTTGACCAGTACCACTGTTTAGATGTAAATGTCAGGAAGAATCAACTATATCAAGTGGAAGTCCAGGGCCTTATCTAAAACCCTTGCTTTGCCCAGACCTGTGGATCTGAAACACCTTCCAGCTGAAACATATATGCTTTTCCAGCTTCATAAACAGCTGTCTCTTTCAAGCCATATATTAGTTATATGCAAGTACATATAGTATAGCCGCCTATATTTTAATGAAAAACACTTTATTGTACCATTCATATTCCAAAACTTGTTTCTTCCAGGAATATTTTCTGAATAGAAAAAGAAAACAATGTCATTTTATAAAATCATCCCCACAGGGCCAGGGGGCAGCCAGGGTCCCAGCTGGGACTATAGCCCCAGTTCCCTGCACTGGGGCCCTGAACATTTTGACAAAGTTGCTGCATTGTTTCTTTCCCCTCCCTTTTTTTTCCCCTGAGCAGATGAGGCCAACACGAAAGGATGCTTTCTGATGGGGTCTCTATTAGCATGGTGATAATCAATGGCCTCCACCAGGAGAGCACATTTTTAAAAGTAAGTAAAGGCGCTCTCTGATATGGCAGCAGAAGAGGCAGATCAGTATTTTTCCTCTCCTGATGACTGAAGCTGTCAGTGAACTGGGAGAAAGAGAAGATTGGACTATCTAAATGTTCATTCTGAGGCTTCAGCCTAATTTGATTTGGGGAGCAGGGCAGAAGTTAGCAGGGAGAGTGGCTGGCACTTCCACGTTTCCTCCTCCATAAGCTTTGGGGCAGGGTGTTCCCCTCTGGTTTGGTGTGGGCTCCTAGGCCTTGTTTTCCTGGAAAAAGAAAGATGGTAGAAGTGGGCAGCAGAGGAAGACTGTAAGGCAGAGGCGGCCTGCTTCTGAGTTGGGGGAAGCCACATGCTTTTCAAAGCAGATGGCTGTCAGGAGGGGGGGGGGCACCACTCCCAGGGGCAGCAGGAGGAAGCATGGAGAGGAGGGAGGCACCTGTCCCCCTCCTCAGGAGCTGATTGGCCGTTTTGTAATAATTGTTTTCAATACAGATTTCAGCCACTCATTTTATCATGTTCAACTTAAAACATATTTATTCTTTTTCTACCAAACAGAAAGTGTTCCCTGGTAAATGCATTCAGAATCAGGGCAGGAGAAACGAATTCTATTTTATTCTATTGATTTAAAGTGAGTTTAAAATGCTAAAACGGCACATGTTCAAAGTATCATTTTAAAATTGATTTTGGCAGACACAGTAGTAATGTGACTGCTATTACCAAATAAGAAATCCTCTTCTCTGTCTCGTCTTCTACCACACCTGCAATCCTCCAGTCACTTACTGAAGTCATTGAACCCTATGAAAATAGAGGAACTTACATGTGAGTAAACAGCGGTGTGGATAGCAAAACTCCCAGAAAATACACACATAATATATGAAAGGTTAGCTGCACATAAGTAATGGTGCATCTGGACTGCATACCTGATTGTAGATTTATGCAGAAATCTCTTTGATGGAGGAAAAGATAGCATAGAGACATGGCTGTAAAGAGTCATGGGGCGGGAAAATTTAGCCATGGTCTGATGAATTTTGTTGTGATGAAGAACACGGGGGAGGAGGAGTTACACAGGGACCACTGAGTAGGGACACATGTTCTGATTATTTCAATATATTTGTGTAATCCTAAGTATACTTATTTAGAAATAAGTCCTCCTGAGTCAATAAAATTTACTCCCAGATAAGTATCTGTAGGATAGGAGTTAATTTTAGTTAATATGCTCTGAGCTGTAACTTTCACCTGTATTACCTGAATCTAGTGAGAAACAATTGGGCAGTTCTCCATCCACCTTTTTTACTTGGCTTCTGCCTTGGCTTTCTTCTAGTACTATTGGTATCGGAGACCAGGTTGCAAGTGAAAACATACTTGGGAGTAACCACCATTTTGTTTAGTGTAGCTTTGCCAGAAAAGAATCCACAATGCACCCTAATATTCCCTTGCTAGTGTTCGACATTTTTTTAAGGACAGGATTAATGTACAATAGCAGAATATTGTGTGTGCAACTGGGATTAAAAATTTAAATTGCTTTTGATCGGATTGACATTACACGGTTTTCCATATTGAACAGAGTGTCTACAGCATAAACCAAGGCAAAGGAATGTTTACAATTATTTGTACTACCCATGAAAATGTTACTTACAAGCAATGCAAATTAGAATTATCTAGACTTCAGTCCAGACTTACCTCTCTGGGAATGGAAAGGCTCTTTTTCTTGGGAGAAGGGAGCAGGATCCAGTGGAGACTTCCCTCCAAAGAAGGGGGTGTGGCACTGATTTCCTCCAATTCCCCCCCCCCAAAGGACTTCCAACACTGTTCTGGATCAGATACACTGAGTGCAAGCCTGGATACATCATTCCATTGTCTTTTCCTACTGAAACATACTCAGCCTGCATCTTCATGTTGAGACATCCACTGCTTCACTGTTCTGACTATGAGGAAAGAATCACTCAGTTTCATGTGCAGTCCTATTTAACATCCTTCTCTCTGAAGCCAAGTACCCATTAGCTGCAGGAATCAGAGCTCAGAAATCAAAGGTGCAACCAGAATGGTAATTTCCAAAGATACACAAAACATCTTAATGCACAGTGAGAATCAATTGTTGGCATACACTGCTAGTATGGTGCATGCACTATTGCTGAAAGGAACCAGTGTTATTCTTGTAAAGCACTAGTTTAGAAAAGAGTCACATTCCTGTTTGCAATGGCAGATTGCTGATGTGATTTTTCCTTGGTAAATATCCAGCTTTTCATAATTTAGTATCAGCTGTTTGTACTTATGCCTTTTCTGCTCCTGAGTGCCAGAAACACTTTAGGGCAGCTTGACAGCAGGTGTGAGCTCAGCAGTGAACAGAACCCAATCTTAAATTAGCAGCACTTGGCTAGCCAGAACTTGTGATATACTAATCATAAGCTGAATGCTCCCATGAAGCAGTATGATTTATCCATTTTCACCTTTGGATGCTTTTTGAAAATGTCTAACATATTTCATTAAAGCCTAGCAAGATTCAGTGGGTGGAAGCTTGTACACCAGCTCATTAAGTGGTCAAACAGCTATGGGGCTGAATACTAAAAATAATAATCCTTATGAAAGGAAGGAGTGGGATAATGAGAAAACACTATACATCTGGTTAGGCCTATATCATTGCTTAAATTCACCTAAGAAAATCTAAATACAGCATCAGACTTATCATGGCTGCATCACTTCTGGATTAGGATCCCTGCTGTACTGTATTTTTGTGGCTGGAATGCCACTTGAGCAGAAACAATATCAAATTAAAATGTCTTTGTAATGACTCCACAGTACCTCTACCTATTCTTCTGAAATTCTGCAGATTTTTTTCTGTAGGGAAACCTCTATTACAATGTGCCATTTCCATGTAAATCTAAAAAAAAAAAAAATCAAAGAGAGAGGGTATAAGCAGAGAAGCATGTTTCCCTCAACCGTATTTGATCAACAAAAATCCGTTCTAAACTTCTGAAATTTGCAAGTTCTTCACTAAAGCCTTCTCTATCCTGTATGTCTTCTTCAAAATAATTGCTCACAGGAAACATTTGGGGATAAGGACATCCTGTTTAGAAAGCCCAAAACAGTAAAATTGCTCTTGTACAGAGCTTTCTGCACTCATTTTTCTCAAATTTGGCAGACTAGATCTGTTAAAGAAGGGGCATTGCTGCACATTTATACAATTATACTAATAAAACATTATCATCATTCATTCAATTAAATCAAAGTGCAAATGCACATAGCACAAAATTCCTGCACCAACTTCTCTTAAATTTAGCAAGCATAGTCCATGCAAAAGGGATGACTATTACTAGCACTGAAAATGTTACTCAGTTATGACAAACTGAAAAAAGCTATAGTAGTCAATTGTAATATCTGAATTACTAAGTCAAGGCAAAGGTAGTCCAAAGCTAAACAGGCTCTTTCTGGACTGCAAAATAAAGGTCTCGACTGACTCTTGGTGAATTGCTCCCACTGAAGCATTCCTGCTCAAAAGAAAAACTAGAGCTCCCAAAACCCAGGAGTACCCCAGATAAGTTTTGGTCACCAGAGGAGGAAGAACCTGGACCCTCAGAAGAGATGGCTGCAGATCCTTTCCTTCTGAAGCAGCAGCTGAGCAATCCACGTATCCAAGGGCTCCCATGAGAAGTGCTTTTCAAAGTAGGGTTTCTAGGAGAAAATGACTCCTTATGGGTAGGGCTCTGGCCAGAAAGCCCTGGGTGGGTCCCAGCCAGCTCTGGTAATAAAGTCACTCAGCCTCTGCTTAACTTGTGCCAGAAACAACTCTGTTCTTTCAACTCCAGTGTAGACCGTCTTACTTATGCTCCTTACCCTTGGACTGCTGCTTGACTCTGCTTCTGTCTCTAACTGCCTAACTATATTTTAACTGCTCCTGACCAGTACTGCCTTAGCCAAATCTCCACTGGACTTACCAGCAGTAACCTGAACATTTGCCTGCTTTGTTACCATTCTTTTTGAACAGTCCCTTTGCTCAGAGCCTGCTGGAGTCATAGTAGGTTATTTGTGGGCTGTCACTGCTCTAACTTGCAATGCAATACATTTCAAAATGAAATACATTTCATCATAGGGAAGACAGAGCAGAAGACCTGGATAAGTCAGGTGCCACCTGTTCATGGATCCTTTCAAGATTGCTGCTTTCTGTTTTTAAAGCATTTTATATTCAACCAGTTTGGACTTGGACAATCCTTCAAATAGAAGTTGCCTTCAAACAGAAAACAGTCCTCTATAAAGTAGAACAAGTGGCCACCCTGAGCTGAGCTCAGGAAACAGCTGCTCCATCTCATACCCAAGATGTCTTGCCTTCAAGAGAAGTGAACTGCAAGTGCAGTGGCAGCTGACTATTAAGTTGCGATGTCTTCAAATTTTACATTGGATAATATAATTTATTTCTACCCATCTTCATATATAGCTTTGTATTCAAATAGTAGTAGGAATGGGTAGATCAGCATACTTCCTCTTTTTCTCACCTGCAGGCCCATTCTGCTGGTTTTGTGTGGAATTTTCCTCACCAACTGTATGATTTTTTGTTTTAGGGGGAGAGCTTAATGGACACATACCCCCATTAACTAAAGCATGTGAGTTTGGCACATTTTTCAAATGTGCACGGTGCATTCATTTTCTTCTCTTTGCGGAATACAAGCCTGGAAATGTATCATCTTCCAAATGCAATTCAGCTACAGGAGATGCAGTCGAATCCAAAATCAGCATCAAATATCCTGCCCTCTCTGATGATCAGTCTTTCGCCTTTAAAGCAATCACAAATTGCCTTGTTGTCCTGTCTTCTCTATGACTTATCCCACCAATGTTTGACTGGCTTGTTAATCCCAATTAAAGAAACACTGCGAAGTACCAAATTGTGCAGGCTTGCTAACATTTTCTCTTTCTAGATAGGAAAACTGAGTATCTGCATTTTAGGCAAACCGACTTTGCTGCCACATAAGCTGTACTGATTCTGTGTCAACCATGTGAGGAAGCTACTTTCAAGATGATACCCTGAGCTGCCCCAAATTAGATGGATCAACGCTTTATAGTAAATGCCACAGTGCAACAATGCTGTCGTTTTCTATAGCAGAGCACTTTGCTTAGGTTGATCTACATAGCAAACAGAGGATGGATGCAAACTCTGAGTTCCACAAACTTTTTGACTGACAAGGAGCGTAACATTCCCAGGATTAAAAGTGTCAAAAAACGGATCAGTGCTATAAATTCATTTTCAATAAACATGATAATTTTCAACAGTGTAGTTCATTTAAAAGTTGCCACATTCTTGACCTTCTGAATACCTTTTTAAACATCCACGTTTCTCACCACTGTCAGCTATCACATTATTCCAGTGCAAAAGTCTGTCACTTCCTTCCATCCCTACAAAGATGATTTCAGTCCCTTGATCAGTCCTATTTTCAGTGTTGCACCTGGCCTATGTGTATTGTTAGCCCTTTCTTCCTGTGCCCCTGCTAGCCTCATCTCTTCAGGTAGAAATCCAAGATGATGGATTTACTCTGGAAGAGCAAGTGTTAATTCCAGGGACACTTCCTGGCAACCCTCTGATATGGGTGAACTGGAAAATGTTGACTGGATAACAATGCCACATGGTATGTTCAGAGTTCTTGCTGAGATTATTAATGACATGCTATGATCCATATAAGGATGGGGGCAGATCGAGCACAACCAGGGCACCTGGGTATTTGCAGCTGCTCTTAAATCAATTTACTAACAAACTACATAGTAAAATTGCATTTTAATCATTTTTGCCTCTTCAAGAAGGTTTTCAGTCTCGATGGATGCTGCTTCTATAAATATGCTGCCTAACTTAAGCATTATACAGTGGTACCTTGGCTCACAAACTTAATCCATTCCAGGACTCTGATCGTGACCCAAATTGGTCGTAAGCCAAGTTAAATTTCCCCATAAGTTCAATGTAAATAAGATTAATCCATTCTGTAACCATTTTTTAAATCAGAAAAATGTGAAGCAAACTGATCGCAGCCATTCCCCCCCCCCCACCCACGAGCACAAGCGCGGCTCTCTCCCAGCCCCCCTAGCACGACGGAGATCGCACCTGTCCTCCCTGCAGGCGCCTATCATCCCGGCACGCTGGGGGCGGTGGGGGAGAGATGGGCGGGATTGTGGGCACACTGGGGGAGGAAGAGACGGGCGCAAACGGCATGCTGGGGGAGGGAGAGATGGGTGCGATCTCGGCCATCCCCCCCCCCCCAACCAGCACGATCACAGCCATCTCCCTATCCCACCCGAGTGGGGAGATGGCCATGATTGTGCTAGGGGCGTCTTTCCTGCAGGAGCGCACCTCTGATCACGCATTCCTTCCCTGCACGAAAGCAACTGCGATCGCGGCCATCTCTCCACTCGGGGTGGGGGGGAGATGGCTGAGCTCTTGGTGTCCACCCAATGCGGCGTTCGCGATCCACGTCAAAATTTTTATGAAATTTTTGTTCATGTCCCCATTTGTTCGTGAACGAAGGCATTCGTGAGCTGAGGTTCCACTGCACTTTGTTAACTGTACTGTTAATTAATTTCAAGTCTGAGAGTTAACTCAAAAAACTTTAAAACTGAATTGACATTTCTCAATACGTTTTGCATATGCATAAGCCATTTCAAAACAAGGAAATGCCATAGAAGTGTATAATACCTGGAAGCTTCATATCTGAGTTTCTCCCACCCTGTTCTACATGCAGTAACATATGTATTATACATACAAACTATACATTGCACGCACACTATACAAAAAACATGCACACATGGGTTTACATGTTCCGAAAGAGGTTGAAGATAACTGTTTAGTGAATCTATCTTACTTTTTCAAAGAATATGGCAGAGTTATTTAACTATATGACAACTGCAGCAAGAATTACAATTGCTTCTAAACAGAAAACAGCAGAAGGTCCAACTAAAGATTGGAAGAATAAGTTGCTGAGTATGCAGTGATAGCAAAATTAACTAATTGTTTAAACAGAAGACTGATTGAAGAATTTAATGATAAATGGAAAATCTATTATATGAAGTTTAATTAATGTAGCACAAAAGGAAGCTCATTAAAATATTGTTGATCATTTATAAGTGATTCGAAGTGATTGGAAAATTTGTTGGTTTAAAGGTAAAGGTAAAGGTTTCCCCTTGACGTTATGTCCAGTCATGCCTGCCTCTAGGGGTTGGTGCTCATCTCCGTTTCCTAGCTGAGGCAGCCAGCGTTTGTCCACAGACAGTCTCCGCGGTCATGTGGCCGGCATGACTAAACACCGAAGTGCACGGAACGCTGTTACCTGCCCACCAAAGGGGTACCTTTTTATCTACTTGCATTTGCATGCTTTCGAACTGCAAGGTTGGCAGCAGCTGGGACGGAGCAACGGGAACTCACCCCACTGTGCAGATTCGAACTGGCAACCTTTCGATCAACCAGCCCAGCAGCATAGCGGTTTAAACCACTGCGCCACCTGCAGTCCCATGTTGGTTTAGAGAACTATAATTATCTTTTTAGTGAGCTTCAACAAAGTACTAATTGACAGAAAGATAGAAATTTTTGCCTTCTTTGGGAATTTGCAGGTTATGAATATATACGTTATATTTGTGTAAGATACCTTGTCATTCTTATTTTTCTTGTACATTTTTCTTCCTTTCTGTATTTTATTTCTTTTAAGAAAACAATAAAAAACAAGATCTTATTTCAAATATAAGAACCCATACATTTTTAACATGGTTCAGCAGCAACAACCATTGAAAGACACTTTTCATCTAATGCAGTATGGAATGCAATTATAATTGCTGGCCTTGCAAAGCATTGTCTGTAAAATGTATTCATTAATGAAATCAGGACAGATGGAACTATGTGCATCTAATGCAGGAATAGCAGCCTTCGAGTTGGGATGGTTGCATTAGCTCTCACAAAACCTTCAGCAACCAAACAAATAGGCAGAGTAACAGCACACATACCCGTACGCACACACACGCACCCACACACCCACACACCCATTACACTGCTACAGACACACTAAATCAGTTAGGGGGAGCAGCTTTAATTCCCCCTACACACACACACACAATGATCACTACTGTTGTTCCTCTGCTGGTTTAAGTAGTAGGAAAATGGTATCTTGACCAGGATTGCTGATGGGGCAAGAGAGATACTAGCTTTCAAAGCATTGACTTGGAATTTACGCCACGTCCACTGCAGCAAACATTGCTGTTCCCTGTTGTTTAGAATCAGTGGGGGAACCTTGAGAACCATGCCCCTGGTAAAGCCCACCAAACAGCTGCTTGGAAGACTGCCGTAAGCCAGTTTTGCTGAGCTGGCCTTGCTAGCACATCATGTGTGGCAGCAACAGTGCAGGACCTGTTAGAGAGTCGGGCCTCCTACATGGGTCATGGGCTGCTCACCAAAGACCTAAATGGATATTTCTTGTTCAATTGCACAGTCGTGCCCGACTCTTTGTGAACCCATGTACCGTAGCATGCCAGGCCCTCCTGTCCTCCACTGTTACCTAGAGTTCACCCAAATTCATGTTCATTGCATCAGTGACTCAATCTAACCATCTCTAAATGGACATACTGCTTGACAAACACTATGAGCTCAAGCCACTGCATTTCTGACTGCAAATTCTTTGCTTCGTGGTGGGTTGTTTGTACTTTATTGAGACGCAGCACATCACAACTCTCATGTAAACTTTCTTATATGTAGTAGGGTTTCAATCCATTATTTACTGGCTGAGTTACACCATATCATCCATGGACATGGCTCTTTACAAAGAATGAGAGGACAGGACACCTCTCCAAGGGTCTTACAGTCTTGAATTGATGGCAAGCGAGACAACAAAGGAAGGACAGAGAATGGAAACAGGGAAAGAAAATGCTATAATTTCCATTACACATATTTGTGACAGGAGGGGCTGAGAGTGTTCAAAGGCTTCACAGTGAAGTTGAGTTCTGAGGAGTAATTTGAAGGAACTAAAGATCTTGACCTCATGAAAGCATTTTGGGAGACAGTTTGAAGTATAAGAGATAGCAAGGGAGAACACTTGGTTCGTTTGAAGAACCAGATGATTAGAAGGCTAAAAGTTCTAGCCCTGGAAGAAAAAAAAAGTCATAGGTAGGGATGAATCAGTTTAGGAGTGAAGAGATGCAGCCACAAAACTCATGGAAGGTTTTGAAAATAAGAGTAAGAAGCTATCCAGCAACAAACAAATAGTGTTAGGACTTTAAAGGAAGGTATTATATGCCAATGACAAGTTACACTGCTAAATCTAGACTCGATGGATTCCATTAAGCCTCACAATTATTATTTTGATAACTAAATCCCTGATTAAGCCTTTAAAAAAGGCTGTAGGGCAAGAGGGCAAATTGGAACTCCCTTGGCCAAGAGGACCAAGAAGGGAAAAGTCTGCCCTAAATTTCATTAAATTTACTCCTGGTAAATTTGTGCAGGATTGCAGTCTAGACTAGTAGAATAGATTAGTTCATAGAAAAAGCATTTCAGCAACCAGCATTAGGTAGACTGCACATGAGTGCCCATCCTAATAATTAAGATTCAAAGGGTTTTGGCGATCTGACAGATTTGCTTTTAAACTAACAGTGGGCAGAATCCAGTGGTGTCATTCCACAAAGTCAAATAATGGTAGCTGGGCTTTTCTGTGGAATGAGTGGCTGCAAACACTGCAGGGTCCATCTCTTCTCGTTACTGGAGAGATAACTGACTATTTGTCCTGGAAATAGAAACACCATTCATTTTTCATTTGATGCATTTTTAAATCATGGAATCATTTTAAAAATTCCCTGTTGTGGTGTGTATTCATTTAAAAAAGGAATCTGAAAATCACACATAATGTAAACAGCAAAGGAATAAAACTTGTATTAAGATGCAAATAGTTTTCCATTGAACACAGAAAAGTGATAAAATGAAGGGAGACTGATTAAGCCTTAAAAAAAGTAGATGAGAAAGCATTCTTGCAAACTGCAGCAAACTTTCAATCATCAATCCCAACTGAAAGGTCTTGCAAATCTACAGAATCTCAACATTCCTCATCAACTTGATCTCATTCATGGTAACTGCACTTCAGAGGTGGTCTCAAGCTGTGCATCTGGATTCCATTCCAATGTTCAGGTTTTCTCCTGCAGTTTTCAAAGTGCCATCAGCTCCCATCCACAGGATGCCAACTAAGACAGAAGCCGACCAAAGCACTAAAAGGCTGTGCATTTTCCCTTGTAAGCCAGATATGTGAACATGTATTTTCCTTCTGTATCCACCCTCTTTCCAAAGGACCAAAAGAAATCAAGGAGATAAGCCAGAAAAGAAATCACTTAATCTTTAGAAATACTGAATATATCACAGTTTCTAGTATCTGCCATACCACTACTTTTTATCTTTCAAGCATCAAGCTGTTGCAGTAATCCTCAATGCTTTAGTTTAGTTTATTAGATGCACTGAAACCTATTAATTTCAATGTATAGAAAAGATCAAGTAAAAAAGAGAAAAGTGCTGGGTATGCATTGTATATATAGCAGAAATATAAGTCAAACCAGCAGTAAGAATATTCAAATAGGTTAAGAAGAAGAAAGAAAGAAAACCATTGGAAACCTAGCTCTATTTGTGGTAAAATGATTTGCACATTAAGTTCAATGTAGACCTCAGCTTCAGTTGCTGACCCACTGACTGAACAGCATCCTGCCAGAAGTAATGAGAACTTCATGTTCTGGAAGATGAAAAGACATCTTATTGAGAGGCTACACACAATTAAAATGTAGCATTCTATACTGGGCTAAAAATGAAACAACCTAATTGCATCCAACTCTTCACAACTGAAAGGTTTGTCTGAGAGAGAACCCTTGTGATTCCCTCTCTCTAAACTTCTTTTTAAGAACTCTGTCCCTCATATTCCCTAATGTAATAATGTAATTTAAATATGAAAAACTTCTTTAGCTTTCTGAAATAATGTTAAGCCCTTTTGCTGCTAGTCCTTAAACCCAAGGTTTCTGATATAATGGTTGCTGTTGTGGCTGCTATTGTTATTTATATAGACATTCCCCTTAACTGCTGCTCTACAGGTCTTGGCATATGGACACCCTGAAGCAAATACTGTGTGTAAGAACGCACCCCTGCTGATGCAACTGCTATGCTGCTTGTGATACATAGTCAGAAAAAGTGGCAACGATGGGAAGATTTAGGGCCAATATTGTTGTAAGCCGCCCCGAGGCTTCGGCGAATGGGGCGGCATAAAAATGTTTTAATAAATAATAATTAATAAATAAATAAATAATATATCAGAAGAGGGGAAAAGAGGGCAATGGAGCCAGTGCAGCATTGTGTACTCATGTGCAATTATTTATTGAAGGGTGGGGGTTATACCATCTTCCAGGCAAGATTACCGAATGCAAAACACATAATTTACAAAATAATTGCTAAACAACCTGGGCAAATAAGGTCTGGGTATATCAGCCTCAGAGATACTTTCTGAGGGAAGGGATTCCACAACCAGAGCAGCACAATTCAGAGAAAGTTCTGCCGCAGATCACCACCTGCCTCATTTCAGACAGTGGAGGAACTATAAAAGGCCTTGAGGCAGCTCTTGATCAGCTGTAAGTGGACCCTGAGCCATCCTTGAACCCAAACAGGGCTTTAAAAGTTAAAGCTGGCACCTTGGATTGCGCTCAAAGACAGCTGGTGAATGAGGTTCCAGTACTATGCTCCATCCACCTGGTCCTGGTTTGGCCAGGAGCCCCTCCAGAGGAAGAGAGGTGGTTGGCTGGCTCCTAAGAGGGGTTTTCTCCTGGCATTTCTGTTGCAGAATGAGATCCCCAGAGAATCTTGCCTAGTGCTTCCATTGTGCCAGGTGATGCCCTTCTCCTTTCGCAGGCATTTTAGCCGTTCACTTCTAAAATCTGTTAGTTTTAAATTGTTGCATCATTGCTCATTTTACTTCTATTTTACACTACAATTTTAAAACGTTATACTGTACTGGATCTTGTATTTTATTATTTTAATTTCTGTGTATCACAGAACAAGAAAGTAGATTCCCACTTCCATCACATTATGTGAAAAAGTAAGTTACTAACATTGTGTATCCTATTTAAGGCCATGAAGTCCTACAACTCCCACCAAGCCACATTCAGCACCCTAAAGAGGATGCATACACTGTGAGTTGCAAAGTTACATTCCTGTTAAATGAGGCCCTATGTCTATATGGAAATAAAGACAAACCAAGATGATGTATTCTTTGCTTTTCAGAAGGAAGTTAATACTGGGAAAGTTCAGTTTAAGAGACTGCAGAATCACTTCATTAATATTTACGGCACATATCTTGCTAGCAACCATTTACTGAAGATTAACCATTATGCCCCAGCTAGTGCTGGTGGGTGTGGAGCACTCAGAAATGTTGCATGCTGTAGGTATTAACATTAATGTTGGAACGTGTAGTCCATTAGCTGCTTCTTTCTCCACGAAAGTAATCTAATTTTCATTCCCACAGTAATCGCATGTAATTTGTCTTCCCACTTCTCATACCACGTATCTGCTTTCTGCTACTTTGTAAAGCATAGTCTGTTCACTTCTTTCTCACCTTGAAATGCTAAACTCGACTATTCCCTTGATTGTTTGCTTTCCTATTAATGTCCATTAGAAATCATATTTTAAGAGATAGGAGAACCAGCTGAGGGAGTCCTAAAGTGATTAAAAGTAAAATTACACATTAAATCTCAGACTATTGCAATAAGGATTATTTGACTGACATGTGTTCGCTCTTGTCCCAGGATGACACGCAGATGAGCTGGAAAAGGAGGAAGTAATGCTGTAGAAGGCTGAAACCTAGTTCAAAATATACTTGTAAAACCAAAAATAAATCCTTGTAGAAAATAATAAGTTCTTTTATGGAGATCCTTCACTGTCATTCAACACAAGTGAAGATATAGATAACTACCTCTTTTACATGGAATATGATACTGCAGCATAAAAACTTGAAAGTAGATTCTTGGACAGGAGACAAATATGATAGACAGTTGTGCTATATAAACCACAACCTATTTTTCTTTAAAATAATCAAGACTGGGAAGTTTTATTCCACTCTATGCACCACTTATATCTATACACTGGGGAGAATTTGGAGAAAAGAGTACTTCACACATATGTGCACATTTCAAAACTGGTGTAGTTTGCATTAATGTTATTCTCCGGAAGTTGTCCCAGAACATGAAATGTTACATACCAAGTAAAGTAGACATCAAAAAGGAGTAAAAATAGTTGCATAACCACTGATTCTATCCACTGATTCCAATCAGCTCAAAAGTAAATTTCACTGATACTATTGGGCCTTACTCCCGCTTGCAGCAGGAATGAGAAACAACGGGATAGTGCTACTGCCACTGGCTCTACAAGCCAAGCATGGCTTGTGGAATGGTTGTCTGCCTCCTTCTGTAATGGTCTGACGCTAATATAATGATCAAACTAGACTGTGGTTCTAGTTGCTTTATTATCAGTTGTGCTAGTTGTGTTGTGTTGCATTGCTTCATTTAGCTTAGCTTTGCTTACAATGGCAAGCCACTTTCTCACCTACCAAGGTCTCTCAAAATCCTCAGTACTCCACATATACAAGTTATTAGCTCCTGAAGGGAAGATACCCATGGCACCAATGGATCTCATGTATTTGTGGTTGTTTCATAGTTTTAAGAAATATTAACAGCAGGTATACGGAGTGCTATCATTTACGTATTTCTTTGATTTCTATTCCTTCTTTCCACCATAAAAGGGCACTCAGAGAAGCTAACAATAATGAAATGAAATCTTAAAACAATAATTAGCAATAATTAAAAGCACAATGAAAACAAAAAATGCAAGAAATAAACAGCATCCGACTCAATAGAAAACCTTTCCACTTAATCAGGGCAGCAATCCAGGAATAAGTTTCATCCTTTCCTCACCTGCCACAGTCCCACCACACCCCAAGATCTGTTAATGAAAGGTGGGGTATAATGTACTAGTAATGATACAGGAGAGAAGGTCACATCTAATCTCTGCACTTGATACACAGCTCTGAATATGTATTCTTTTTTAAATGGATATTCATGCCCCTACAATTAAGACAAGGTATGTGTGTGTACTTGATTAGAACTGTGTGATTTATCTTTCTTGGGGTATAAATAAGATTCTGCGAGAGATCACAACTCCAGAAATTTACCACTGGGTGAGGATGCTGGGAGCTGGAGTCCAATATATATGGGGAGAGCATCAGAATGAGAAAAGCTGAAATAGAATATTTAAGATTGTTCTGCTTTCACAGACCACAAACTTCTGTTAGCTTCTGTGCAAGTGCTCCGCTCTTCACCCCCACTGAGCGTGGCAGATGCATGTTTCACCTCTCTTTACACAGAAGCACGGCTGTTCTGATGATTAAAATTAACTTGCCAGGAGCAGTGATATTAATTAACTGAAATCAGCTTCCATCTATCAGCCCAAAACCTCGCAAGTTATTCATTTAATCTCAATAATAATTAACACATAGGAACACACACAACCCCAGTTGCAGTTAGCTAATTTTGCAGCAAGGGGAAAAGATGGTACCTTAGCAGTGAATAAACTATGCTGCACAGAAGAGAAAGTGGGCAGTTTAGAGATTAAATAAGAATATTACAGATTGAAACAGAAGTGTCCGCATAGCAAAAGAAGCACAGCAAGAAAAGCCAATAGAAATAATTGTTTTTCTAAATTTACAACCTGAAAATGACATTACAATCCCAGGGGGTCTGAGGGGTGTGCGTGGGAGAGAGTGGGTGAAGTGACACCTTGTCTACCACTTCCACAATGCAGTCCTTCCCTGCTAGTCAGGATAGGAGGTGTCAGGCTGCTATACATGTAAATCCTAATGCTGCCATATAGCCTGAAATGCCTGATCCCCACTAACCTTGGTAACTAAGCAGGGTACAGCCTGGTTAGAATCTGGATGGGAGACTTGAGTCCTGCACGGAGCAGGAGGTTGGACCCAATGGCCTTCTAGGCCCCTTCCACCCATGTGATTCTATGATTTCATGAAAATCCTAGTTTTCTTCCTGGAAATGAAAAGGTTTGGATTCAAGGATACCTCCACCATTGACTCTTTTCCTGCGAGCAAATAGACCATTCGGGATTCTGTGGCAAAATGCAGGATTCTACTTGCAGAAATAATGCTTCTTTTTAAAGAAGGGCAGAGGTATATGCACTGTTTGATTGGCAGTGGTGATGAAAGACCCTCACTGTGCTAGGGCTGCTTTCCGAAGACAGATGGGGTTCTGCAGGCAGTTGACAGGTGAAGCAGTGAGCAGGCAGTACATTTGAGAAAGCTGGATTTGAGAAAACCGAAAGTGGCTCATTACCTATTCTGCGTGAGCTTAAGTGCCTGGGCGGGGGCGATGGTGGAGGACAGGAAGGCCTGGAGGAATGTTGTCCATGGGTCAGACACTCCTTCGTGACTAACAACACCACCACCACCTATTCTCATGTGATGATTTACTTGGTTTTGTGAGAATGAATGTGATGTGATAGGGCTGTTACTATAAAAGCACTTGCGATGCGTTAATCAGAGTGTAATTGAACACCCCACTAGTTACAACACAGTGTCTACATAATAATTTTAATCAAAACCATCATAAAAATAACAGGGTGCCCATTGAGTGTGCTGATCAAGTAAGATACAATTATGTGACACAAAGTATAAAAGCAATAAAAATATCAATGTAGGTTATAAACAAGACCATGTTATGTTGAAGATAACTTATAGAATGAAAATTTCAGATATACATTAAAAATATCAGAGCCCTGCTTCTAGGATTAATTAAATTCGAAGCAAAACATCTCAAATTACTGGAAAAATACTTTTTCCTAGGCAATGGTTCTGGATAAAGCCAGGATAAGTTGTGCATCTGGACATTTAGGACAACTTTTCCAATATATGTTGGTCCCAAGTTGCCTAGGAGACAGTAGAGCCATAGGCAATGCCAAAAATACCTGGAAGTCAGAGAGGGCAAGGAGCACATTTCTGCTGCTATCATCTTGCTACTGTTTGGAACAGTCACAGCCACTATGGTAGTTTCCTAGCTGGAAACAGCTGCACAGCTAAAGAGAGGAACCTTCTGCTATTACCCTTCTCTGCTGGGAAGGGTGACATAGCCAGCACAGAGGAAGTACACTACTTCAACTTGATGAGGTTGCTGACATTAGCAGGAGATAATAACCCAATCTGCAATGTGTGTTCACACTTTTCTGACTTCAGTGAACGCTACCTTTTTAAAACAACTGTAATTTTCGTTAGAAGAAAGCGTGCATATAATATTTGTTTCTTTCTCATATGTTAAGCTAACCAGTAAGCAAGTATCCCACCCAAAAGAAAGATGCAGCTAGGAATGTATCCAGTATCTTGCATAAGCAATCACAAGATTTTAGTTTGTTCTGGTATTAAAAGGTCTCCGGCTGTCCACACATACCGAATGCCTTCTCTAGACATCACGACAAGCCACACAGTGGGCCAGCTGGTTTTGCACAGATAATCAGGCTCAGCATGGATGGATGGATGGATGGATCACCGCATCTCCTTCTCCTCTGTCCTCATCATTCCAGCAGCAGTGGAGCAGTGTCTCCTCTCTCACACAGCAGATGCCCCTTTAAATGTCAGTCCAGCTCTGTTTCCCTTAAAACTCCAATCCCCTGTAAAAAGGGGAGTGGTCAATGGGAAGCTCCTCTGGACATTACCCAGGTGAGACTGTAAATCCCCCTGCCACCCAAGGGAAGGCAAGCTGAAAGCCAGGAGCAGTTACTTCCCTGCAAGCTCCTAGAACTCAAGTGTAAGCTCCTCCTGACAAGGTTGTCTCCTCTTAAGCAATAAATTCCTGCCATCCTTGTGGGGAGATTGAGTAGTCTCCCCCCGAGTAGTCAGCAAGGAAGGCCCTTGCTGAGGCAGCACACAACAGATCAGCACAGAGGAGTTTTTTGCCAGCTGCCATAAAGGATATTTTGAACTGGCTTCCACCTTTATCCCAGCCCCTTGTGAGCTCAAACGGCTCTCCCTTCCCCTCAAAATGGGCTGGCAATTGGAGTGAGAAGTGGATACAGCCTGTGCCAGCTGCTCCAAAGGTGCATACCATGTATACCAGTGCTTAAGTTGACCCTTGGAACCAAAAACAGCAAAGCAAAAATAAGGCGGTTGTCTTATGAGCTGGGTAAAAAATCTCCCTAATGGTAGTTTGTCTTCTGCGTCAGACTGTGAGCCTCACGGGTACCAGCACACACAACCCAAGTGCCTGCCCTGCCCTCGCCAGGGGTGGTCACCCCTCTGGGCTGCCCACGGAAGCAGCGGCCAGGAAGGGGAGAATTCCCTGCTCCAGGAAAGTTCCTCTTGCGCCACGCCACTTTGCAAGCCTTGCATGTGGCTGCACGCCCTGTCCCAAGTGTGGTACCATCTGCCCTGCAGTTTTCAGAGGCACCTGCATTAAAACTAGTAACTTTTAAATAGGGCTGTAGGGCTGATATTTTGGGAACACTGTTTTAGCTGAAAGCATTTTTTGATGACTTACCATATATACTGGAATATAAGTTGCCCCGTGAAAAATTGGGGGTTGTTAGGGAAATCCAGGTAGAAAAGGTTGCTTATATGTGCCTTTGTGTTATAAAATCAAACCTGCACCCCTTTCTCAGAAAGCAGAAGAATTCCAAGCCAGGTTACTGTTTAGCATTGCTGTTACTTTAAGAAGATGGACTTCTTAGCTGGACTGAGAAGCTGCTATAGGCTAATATTACCAGTGGGGAAATACTGATGTTCCAATCAACTGCAGAGAGCAGAGACAAAGGTGCCCATTTGTTTCTGAATGGACCCATTTAATAATCTAGTTCAACAGAGGCAAGTACCTGCACAAAGTAGTTGTCAAACCAGTTTTCCTGAATGGTTCCTCCATCAGACACATTTGCATGTTTAAGCAGACACAGAGGCTGACCCAAACTGTCAGGAATTCACTGAACTGACTTGTCAGTTTTCTATCCTATTGTCACTGGCATTCTGATCTGCTTAGAGTATTGTTTTGTGTATGAAGATATCAAGATGCTATTATGTTAACATTATCTGGAAACCTAATACTCTGTACATGATTGGAAGGTTAGAAAAATGTCTGTACATGGGCTGTGATTTTGTAGTTGGCTGTGAGAAACACTACCTGGTAGCATGCTGCTGTAAGTAACTGCAGGGCGCCTGAGTGATCTTCCAATAAACTGCTGAGGTTCAAGGTGAAAGGGGTCTCCCCTTACTGAATCCAGTTATCCTGTCTTGCAGCTACTATCGAGATACCCTGACAGGATCATCTTATATGGCGGACATATGATAGACACCAGAAAAGCAACCCAACCTTCACCTCATCGTATACACGAGTCACCTTACACACCAGTATATACGGCGTTTGGCACTTCGGAGCAGGTAGCAAAGGCAGCCAGGTGAAAGCCACTGGACAAGAGCTGCAAGGACATTGCTCTGCTTTCTTCAAGAGTCTTGACAGCTCTTGTGTTGACTCTGCTCACATGAAATGACAAGTCACTGTGGGTAATCACGATACTAGAACATCCCATTGGCAATGCAGGGTAGCTTGCCTGAAAAAGCAAGCAAAGGTATCGTATATTCTGAAACCAACCACGATCTGCTTCCCTGGTGTTTTGCAACAAACAATGGTTATCACTAAAGTTTGCCAAGCACTTGGGGTCCTATCATTCCAAGTAGGTAAATGCGATTTCTTCTAATACCTTATCAAGGAAAAGTAGGAGCAGGAATGACCCACCAGCTGTATCGACTATGCCATGG
The DNA here is from genome assembly GCF_004798865.1 of Varanus komodoensis. Lineage (NCBI taxonomy): Eukaryota > Metazoa > Chordata > Lepidosauria > Squamata > Varanidae > Varanus > Varanus komodoensis. Next base: position 2,286,338 of record NW_025336345.1, on the reverse strand, counting down.
CTGCTGGTAATTTTGCACAGCAGACCCCTCAGTGACCTTCACTGTGCAAGAGATTTTGCATCTGCTCATAACCATCACATGCAGGACAACGCAAAAAGGAGGAATATTATTCATGAAGCTCTCAGAGCCTCCCCTTCCCACTCCACTTGCACCATACTTTTTACTTTTTTATTCACAAATATTTTTACCTGAGAAACAGTCGCTGTTTTTTCCCATTCAGATTGAGACCAATTCTGATCCTCATTCCTCATTCTGAATTAGCTTGATAATATTATCATATTGTCAGATATGGGATGGTATATGGCATCACACTCACACCATCATTCCTAGTTGTCTGGAATCATTTCCCAGGCAGCAGCCATGCCAGTCGTTTTTGTTGTTTTAGAGCACCAAAGAAGCTGCCAAACAGGTAGCTAACAGCTAGTTTAAAATAACGAACAGAACATGCTTTGAGGGGAGGGCCGAGGCATTTCACGCTTTCTCCCTTCCCAGAATGACTACAATTGCACCAGAAATATTCATAGGAACTTTTTTGGAGCAACACTTGAGAGAACTGCCCCTACCAGGGAACAAAGCAGCCTACCTCAAACTGGAATGCTTCAGATACATTGGGCAGTTAGCCAGCCAGCTACACTACACAGAGAGCTTTGGCTGTATTTCATTTGGTATCGAAATGAAATTAATAATAATATCTGGAGGGCACCAGAATGGGAAGGTTGGAACTATTGGCCTGATGCTCATGCTTGCAGGCCATTGTGAATCGCAGGACAGAGCCAATATGGAGCCAGGTGTTCTTCAGGACAGCAGCCTTCATTAGCACAGCATCCTCTCTGGACACGTGTGCTGCAAACAAGTCCAGGATTACAGGCAGTTCCTGGTTATAGACGAGTTCCATTTCTGAGAAAGTCCTTAAGTCGAATTTGTATATAAGTCAGATCACATATATAAAAAGCATATAAAACACTTAAGAAACACTTTCATATACACTAGAACATCTTCAACACAATGCAGCATTTTAATAATTATAATAATACAGTAATAATAAATAACTACAGGTACTTGAGAGAATCTGTATGTATGTGTGTAGATATACAGTATAGTTCTTAAAATAGTATATATAGGAAAAAAGATTGAAAAAATAGTAAAAGATTATTAAAGGTTAACACTTCTTGGACTAACATTAAGCCCAACCCTAACTGGATGATGATGGAGATGGGACTGGTGTTGGAGCAGATGGACCCAGTGCGGAGAGTCAAGGCTGGATGGCACTCCTGGAGGGTGGGGGATTTGGCACCAGAGTTTCTTGTTCTGACTTCACTGCTGACCAGCACCACTCTTTCCTCTCTCCCTCCCTCTCTCTCCCTCTTTCCTTTCCTCCCTTCCGATTCTTTCCTTCCTTCCTCTCCTTGCCGCCTGGTGCTTGCCACACAGCACCAACGGATGCCTGCTTGCTGCTCAAGGATGATGCAGAACTTCTGGGCTTGCTCATTTGTCAGTACAGCTTGTTCATAGCCCAGGCATTCGTAACCCAGAACTACCTGTACTGTCTTAAGTGTTCCTGATCTTAGACCTTTATCTGCTAGCAACAGCTGCTGCTGCTGTTGATTACATTCTGCCTGGTCCCAGTACTGAGATGCAAGGCAGCTTGCAATATTCACACATATACAGTTAAAACATAAGTAAAATATATAAAAATTAAAAATATAATTAGCTCAGCAATTTTAAAAATTCAGATTATAAAAGTTGAAAAAAGAACAGCAATAAAAACAACATAGATGATGCAGTTGCACAGGCCCGGACCATTCCCAAATGCCTGCCAGAACAAAAAGGGGCTTGTCTGCCTTCAGAAACGCAACAGTGAGGATGCCTACCTACTCTCCCTGAGAAGAGACTTCCAGAGCCTTGGGGCAGGCACTGAGAAGGGCCTCCCTTGTGTTTCCAAGAGGATGGTGGGCCCAAGAGAAGGGCCTCTGCAGGCATTAAGGGAGACTCGTAAGGCAGAATAAAGTCTTTCAGGTAGCCAAGACCCAAGTTTTCCTCCTTGGCAATTCGAAACAAAAGACCATTCTTTGGCAAAAACTGTACATTTGTGTTTACCGAATGTACATTCTCCATTGTACATTCAGTAAACACAATCAACACAGAATGAGTCTCTGGGCATGCACAGAGCAGCTACTTATGAGTACCCTCATTTTGAGTACCCCTGAGCCCCCTCCTTCCAGAAGGGCCCTTCAGTAGGTGGGAAAACCTCTAAGCTCTACTCCACGAAGCCAGCTGGCTAGCTCTTCTTTCCCAATGCCATGCCATGGGGACAAGAATTGCACCAAGCTCATCTGGCTCCTGGAGCTCTTATCTCATGCTCCCTTCCAGCAGTTGTAGCTCCTGGCTATTCTCACAGCCCACCTGAACACCTGAAATAGAATTGTAGCAGAACTGGAAGGATCCAGAGGACCATCCAACCCCACCCTCTGCCCAGAGCTGGCCTCCAGTTAAACCATCCCTCTCACATGGCTGTCCAGTTGTGTTTTGAATGCCTCCAGGGTGGGAGAACCCAGGACCTCCCTAGGAAAGTGTTTACAGTGTCAGGAAGTTCTTCCTGATCTCTAGCCAGAATCTGGCTTCCTGTAACTTGAGCTGTTATTCCATGTCCGGCACAATGGGATGATTGAGAAGACATCCGGGCCTTCCTCCTTGTGACCACCTTTCAAGTACTTGTAGAATGCTATCTTATCTCCCCTCAGTCTTCTCTTCTCAAGCTTAAACCTGCCCTGTTCTTTCAGTCTCTCCTCACAGGGCTTTGTTTCCATCCTTATTGCCCTCCACTAAATCCCTTCCAGCTTGTCTGCATCTTACTTAAACTGCAGAACTGGACCCAGTACTCCAGATGAGGCCTAACAGTGCTGAGTAAAGGAGAACTGGAACTTCATGGGATTTGGAAGTGATACTTCTAATGAAATAAGCCGCTCCACGTCTTTCAACCCAGTATCTGGAGGCCCAGTTTCCCTGGGCCCCTCTCCCCGTCTGAAGAGTCTGACTCTCCCTGACCATGAAATTTGCTTCAAGAACAACTGCCTCTTTCATGCCAAGCAGGCATTAGAGTGAAAGCCAGTGAGGGGTAGTGGTTAAAAGGGCAGGGCAGGACAGGGGCTCTGGAGAGCAAGGCAAGGTAGCAGCTGCAGCACTGAATCTCAACTTCCTGCAATGGGGCAGAAGAGCCTGGTTTTTATGCTGCAGCTGCCAATGTTGCTGAGAGCTGGCTTTCAGGAGAAACAACCCAAAATCACATTATTTGCAGAAAGGTTATTGGTCTTATCCCCATTTAAGTTGGATATACAAGTGGCAGCCAACTAGAACAAGACAAAAAAACCTAGTCAAGTTCAGATTTCAGCCAAACTGCATATATTCAGGCATAGAGTCCCTCACAGTTACCATGTATGGCCATGTGCCACCCCACAAAAAAAGAAAGCTTACCCAAGAGCCAGTTTCCTTGGGGCTAAAAATGTCTTCATGCCCAGCAGAATTCATCTGTTGTTTATTCTGCAAGCGACTGCACAAGCCAGCGGATCTCAGTTGAAAGATGCCTGCACTTTCAAAATAATCCTCTTCAGTTTCTGACCATTTTATCCTACACCAGTGTGTTTGCATCTGAATTATACGCTGAATTTGATAACAAGCTATGGCTGATAGAACAGACTGGTCTTTTAGAAATGTTCAAATATTTCTTCAGCAAGCAGAAATGATAGTGGAAAACGTATCTTTAAAAGCCAGGCATACACTCTAGACTCCATGAGATAAAGGAAAACAAATTATCTTTGGTTCTCTGAACCAAATTCATGCAGCATATATGTTCAAGGTAGTTAACCACTGTACCACAATGAAATTAAAGATTATGTAGTTTATTCCCCAGTCTGATTAGCCCTTGGATTCCTGTATTCAATATTCCACTTTTTATGTCCTACTACTGCATCTTCTTTAGCACCAGTAACTGAAAAGTGAATTTAAAGTAAAGCCAGCCCCCCGTAGCAGGCAAGAGGAGTCCTTTCAGAGGTCTGTAGTCAACAGAACAGTCTTTCAACCTCAGTATTCAGACAATTGCAAACAAAAAACAGTTTTTGTCTACTTTCTAACTTTGTTGACTTCTAATTTGGAGACCAGTCTAATTTGGGCTGATGGATCACATGCAGGCTCAGTCCAGACAAGAGAGAGGCACTGCTGATCAAAAGACAAACTAATCTGAAATTAGGGCATGGCCGATTCTGAATGACATTGCACTGTGAAATGCAGGTTCTCATCTTGGAAGTGCCCAACAGTGCTCCTAGAGGGTCAGAAGGACACCAGGAATGCCTCTCTCTACTTCAGCTAATTTGCCAGTTGCACCTCTTCCTGAATAAGGTGGATCTCGACAGCATGCTGCATTTATGTTATTGCAATGTACTCATTATGGGATTCCCCTTAAATAGTGTTCAGAAACTACAATAATGCAAAATATGATGGCTTGATTGTTCTCCGAATTGCACTCCAGAGCAGATTGAGGGGTAGGATCCTGAATGGCACCAAACAGAGCCAAGTATCTGTTTCCAAAACTAGATAATAACAGGTCACAGTCAAAACATACATATAACTTTGTACAAGGAATGAAGTACTGTTGACATATTATCTTATAAAGATGATTTCTGCAGATGGTACAAATGATTTTGTACAAATGAATGACATATGCTAGACAGATTTTCCATGTGCTTTGGAAAACACATTTCCTACTTTGTGATAGCTAAGGATTTATTGATACAAATTACCCTGCAAGATTTTACACTAATAAACTCTTCAAATGTAGAAAGTATGGTCCTGCGAGAAATCTAATTAATCTAATGAATTGTCTAATCTAGAATACTAATCTGGAATACAGAAAACACAACCAGTCTCTAGGGTGCCATTTTTTTAGTTGCTTCCATATATCAATACGACTTTTGAGTTGCTTAATTATCTCACTAAACTATTATTTTCATTAGGACTCTTTTTTTTCCATCTTACCAAGAATAAATGACTAGAGAGGGGAGAATTTAGAACACATTTTCCTCTTATATATATGCCATCATTTATGAATAGCTTGAATACTTGGATCCGTAGCAGTTTTAATTTTCTTCATGGAATGTCTGCTTGATACCTGAGGCACCAAAAGTCCAGGATCTCAAGTGTTCATCACAGTTAAGTCTGGCCACTGGAGTTTCTTGGTATATGACATACATATGCACACTGAGCCAGGATGTTTTGATTAAATTTGGCTTCTATTGCACAGGATTACTGTAAGCACAATATTATAAGCTACCAAGTCCTGTCTGTTAGGAACCAACCTGTCATAAGCTTATGTTTTGCTGTAACCATTATCTTTGAGCCTCAGCATAAAAATTTCCTTAAAATGGAGTGGACCCACAGTTACATGAAATGCTTTTTGCATTTTACTATTTTTAGGTCTGACAAATAACCCTTCCTTTGAGTTTTTGTACAATGCTGTATGCTCTTGTTCTCTTCTCTCCTTCATATGTGTGTACGCATGCAGATAAATATACACATCTGAATCATTTATTGTAGTGTTTATTGTAGTTGGTTGACATCCTTTTACTTAATTAAGGCAAAATTACTACATTTATTAATGAAGTGTGGGATTTGAAGGGAAACAAGTAATCCATTGGTAGCCGGAAGACTGTGCTATGTTAATTTGTCAAGCAAATTGGAAACATGATGTGGATGTCTAAGTAACTATATAGCTTCAGGCAGTTTCTGAAGGTATGAAGAAGAGAATGCTCCACATAGGCAGTCTATAAGGAGGGACAGAGCCAGGGCTGGTAGGAAAGCACCTTTACCCTTGTAAGTCTGATTTCTAGACACCAGCAAAACCCCTTGAGAAATGAGTGCAATTACTGGATGAGCTAGAATATCTCTGACCTCAAATGGAAAGCTAAACTACCATGGAATGAACTTGATATTGGTTCATCTCCCCATCCTACTTCAATGTCTTCCTGCTTTAGCAATCACAGTCAGGAGAAGTGAAGCCCAAGAGTAACTTGTGGAGAAAGAACTTAAATTCACTACAAAAATACCAATGGAACAAACTTTGAAGTGGATTGAGAATGTGTTGAAATGGATTGAGCTTGCAAGTGCTATTTAAATCATGTTCTATCACAGTTTTCAACAATTGGTTCACTGATTTTAGTCCTGTAGTACAAAGCCTGATGCTTTTGGAAGTGCCCACAGGGGTCAAAAGAGGTTTGTTTGTTTTTTTCTTGCCAGACACATCAGAGATTCTGACTTAATAACAGGATTTGTTCTGCTCCCAGTTTCTGATGGAAGTTCTTCTTGTCCTCAGTTGACAAGTGGGGGAGACAGATGAAAATGATGGAGCACCCAGCTCCTCAGAACTCCGACATTTACTGATCTTCCAAGATCCTAGTTTATCATGAAACTGGCAAGATTTTTCCGCAATTCTTTTACTTGCCTAAACAAGCACACCATAGCTGTTGTGCTATAAATTAATTCATCAGGGCAGCAATTTGAGTGCTTCATTATTGTTAAGGTATTAAGGTAACAAGAGCAGTTTTCATGTAAGAAAACAATGGTGGAAGAGAAGCTAGAACCTGTTACTGCTTCTTCAAGTGGTCATTTGTGAATTGATTAATATGGGTTATGCACCTGCACTGAATAGTAATCTGTGGTATTCAAGAGCTAAACAATTTTGCTGAGAATCCTGCCATCCTCTTCTGAACATGCTGTTGGTATGGTTGGCCTGCACCTCATTTTTGGGTCTATCTCAGGGGAGAAATCAAAGAAGGCAGTGCACTGAAGCAGGGACAAGGGTGGGTTGCGTGAGTTTGAAGATGACCATTGAATGAAATACCATTACAGGTAAGCAACTGTCCTTCTTCATGATATCTATGGCACACATGTATAGGTGACTGAAAATAAGTGACTTACTGGAAAAGCAGATGTCACACCAAAGTTGTACAGAAATTGTACAAAATTTGCACCATGCAGCCCACAGAGGGTTGCTTACAATGAAATTTGAACCCAGCACATAGGCCCCCTCTGAGAGTCAGGCAGAATGATTGTGTCATACAGGCAGTTATTTTATTTCATACCTTCTAGAATCAACATCCCTGGTGCGTGTGATTGTCCATGGTGGACCTTTGTTCCTGTCACTTTATCTCCTGCCAGCAGCCTCAGTGCTATGACAAGCATACCATCCGCACGGCTGCCCTGTCCTTATGAACTGACTCCAGACTTAAGGCTGCATGTCCTATGGGCCACACCTGGCTCTGATAATTCTGTGCTGATCTGACACTGCTTTCTACGGACCATTGTCCTAGTTGTGTTCTCAGCTCCCTTTCTTAAGTATTAATCCCTTATAGCTTCCTGAAGAATCCTTAGGGAGGCCAACATTGCCCTACTAGTATGTGCTGCTTTCATACATACAAAGTGGGAATAAATGTCATTGTGAAGAAACCCCCAATTTAGTGCATTCCTTTCTAAACAATAATAAATACTCAGGTCCTGCTCTATATAATCTGTAAGATTTCTCTGAGCAGAAACAATGCCTATTATTTCGCTTTCAACAACTTATTCTTCCTTCCTAAAGTCCAAGTCAGGAATACACATATCTACACAAAATATCTGATCCTTGTTTGAGGCATAATAATGCCCCATCTATTCCACCCCCTCATTTTACCTTCCTTGAGGTCACTGTCAAAACAACTCCCATGGTCTCCCAGCAGCAGAACATGTGTCCTTTTTTCTGAGCCTTTCATACTCTAAGCAGAGCCCAACAACATTATCAGTCCAGTGAGAGCCCTTGGATAAAAAGAGCTGTCTGCTTAAGCTTTGCAATATATCAGAGTCTGCAGACATGAAAGAACAAATGGATGAAGTAAGCAAAGTTGAATTGCAGGGAAAAGGAAGAAAATAAAACCATTAACTAACTGCACACACAACTTTTGAATTCTCAATTAAGGGATATGCAAAACAAGCAACTTGATGAGGCAACACATGTCTTAAAATGCTGTGTTACCACTCTATCAAACATGAAATGAACAATGTTTTTACAGAGAAAATAGCCATTCTTCCCTGAAGCTTTGCTTGAGCAAAACTAGCAGTTAGCCTGTGAATTAGCCCTGTAATAAGGTCATCAGTGATCATCAGACAATAATTTCAGCTAAACTGAATAATAAACAAATGAAAATCATCCTGGAACAACGGCAAAACCCAAAAATGAATTATGTCTATTATTTATTTAAAGGTAATGTATTTGATGTATTTTAATGTTTAGATACTAAGTATATGAATTTAAATTATATAATTTATTTAAATGTGTGACTTCACAAACTAAGTGGCTCTTCAACAACTTCCACACAATAATATAATTAATTTAATAAAAGAAAACCAGAATTAATATAATACAAAATCATCACAGTAATAATAAATTCCATACAATTAATACCAAAACAATAGTCCACAAAAGCAGATCACAACAACTGAAGCATGACAAACACCAGGGCAACTAAGTACCTATTTAACTGATTAGCTGGGCAAGTTTTTCCTTAAGATGGGTTAACACAAAAAAGCCCTGCTCATTCATTGACACCTTCCAAGCTTCTTTCTTGAAGCTTGCCTCCCTCTGCCATGGCTTTTTGCGAAAATAAATTGGAAGGGTGGGGGAAAATATCTATGTCATTTTAAGCTACCTGCTGGAAGTAAAATGAAGTAAGTTAAAACAACAATCTTATCTTCACTGAACATACTCTGTACAAAACTATGTTGTATCACTAATTTTTGCTAATGAACCAACAGTTAATTTTAGACAGAAAAGTAGCATTAATGGAGCCCTTTGTAAGGATGAGCAAATAGCTTATTGAAAGCATCTGTATTTTTGAATAAATGCACTTTGATTTAAATGGATTAAGCAAAATATTATCATTATCATCATTAAGGTATATTCTCCCTTTTTTCCCTCTTGTGCAAAACCCAAGTCAGGTTATATGGATTTTTTTTTTAAACATAAATGCTTTGATTCAGCATTTGCTGTGATCCACGCATATCTTCTCCGGAAGTCCACCTCCGAGTGCTCTTTTTCAGTGAGATCAAAGGGGAAAGGGCCAAGAGGAGGCATTCTCAGCAGTCGCACCCAGACTATGGAATTCATTCCCCAGGGATATGCAGCCAAGCTTTTAAATAATTTAATTTAAACTTTTTAAATATTTGTTATGTAATACTTATTTTAATTTTTGGTTAATTTTTGGCTGTATTATGTTGTGGTTATATTTAAATATGAGATGTTTATCTAATATTTTGTTTAATGTATTTTATCTGTTTATTAATGTTTACTATGCTGTATTATCATTTGTAACCTACCTAGAGAACCTTCAGGTTATGGGGTAGCATAGAAACAACATGAAAGAAAGAAATCTAAAAAGGCTATGATAGCAGGTATCATGTTTAGCATGCAGACTCGAACATCTTGTAGCTGAATTTCGTTTAACATTCAGCTTATCATTAGTATGGCATATTCTGTTTGCACAACTAGCTAGCCAGATGCCTCACAATCAGAACATGAAGATAATGACTTCCTTGCTGTTTTTCCAGAACTTGTAATCAGAGGTACCCTGTATGAGGTACTTCTGATTACACACCTTTGAGACACACCTTTTATTAGTATCTTAGCTACAACTGCCTAACAATGGTTAATGTAATTGCGCTTTTGCAACCATTTATATAAGCACCAATATATGTAGTGACATTAGTCTTTCTCAGTCAGCTTTTTTTCACAGGATGGCAGACAAAAGCACTGCTCTGGTAGTCACTGGGTGAACAAATGCAAAAGCGGGGGAAGATTAGAAGAAATTGCAAAGAGACTTTCAACAATGGGCTCACAAAGAAACAAAAGCTGACAAAATCATAAGCACATGGGACCATATCCTGTGGAAGCTGCAAAGGGATTCCATTTGGCACCAGTGCACTTGCTTACGATGAACAGTATCTGCCATTTTGATGTTCAGTCTCTGGCTTAGAAAGATCACTTTGGAGCTCCTCGGAATCTTTTTTTGGTTTGATCACCCTAAATACTTTGGTGAATTGGCCACTTCATTTCCTAGGGAGAAATAACTATTTATTTGCACTCTAGGCTTTTTATTTTTTTCACCAGATACTGATCCATAAGAGAATTCCACCCACTCTGACCTTGTTCCATGACTGCTATGTTTGCTCTAAAATTTTTAGAGAATTTGTCAAAAGCATTTTTGAAATCTAAGTAAACAATGTCCAGAAGGTCACTCCATTCACATATTTACTGATACTCTCAAAGAACTCTAAAAGGTTAGTGAGACATGATTTACCTTTGTGGAAGCCATGATGATTCATTTTCAGCACGGCTTATCATTCCATCTTCAATAACATTTTCAACCAATTTGCTCAGAGCAGATGTCAAGCTAAGCAACCTGCAATTTTCCTAACCTTCCCACACCCCTTTTGAAAAATGGTTATACTGGCCATTCCCCAGCCTCTGGTACAGAGGCTGATCTTAGGGACATGTGACAGATTTCTTTATGAAGCTCAGCAATTAATATTGGAGTTCTTGGATAGCTAGCATTTGGACCCAGTGATTTACTACCTTTCAGTTTGGTGGGTTAAGAACTCCATCTCTTGTCACCACTATCTGCCTTAGTTCCTGAGACTGTCTTCCTAAAATGCATACGTTCAGGAGCAGGTATCTACCATGTAACTTCCGCTGGGAAGGCGGGTGAAGGGAATTTATTCAATTTCTCTGCACTTGCCCTATTCTCATCTGCTACTTCTTTAATTCAGTTATAATCCAATAGTCCAAGTGCCTCTGTAGCTGGTTCTAATATATTTAAAGAATTGCTTGTTCTTATCCTTGATGCAGTTAGTGATATGCTTTTCAAAATGCATTTTTGTATCTCTATCACCTGCTTGCCTCCTTCCTTCCAATGTTCCCTTCAGCTTTCCTCTCTAGGGCAAGTCTTCCATTTTCAGAAGGAAACCTCCTTTACCTTCATCGATGGTAAACTGCCATTTGGATAGCAGCAGCAACAAACCTTTGTTAATAGTGACAGTAGCTATCTTAGATGGCTTTAAGAGTAAAGCAAGCAGATTAATGAGGACAGATATCTTAATGGTTACTATTTTAAAAGTTAAATTACTCATGAGGGGATCTCCAGATTAAAGAGTGCCACTGATTATCCTCTCTGAAAATGACTAATGGCTTCAGGCCTTGACTATGGACTTCCTAAAGACAACCAGGTGGCCACTAGGGGAAACAAGATGGTGAAGCAGAGGGGCTTTCATCAGATCCAGCAACATTCCATTTCTTAGGAAGGAAAGGGGCTTTAAGAAAACTGGATCATTGGCAATTCCTTGACATTTTTTCACAGTCACTTATGCAAATAGTAACTGATAATTTAGTAAAATAGAAACTACCAGTTAACCAACAAGGCATCTGCAGTACATTAATGGATGTACTGGTTATGTTAATAAACAGAACAGAACTGCAATGGATCTACTGAAGAAAACCAACATAAATTTGATTTTACTGCCCCACTCTTCAATGTCTAGTAGTAACATATTTGCTATTATCCATTATTTCTTTCAAGATTAGATTTAAACCTGTGCTAAAGACAGCTGGTCTTTTAGCTCATCATCATCACTTCCATGATGAAATCATAGAATCTTACAACAATATCAAGAATATTTATCCAATAGAATGCAAAATTTTCAAATTAGAAGTTACAAATCATAATGAGGTTTAAATATGCATACACATCGCACATCAATAAATATATAGCAGGATTAAACAATGCAGTACTAATTATGCTAGAGCCAAAGAATGGAGAAATAAATATAAACAGCAAAAATAACCACAGTGAGCAGCAACCTTTGTAGCTGGAGCCAGTCAGTGCCCCACCCTCCCAGGCCAGATATAATAAGCCTGAGAAGCAGGGGTTATGACTTGCAAAACTCGCAGCTGGATGGTTTCTCACAACACAATTATTTCCCTGTAATTTATCTAAGCAGATACACAAACTCAAGAAATGCTTTGGAAAACCAAATTAAAGATTTGTAATACGGTGCATAATATAAGATGAAAGAGCCTAGAAAATTACATTAGAGATTGTGCTGTATGCTTGCTCATGTGTTTCTGATACATTTTTAAGAAAGATTGTTGAAGACAACCCCGTGTGTTCTACCTTTGTTTATCAGATTTTTGCATTAAACAAACTGCAAAGTTCAGACAGCTCAATTTGTCTGCTTGAAAGATTCGTTATAGAGATCCGTTGTCTTATGGACTTAGCTGCATAAGTTAGAAAACTATCAAAAAGAAAGAAACAATTGTCAAAAGACAACCCTCCAAACTATAACCATTATTTCAATGCCCTTCCAGAACTTCAAATAACTTGTAAAACAATCACCACCATCATCTTTGGCTACCTATAGAGCTAATCCCTTTCAAATTCTAAAACCTTAGTTGTATTATAGGGGCAGATTTTCACACAGATAAACTACTTCTGATAGGCATAGATGTACTTTCCTCTAACACTGTATGCACTCTGTCCTCTAATTTCTACACATCTTGTTTCATATTGCGTTATCATGGTCAATATGTAAAAATGTTTTAAATTCTAGCATTCATGTTATATTTCTAAAATGAGCAGGAACAATTCTGTCCGGAGGTGGGGAATGATAATTGCATTCAAGGAGAGTTCTGAGGGGTGGTCAGAAAAGCTGATTTTTTCCCATTAGTTTCACAGCAGAGGATGCAGAGCAGATACCTGTTCCTAAGCTTATGTATTCTGGACTAGTCTGAGGAGTTAAGGCAGTCAAGAGTAACAAAAGATGACGCTGTCAACTTTATTGAACAATTGAAAGTCAGCAAACCTCCTGATCCAGATGGTATCCATCCTAGAATTCTCGAAGAACTCAAGCATGAAATTGATGACCTTCTTACCAAAATATTCAATATGTCCTAAAACCAGACCTTGTATCAGAAGACTGTATAATGGCCAATATAACACCATTTTTTAAAAAATGACTCAGTGGATATCCAGAAAATTACAGGCCAGTTAGTTTAACATCTGTTCTGGGTAAACTGCTTGAAAGCATTATTAAATATAAAATCTGTATGCACATAAAGGGATAAGCCCTCCTGGAAAAAAAATCAGCATGGCTTCCTTAAGGGGAAGTCTTGTCTCACTATCCTATTAGAGTTCTGTCAGAGTGTCAATGACACTGTTTACTTGGACTTCCAAAGGGCAAAGTCCTTTACCAAAGGCTCCTGATCAAACTAAGCAGTCATGGAATAAAAGAGGATCATCTTATAGATCACTAACTGCTTAAAGAACCGAAGGCAGGGAATAAATGGCAATTTCTCCCAATGGAGAGATGTAACTAGTGGAATCCCACATGGTTCTATATTATAACCAATGTTTTTCAACCCATTTATAAATGATTTGGAATTAGGAATAAGTAGCAGAGTAGCAAAGTTTGCTGATGACATCAAACTATTTAAGATGGTTAAAATCATAAAGGCTTGAAGGAACTCCAAAGGGAGTTTTGATGCCCAGGAAACATGGGCATCAAAATGGCAAATGCAGTTCAGTGTAAGCAAGTGTAAAGTAATGCATGTTGGGGCAACTTCAAGTATACGCTGTTGGGTAGCTAGCAGTTCCTGAACAAGACAGGGATCTTGAGGTAGTAGCAGACAGCTCAATGAAAATGTTGGCCCAGTGTGTAGCTGCTGTGAAAAAGGTAAAGTCCACAGTAGGCATAATTAGGAGCAGAATAGAAAAATAGAACTGCTAAAAACTTCCCTCATACAGATCTTTGGTGTGATCAGACTTAGATTATTTTGTTTAGTTCTGGTCGCTTTCCCTGAGAAAGGTCATTATTGAATTGGAAAAGGTACAAAGAAGGTACAACAAAATTGTTCAGGAGGCTGGAACAACACCACTATGAGGAACGGCTACAACAACTGGGGCTGTTTAGATTAGAAAAAAAGAGCAAGCAAGAGGAGACATAATAGAGGTACTTAAAATAATGCATGGTGTAGAGAAAGTGGAGAGGAAGGCATTTTTCTCCCTTCACCGTAACACTCATTGCTTGAAGCTGATTGGCATGTGGTCAAGGAGAGATAAAAGGAAGTGCTTCTTCACTCAATGTATAGTTAAACTATGGAATTCCCTGTCATGGGAGGTGGTGATGGCCACCGATCTGGATGGCTTCCAACGAAATTAGGCAGATTCATGGAGTAGGAGGCTATCCATCGCTACTAGCCTTGTTGGTTGTGTGCTACCTGCTTTAGCAAAGGTGGCCTGCCTACATACACCAGTTGGTTGAGCAGGAGGAGGTCTTGCACCTATCCTCTTTGCAGGATTCTGTGGACAGCTGGTTGGCCACCATGTGTACAGAGTGCTGGACTAGATGGACTTTTGGTCTGATCCAGAATGACTTTTCTTATCACTTATATTAACTACAATATGAAATTGAAATACATCCACACAGAACTTCATGATATAATCCTGAATACTTTCCTTCAGCAAGTCAGCACTTCTGATTGCAGTATCACCTACTTCTAAGCAGACATGTCTACAAAAACCATCTACACGTGAGATATACCTTTTATTATTACTTTCAGATAAGCTATTTCATGACTGTAAGCTGGAATTATTTATTTTATTTATTATTTATTAAGACATTTTATGCCACCCCATTCGCCGAAGCCTCGGGGCGGCTTACAACAATAAATAAAACCAGTAAGTTAAAATATACTTATATTTAGAGAATCAAACTTTTTGCTTCTGTCACCCTCAAGTACAACACAGGCCTGCAGTAGGGTTATGAATCAGGTACCAATGAGAACAGGAATCCAATTATAAAGCATGATATTACACAGTAACTACCAACAGCAATGGTAATCACAATCTCTGTAGCAGTGTCTTAGTCAATCTGACTTAAATTTCATTATGCTTGGGACTCTTCTTAAATTGTTCTGTGTAGCTCAGGTATAGCGTCCTTGAATGTCCCCAGCACTCCACACCAAGTTCTCGTTCTCTCTCTCTCTCTCTCTCTCTCTCTCTCTGTGTGTGTGTGTGTGTGTGTGTGTGTGTGTGTTTAGCTGGGACTTGAGAGATTCTCATTTCCACTTGACCATGAAACTCACTCACTGGGTGACTTTGGGCTACTCATAACCTACCTCATGGAGTTGCCATTAGGACTAACAAAATGGAAGATGAATTACGTACACAGCCTTGGCTTCCTTGCAGGAAAAAGGGCAAGAAATAAATAAATAAAAGTAATGGTCTTAGTTTGCAGTGAAGAAATACCAGGGCACCAAGTTACTCCAAATCTAGCTATACAACTGAAAGTTTCTTCAGGGAAATTCTGGATTCCAGGAATATATTGGCCAGAATTCTTGTTTGTTTGAAACATTTTTATCCCATCCTTTACAAAAGTCTCAGAATGGTTATACAAAGCAGAAGGGGCAATTTCCTCTGACTCGAATTTTCATTCATGCTGTTGGAAAAAGAGAAATCAGTCTCACCAATGCAATTTTCCCTTTACAGTGTCCTGTGCGCTCCAACATCCAATGCAGCAAAAACTTCCTGCCTCCTTTTCTTGCAGCAAAGCTGCCTCAGAAGCACAACTTAAGGGTTCACGCAGATAATTACATGTTCGTGTATCATAAAGAAAGGAATACGTTCATGCGGTCACTTGTCCACAGTTCAAACAAGGGATAAAATTCAAGTCATTCTTAGAGTAGACCCAGTGAAATTAATAAGACACATTAGTCTCACGGGCTTCAACAGCTCAAAAAGCAGTTTAGGGGAAGCAAAACATATGTTCCCTTTAATTTAACCTTTCTTGCTGTCATCTCCAGTGCAAAACATCATGTAATGCAGAGCTGAGAAGGCTGTGCTCCTCCAGATGTAGGTGGACTACAAGTCCTGTCATCGCTGCCCACTGGCCATGCTGGTTGGGGCTGATAGGAATTGAGGCTAAAGCAATATCTGGGCAGGAGGCTATGGGTTCTCCATCCCTGCACGGATGCACAGCATTGCCTATTCAAAATCACGTTAGCTCATGCAGTGCAATATCGCTCAAGTTGAATGACCATAACAACAAGACAGCGTACGAACATAAGATGTTCATTTCTGTTTCATCTTGATCAATGGAAACAAAATCACTGTGCACTTACACAGATTCCGTCTTGGCCACTGTCATATGGAAAAGCTACTTTGACCATCCCAGCTGAGTGGCCATATGATATTTCCCATCACTGCTTCATATGGTCCTCCAGCTGCACAGACTATTGTGGACTGCACTGCATTTTTATCTCTTGCAAGGCATTGCTCTGTGGCACACAGAAGAAAACAAAGCACAGTAAGTAAAAGGTCAAAGGCATAAGCGTACTCAGTGCTCTCCTGGCTTCTCTTATGCAGCACCATGCTCGCTGTACAATTGGGTATTTCAGGAGGTTTAACACTTGGCATTTCAGATGAAATGTCAGGAGCATTGTGGTGAATCTCCTCCTGCTGTTAAATCTTTAGCACTGCCCTATTCTGTCCATTCCATTTCCTCTCAAATCTAGAACCAGGCAGAAGGGCAGGCATATTACCACCACTTACCTTTTGCAGCTGGTACTCATTTAAGGGATGATGTTTTTCTACTCTGAAACAAGATGCTTCCCACAGCCTTCAGCACGGCCAGTTTGCTCTCATTTCTCCACCACAGTGCAGCTTTTCCTCACCTGGGACATCATGCCACTTCAGGAGCCGAGAAGAAACTCATCTCCATTGGCTCAGCAACCTGACACGACTGGCTTTTGGCCTTCTTCTATACAGGGCTGCCAGATGGAATGCAGTTATCCTACTTGATCCTTTAAAAATTCCCCAGGGAGCAAAATGTGTGTAGCTGTTGCGCCAACCATTCTAGGGACTGAGAAGAATTTCAGAAATTGCTGGGAGTAGAACCAGAAGCAAGTTCTCTCCATGTCTGAAGTTTGTTTGGTAAATAATACAAGTTGAGTTGAGTTCAGTCCCTTTCTTTGCCTCTTAATGCTCAGTATCAGGCCCCTAACTTGCCAGTTTCCCTCCACCATACTGCTCTCCCATGCTTTCACAAATTTACCAATAAAAGAAAATGGACATGTGGTAAAAAGGGTAAACTTAAAGACTGTTTAACTTGCTTCATGTTTCTAAGCTACTCATTCAGCTATGAACGAAAACTTTGGGAATCTGCTATCCTTATTTATTTATTTATTTATTTATTTATTTATTTCATGCCTTTTTTCCTCAAGCCAGCTTAAATACTCCTCTTCTCCATTTTATCCTCACAACAACCCTGTGAGGTAGGTTAGTCTGAGAGTCATTGACTGGTCTTAAGTCACCCATGGCATTCTGCAGCTGATTGGAGATTAGAATCCAGATCTCCTGGATCCCAGCACAATACTTTCACGTCTGCACAGCACTGGCTCTCAGAAGGAATTTCTTTTAATAAGAATTAGAACTCTGGTGTACAGGGAAGGTTTAAGCATCTTGAAGTCTCAGCATGTTGGGAACCTACATCACAGACACACATCCCTTGTAAGTTTCAAAAGAATGCAGGGGAGGGGAAATCTAGCAAAATCTAGCCACTGTGCAGGCTCAGAGAGCCTTGGGCATATGTTCTTTCAGCTTCAGTGAAATTTAAAGGGATTTTGACTATTATTAAGGATAAGCAGCAGCATCTTCCTGATATGTGTAACCACATGTATTTTTTTAAATGGTGATGAAAGTCAAAAATACCACTTGTGGGATAGGCAACTAACTCCCTGGACTGCTTTAATACTGTTCACTAGAGTACAAAATTCACCAGAGACAAGTTCCTGATAAAACCTAAGTGTGGCTAAGGTTAGATGTATCTCTTAGGAAATTAGTTACTGATGTTTCACACATTTCTGAGTGTTCATGGGTTGCAACCCACCAGTTCCGATCTGCTACATAACCTTGATAAAAATATATGTTTCCCAACTTAGTAACTTCCCAATGATTTGACCTAAAATTTATCGCTTTCCTGAGCACTGGCTAATGCATGCTGGGAGAAATGGGAGTTAAAGGCCAAAACATATGGGGGCAGCAGACTGGGGAAGGGCCAACAAACTCTCTCTTGTAACCTAAAATAAGGGAAGGCACCAAAGCTCAGTGCTAAAACACATGCCTTGCAGGCAAACAGTCCCAGATTCTACCCCACAAATCTCCCTCACAATCTCAAGCAGTTGGGCTGGGAAAGACCATGAACTGCCAGTCAGAGCAGTCAGCACAAGGTTAGATGGACCATTAGTCACAGCCAAAGTTTGCTCCATAATAACAGAATGTATGTAAAGAGGAAAAACTGCCTAATATAGGCACTGCATTTTAGCAAACATATGCAGTTAAGTTTCCACATACAGCTAAAAACTGGTTATGTAAACTGCTGACAGACAGACCTTATACTTTGCTGTTTAGGAAATGAATCTGGTCGTGGGCGAGGGATGAATCTGCTACTTTTGCCATACTTATGCCAATGTTATACAGCATGTGAGTGATTCTTTAATCTGTAATACATTTCTTTAGATAGCATCTGAATGGGCCCATGGGCAACATGGAAGGAAGAGCAATTTGTTCAGAACTGCATAGCCTATGGATGAGATCAACTGGAAGACAGTGGTGCCTCCTTCATCACCTGCCCCCGTCCCACACAGTGTTTCCATGTTAAATCAGCTAACTGCAGAACTGCTGGCTCAGAACACAGGAGAGACTGAAGAAACAGAGGGATATATTTAGGAGTGTCTGTGTGTACATACAGATAGAGGAAGAGGAAGAAAATATATTTAGGGTACTGAAGTACCACAATCTGAAATATGAGTACTCATATTCCAAGTACAGGATAACTGCTAAACAAAATGTATTGGGAATAATAAGCTGTGTTCCTCCTATATCCCAAAGCCAACATGTTCCGCTTCGTCTCTTAATTGTCCATTGGGTAAGAAAAATATGTAAAGCAATAATTCAGTCAGACTTTTCACAGCATTTCTGTGGTAACAAACTATCCTAGTAACTTTAGTCTTAGATGAAAGTTCTGGATTCTGCAGTGAAAACTTCCATCAAATAAACCACTTTTTTCAGTGTCAGGGTCAAACTACACATTACGCCTTTAAAAAACAACACTGAGAAGCAACAAAAAAGGATTGCCAATTTTGGAGGAGGCAAAGCATTTTTAACCTTACCCCACACCACTTTCCTATTAGAAAAATATGAGAAGAAATAAGTAAATACACAAACTCAAAAGAAAAAGTAGCCCTGCACTGTTGCACTTCATTTTTTTTAAGCCAGAAGACCCATTCATGGGCATCCTGAATCATACACTTTAGAGAGAAAATAATCTGTTACTTTACAATGGAAGCACCATTGTGCCAATAGAATAAATATGTTTCCTGACCACTTTGAGTTTAACCTACCTCTAGTCTCAATGGGTCTTTCTGGTAGCTTGGTTCATCTTGGCCTATTTGATGAAGCTTTAAACTGTTCATTACCCCATGCCTATTCATGTAATTCTTCTATGATTTTTGTGGCATTACTAAGATGAGATGTTGGAGCTCTGACAACTAGGGGAAAAAATGATAGCTTTAAGCAGGGGAGAAATTTATCCAGAATTTGTTTTACTTCCTTCCTTGTACCATTTACCCAGTGAGGTCTTGGAGCATGACTGCAATGTATTGATATGTTGTGCAAAATTGATAACACAATTCCGTTGTAGGACAGAAATGCTAGCAGACATTTGTGAGGAAAGTGTGTCATACATAACCTGGTGAAAGAGGCTTCCAATTATTTTGATGCATTATCTTATTTCCAGCATTCTGCTGTATTAAAAACATCTTTAAAGGAAGACAAGAAGAGGTTGCACAGGAGCATTATCTTTGAAACATTTTATTTTCTTATATCAAAAAGTATCTCAAAGGACATCTAAGTTCTAGTGCTACTGCAAACTGAGGTAAAGATATTAATCGATATTTATTATTCAAAATTCATTAAGGAAATTAAAAATGGCTTCTTTATTGCCTAGAATTATTCTCAGTAAACCTTAAATTCTCCAAAAATTTCTGGTTTAAAAAACAGGATTTTGCTGCACACAGGACTGATTTCAGCCAATATGCTTAACCACAAAATGTGTTCTCCGTACTGAGTAGATTACATGGCTTTTCCAGGTAAATTTCTTCTTTCATTCAGAAATAACCAATAATATACTTTGAAAATTGCTTTAAAGAGGAAGCCAACATTACTATATTACTAATACCCAACCTGTGCATGTTCCATATTAATTCAAATGACCCATTTTTATATTACGTCCTAAATATCTCTTCATATCTGGATGGTCCTCCCAACTGGACTGATGGATCCAAATAGTTTTCCACATGCATATTTCCTTGTCATGCAGGCTGAAAAGCTTGTTGAAGCCCTGGTGGACCTCTGGAAAGGCAAAACTCAGGCACTTAAAACCACTGTTCTTGAACATGAAGCTGGACATGGAGGCAAGTTAGCTCCCTGGTGTCAATGGCAAGGAAGACTGCTAAAGAGATGGTAATGGGAGAGTTCTGATCTATGTGATTATAATGGACCAAACCTCAAATAAGGGTCTAATAAGTGGTTATGAGAAAATCTTTTCTGCCATTATTGCACTCTCAGTCCAATAGCAGTGGAGCTATTCTGAATAGCTGGAGGTTATTTGCATCTTAGATGTGCTCAACGGGGCACTGTGACCAATTGCTAGATACTGCAGTTGCTTTTATCTGTTCTGTCTTAGATGTTAAATTGATCATACCACTCAAAACAATTTTGGCTCTTGTTTGTCCAGACAGATTGGAGTTGTTATGTGAACATGCTCCTTGGAGAAGTGAGGTCAAATTCAGGTGCACTTGATACATCATAGCTAATGAAAGCTACCAGAGGTAGACTGGCAAAGTGGCCAGGAGGGGCAGTCAATATTTCTTTGCCAAGAACAGTGGTTTCAAAAAGGCTGTAGAAGGAACACTGTTGAAAAGACCCTCCCTTAATTGTACCACAGTGGAGAATGGATCTTGCCATGAAGTGGTTAAAAATCCTACCACTCACATTTTGCAAGCAAGGTCACTCACAGCTTTGCTTTCCTTTGACAGTTTGTCTTTTGACCGCTGTCAAGAAAATCAAAGGGAAGAAAATGCCTGATTCAGCTAATAAATAATGGCTGGTGCGTATAGGGTTGGTACCTGTAGTAGTCTGACAGCAGGTACCCTGTAGAATATTGAGCCAAATGAAACTTCATATTGCTGCAAGGAAGCAACAACAACAACAACAAACCAAACTAAAAACTGCCAGCCAGTACAGCCTTCCAAGTTGCCACTGTAAAAGGATTGCCAGTGACTGTCAAAATAAGGACCATGAAAGTCAGCTTCCGCAATCTTTTTTTATAAGTGTAAAATTCAAAAAGGCTACAGGAAGCCAATAGTGATTCTCAGTCTTGTGCGCCAGCTTGTACTGGTGGTGGCCAGGGTGAGCTTGGAAAGAACAGCAAGAGGTTCCACTTTTGCCACTCTTCCAAGATGCAAGTCAAATTAAAAACAAAGGTTATGTAGTGGGGTTGCCATATTGGTTGTCCAGATGCTCCTTTAACCTTAACTCAGCTGCGACTTTTCAGTTTCTTCTTTTCCTTTCTTATCTTACTTTTTTGGTGAGTCTCTACTTTGAGAAATGGGAGACCTTTGTGTCTCCACAGCTTCAGTGACTCTTTGGACTGAAGTTATTCTTCCTATGCTATTCCCACTGTAGGATCCTGCCTTGGGTACTCTGTTAAACTTTGCTTTTTTTTCATACAACACTTTTCTCTACTTGACTTCTGAAACCACTTCCTCTATTCTTCTCCTTACACTTCCCTCTTCATATAGTTCTCATCTTTCATTCTGTCTTCTTCCTGTTCTTTTCACATGCAACATTGTGTTCCTTTTATAAATAAATGCATGTTCTAAACTATTAAATCAATACTTTTAATTAATGTTTTCATGTGAAGCCTGAATTCCAGTTCAACTTTGATGTCTTATTTCAAAGGGATAATCTACCCATCAGCATAGATGTCCATGGAACAGAATGCAGAAAAGCTCCACTCTGACCCACCATGGCTGGACCAACTCATCCACCAAGTTCAGCCCCACAGCCAAGCTACCTGGTTTAGCACCATGGCTCACCAAAACACCAGATTATGGTAAAAGAGTTTTGGAGGATTAAGACGGTTTTGGGGCAGGAGAACTTGACTGTAGAAAAGAAAGGGGAAAGGACAAGAGGATAGCCACAATAATACAAAGCATCATTGTAAATTCCTGATCCCAAGCATCCAGACTCCTTGTTGCACCAGCAGAATAAGGCATTAATGCTAACCCTACTCTGTATACTCTGTATACTCCGTAAAGACAGTCAGGGGTTTTAGCCCTGTTCCCCTGCAATTAAGTGACGCCAGCCAATCGGAGGGGGCTCCATCTTCCCCAGCTGCCAGCAATGTTCACTCTTACTGCCTAAGGTAAACGACACTTCCCAATGTCCCTGGGCCCATCTTCTGCTGTAAGCCTGGCAGTGCAAATCGCTCCCTCATTGCTGACAGTGGGACTATCTCTCAAACCAACTAATTTTTAGTTAACCTTCCCAAGGCCTTTGCTACACTACACGTAGGAATATTTGGAGGAAAAATATAACAAAACCAGAATCCTTTATTCAATATTAGCTAGTTTTCTCTAGCAGGGTCCCACTGCACCTAATTACTAGTAGATAATTCTCAGTTTCTATTACTTTCTTGTTCACTTTTTAATGTTTCCCAATTATTATTTTTTAAATTGTGAAATATGTTTGTGTAACTTGCATTATTTCTTGTGTTCTAAGGAGATTTGTTCAACTAACTCTGTGTGTGAGAGGGGGAGAGGGGGAGACGGAGAGCGCAAGGACTGCGTTTATGTATATGACTGCCTAATTTGTCATATAGTCCAAATTTCTTATTGAATCTTTAGAGTCTGTGGACTGGCAGGGTTGTTCATCCTGTGGATTTAACCATGTAAGTTTAACCATGTAAGCCTTCTTACTGAAACAATTTTACAATGGCAAAAGTAGCTGGGAAGTTTATTTATTCATCAATTTAAACTGCTTTTTAAAAGCACTCTTAGAGCAGAATGGGAGTGGTGAGTACCACTCCCTTTTTCAAGACATCAGTGCCCACAGGCTAATTTCTAGAATAGTATAATACTTATAAAATACTAAAATTGGTTGAGAAGAGCAGCCATCTCCCTTGTTATCCACAAACAGAGCTGCAGGTACAAATGCAGACAGATTCTCTGTCAAGGCAGTTCTGTGACTTAAGGACATGCGATACCACACCATTCTGGCATTTATTGCCTTCAGTCCCTCCTTCCTGCCTTCACCACTTGTCTTGAACTTACAGTGCACACCATTTGTCTCTGGTGGTTATCAGATGCTCTATCAGCATCAGCTTCTTCTGGATGAAAAGTTTCCATGATTAACTTTCTGAATGTCAATTGCTTGCTGTACTCCAAATGCAGACTTGTTCATCACTTAGTAATAACATTCCCCGCTGAACAGAAAATGTGTCCTGAATAAATGCTGCAGAGAGAGCAGCTTAACCACTTGATAAGCAGGGCTAGTCAAGGCAGGCTATACTTTTCATTTCAAAGATGAGGATGCATAAGTCTCCTGCAGACCAAAAGGCACTGGCAGCATCAGGGTAATTGCGCCACACACAGAGAGAGGAATGGAGATGCAGGGTGAATTAAAGAGCTCAAACTTTACTGCTAACACAAGAAGATCTGCAAGGAGGCAAACCAAGAAACTTGGGTAAATGGTGGCCTATCTGCTTAGGGAGCCCCCAGTAAACAGCTAAGCCTCCTTGTGACTGAGCCCGTCCCAGTCTGAGACACAGGTAAGCCCTGAATGCCAACATAAAGACAGCCCCACATGGGTCCTTATTCTTGCCTGTTGGGGTTGGGAGAATAAATCGACTCCCGCTTACTCTGGAGAATAGCATTATCCTTTTGTTTGGCTCTTGCAACAACTGTGACCTGATATTATGCAGTTCTGCACATGATTAACATTAATATATGGGGAACAGCTAAACTTGGGGAAGTGAAACAAAGACTAGAGTATCCAAACTATGCAGCCTCTCCTTCCTTTTTCTTAGTATTAGCAGACAATGATATATTGGTCCTATACTTAGAATTCCAGCAAACCGTATACAAAATTAATTCTGTAAAATACCATTTCATTGTGTTCCTTTTTCAGCACAAACCATGTTTGTAAGTTGAGACTTGAAGCCAAAGTGCCAGATCTGGCCCTGTAAGAGTGGAAAATCCCTTTTTTAACTTCACAGCATTGCAATCATCTTCATCATCTTGACATTTATATCCTGCCTTTATTTCTCTGATGAGGAATCCAAACAGCTTACATGGTTTTCTTCCAATTAATTTCTTCCCTCACAGCAACCCGTAAGTTTGGTTGGGCTGAGAGTGAGTAACTAGCCCAAAGTTACCCAGTGAGCTTCATGGCTTAGTGGGGACTAGCACCCGGATCTCCCAGGTGTCAGTCCAAAACTCTCACCACCCCAACTTATGATGCTGTAAGTAAGCTCAGTACCATTTCAGGGTTTAGTTTCTTATCTATATGTTTGAGATTTCAGCCTTGGATTGATTACATCTCAAACAATAATCACTGTATAAAATAATAAATATCTATATCCTGTTTAAAATTCATTTCAAATACTTCGGAAATAAAGACTCCGCAGGTTCTCTTTCCAGATGGGTAAGTTTAAAATTTATCCTACTCCCTTCATCACCCGAATATGCACTTATCCACAAGCCAAATCTTCCATAATTCAGTTCACTTAACATGTTCTAGGCAGCTGACCATGATCCTATGATAAACAAGGTACGTGTTCCACCTCCAACAGGCACAAAACTTCAGACTGGGAATCTAATGTAACCAGGACATCTCACAAAGCTGCAAGCAACAGAACTCTACACACAAACAATTCTATGAAAGAGAGCACCAACCCAAACCAGCAATGCCTGGTTTTGAATAAGTAACTTCCAGGCTGTGAGTCTGTTATTGTTCATTTATTTATTGGATTTTTTTACCCTGCTTCATTAACCAATAAGACTCCCTGAGTGGGTTAGAGCCTTGGCCATTTGCACAAAAAAGAAAGCTTCAGTAAGTAATGAGTTCTAATGAGCTGCTTTTCTCTGCAGCTTAAGTGCTTCTTTGATTCATCCTATACTGCCCCAACCTTTCTGCTACGTCTGTTCAGCAGATTACACTACCACAAGCGTCTCTGCATGTTTCTTCTGTTCACATCCATACAGCTTTTTTGCCACATGTCTTTCAGTCCCTGCATCAACCTGCCCTCCCCACCACCACTCGGGTTTCAAACCTTGCCTTCACTTTATATAGACAAACTTTCTTCTCCCAAACTCTGGATCCAGTTCTTGGCCCACTCTGATTACAGTGCCATTGATAATATTCAATTTGCATTTGGAGTCCTCATGAGAAAAATTAGAAAACCAAGCACAGTCTTGCTTTTTATGGAAGAGTTTCCCATAGTGAACACTGACCACATTGGAGGTTATCTGGATATGTGGGCTGAAATGTCATCAATGCACAGATGAGATCCAGTTTTATCTGCCCTTTTCATCAAATCCAGGTGAGGCAGTGGCTGTTCTGAATCAGTGCCTGGGAAGGGTAATGGACTGCATCAGGGCCTATGACCTGAGACTCAATCCAGGCAAGGCAGAGGTACTGTTAATGGGTGGCTCTGCCTGCCTGGATGAGTGACATGCAATCTGTTCCGGTGGGGCTGCACTCCTCCTAAAGGGTTCATAGGACACCTAGCTACAGTTATCCATGTTGTGGTGAGCCCTCGTTTAGATTGCTGCAATGCATTCAACAAGGGTAAGTTGGGAAAGTTCTACCCAAAGGACTATCTCCTCCCAGATACATCAGTACAGATCATTCTCAGCAGTCCCTCCTTGGGAGATCCGGTCAAAAAAGGTGGCTACTAAGATGAGGCCCTTTTCTGTTGTGGCCTATGTAATGAACTCTGCAAACAGCACCGGGTAAACCCTTCATCTGGTTGGTCTCTGTTTTAAATTCTTTACTGCATTTTAATTTTTTGGACCATTGCTATGATTTATTTGGGTTTTTACTTCTATTTTATACTGTAATCATAAACAGTACATTTGTATACTGTATTTTATGGTTTCAAATTGTTGTGAACCACCCAGAGAGCTTTGGCTGTTGAGCAGTAAAGAAATGTAATAAATAAACAGTTACTCTGCTACTACCAAAAACAAGAATACAGATCAATAACTTAACGGACCATCGCCTACGATAGCCAGGATGCAAGATCTGAATTTCAGAAAAACAGTTCCTGCATTACGAAATACTTTCTTCTGGGAGCCGAGAAATAATTGTTTTCTCTTTTTCTCTGACTGAGGAATTCTGTACAATGCAAAAGCATGTTTCATAATTTTAATATAATTTACTATTAGAAGGAAGATACTATCGCTTCACCTACTTTTTACTGCTGAAGAGGCAGAATGACTGATTACCACTGAGAAATGTGCCCACTCACAAACTTAAAACCATTCCAGAATAGTGAGACATAGATTACATGATATCAAAAATTAAGGGGAAATTGTTTCTGAATGAACATGGCATTAATCAGGAAAGGAATGTGCAAGGGAATAACCAAACGATAGGCTTGGAATGCACTTCTAATCTTCCTGCTGATTAATTAAATCTCCTCTCCCTCTATTCATGTCAAATCTAATAACACAAAATAAATCTCCATAAACTGAAATGTGCCTTTTCTCCTCCTCACATTTTGCTATGCAATCACAACTTCTAATAATATATCTTGATGTTATTAAATCAACCCACAGAGTTCACTCCATTGTGGAGAAGTCAATAAGCCACAGTGACTTAGCTGCAAACAGTTAATGTTAACGAAGTTGGAGAGTAGGAAAAGTGCATTATTGGAAGCAGGCTGAACTTTGACAGTAAGCTCTTCCTATCTTCCCAGCTTAAAATAATCCCTTTCTTCCCCTGCATAGCAATTCTGCACTGAATTACACTAGGGCAGCAGTGGGGACCCTCTGGCCCGTGGCTGGATTGGCCACATCCAGCCTCTCTGCTTGGCCTCTGGCACTCTCCTGCTGAGCCCCAGCCTGGCTCTGTTGCCATGCCTGTTCACATCCCCTTACAAGCAACTGTGCTATCCACCCTTCTTGGGTCCACTGGCTTTTGCACATGCAGGTATGTGCACCCCTTTTGGAGGACCCTTGAAGTTTGGGGGGACCAAGTTTAAAGTTATCTTTGAAGTCTTCACAAGGCCCTTGAGGAAAGGCAAGTTTCCTTTTAACTTCAACGAGATGAAAACGTACTGCTACTGGTGTTAGGTGCTCCCCAGTCCCACTGGCTATCTGCACTTGAGATCTTCCCAAGGTTGGTCTGTCTGTCTCTCTCTCTGTCTTCAGCATTCTCTTTTGCCCCACTGAGATCTATCTTCTCTACATTCCAAGAGCTCCCTTAACTTGTTACCTGGAGACTAGATGGCACAACCCCCCTCCCCGAATTATTGCATTTGGGTCCCAGGAACAGACCAGTGGGCAAAAAGCAGTTGCCACTTAAAGGTTTCAGTGGTTAACTGGTAATACCTAATGCACACTTAAGGGTAGAGTCTGGCAAAGAAAGAAGGGCAGTAATGTGCAAGGGGGTCTTTTCATGCTGCAAAAAATATTGTGGATCCCATTTTTTATCCTCGGTTTGTACTAGAAACACCAGTGTGAATACAGGGTCAGTATAGATGAAGGGATGTGTGTGGATGCAATGGGGTGGGGAGTGTGTGATGAACAGCAGAAATTGTGTGTGCACAGGGCTGCATGGGAATTGTGGGAGGTGAGTGGATGGATGCATGCAAGTGGGGTGAGTGTGCATGGATGTGTGGATGGGAAACACATGGCTTAGAAGGGCACACAACAGAAAAAATGTTCGAGTTGTCTCTCCTGTGTCTACAGTAATAGCACAGTGTCACAACCATGACAGCAGCAACCTCCAGTTGTTCACCAAACTGTGCAACAAGTTTGGAAATGGAAATGCTCGAGGCAATTTGCCATCAAAGCATATTTTCCATCAAAATGCTCAAAACGATATGGTTGATCACATACAAAAATCCCCAAAATCCCATTTTATACTGCTTTCCAAGCCTTTTGACATGCTTCAGTGTAAAACTAAGCATCTCGGGAAATAATTAAGATAGAAGAATTAACTTTTCTTTAAAAGCATCCGAAAGAGCAAAAGCTCTGAATGACACTTACATACCATTAAAGATGTTCTGTGGTCAAGGCAATTTGAGATCGTCTTTAAAATGTTGGTACATTAATCTGTTTCCATGGAATAAACCTTAAAAGTATATCCTCCTTTTATAACATTTTAGGTTATAACAGATAATCTTACATTATATCATTGGGCCTATTATGTTCTATTACAGCTTGTCTTATATTCTGACTCCCAGAACATAAGGAGAACACTGAAATCAGACCAAGAGTCCTTCTAGTCTGCAATCGTTATTACTAATACTACATTTATATCCTACATTTTTTCTCTTGCAAGGAACAGAGGGCATATGACATAGCTCCATTTTATTCCAACAACAACAACCCTGTGAGGTAAGCAAGGCTGAAAGTGAGTGACTGCTCTAAAGTCACCCAGTGAACTTCATGGCCGAGTGGGAATGAAAACCGAGATCTCCTGGATCCCCAGTTCAAGGCTTGAAGCACCACACCAGCTCCCTGTCAGAACATCAGCCAATCAGCTGCCTGTGAGAAAGCTACAGAGGGGGCATTAAATGCAACAGCAGCCTCCCATTCATGTTCCCCACCACCTGGTATTCATGGGTATATTACCTCTGATACTAGAAGTGGTATGTAGCCAACATGACTTTGATTAATCCCCTTTTAAAGTCAGCGCAATTGGTGGTCATCATACACCATGCGGAAGTAAATCCGATACTTTTAATACATGCTGCATGATGAAGTCCTTCCTTTCATCTGCCTCATCAAACAGCTTCATGGGATATTCCTGCATTGCAGTATAATGAGAGAAGGAGAAACATGCCACCTAATCCACTTTCTCCACACCATGCATGATTTTCTGCATGGGCATCATGATTTCCAAGTCCCTTTTTCTAAGCTAAACAGTCCCACGTGTTTCAATTTTTCCTCATAAGGGAGTTGCTGCAGTCCCTTGAACATTTTAGTGGCCTATTTCTGCCATATCCATTTTTAGGTGCAGTAAGCAGAACTGCACACAACATTCCAAACACTTTTATATCACAGACCTGCATTAAAAAGCATGCAATTAGCAATTTCCCTTCCAATGCCATTGGTAGTTTTATTTATGTGGTGGGCAGCTTTCATGGCAGCCACAAACTAAGTTGCCCTTTTCATCAAATGGCCCACCACACTGCAAGACCTATTTCTTGGCCAGTCATTGCTTCCTTAAATCCCATCAGCTTATATGTGAAGCTTTTGCCCTAGTCACTTTCCACTTGTAGGTACACGACTGCAGCATTCGTATCTTTCTGCCTAATAATATTGTTCAATTAGGAAAAGAGGCCAAGTGTAACCATCGTGTCACACCACTGAAGAGTTTCAACTGTGAAAGTTCTACTTGGAACGCTTTTAAATGGCCCATATTTCTTTGCTCCTTTTATTACAACAGTACAAACATACAAGCAGAAATGAAATAGGTGATTTTTTTCCACCTCCTTTGTCCTTTGACATCTTAGGCCTGTTTTACATTTTAAACAGCAAATGAAAGTTGCTATCATTGTTTCATCCCCAAGAAATGGACAAAAATTAAAATAAATTAATAGTGGTACATGGGAAATTTCTACCATATCTGCTATAAAATGTATTTTTGTGCAGGACATAATAATACAGCTTTACTTTTACTCACATAAGAAACAAACAGCATAAATATGGCATTAGAAAGCAACGATCCTCTGTGGCTACTGGTTACAAGATGTTAAGCTGTATAAGCAAATGTGCAGCAAATGAATACTAGTAGAGTTTTCAGCGCACTTTATCTTCCAAAGTTTCCAATCCTATACAAATTTATGTGGAAAGAAGTCCTGGACCTACTTCTAAGAGAATATTTAAGATTGGGTTACAAGACATACAAAATCAGCATTCTTCCATATAGCTCATTCTTCAAATATCACTTGTGAAATCCGCATCAAACGAATGTAGTGCCTGTGGTTAAATACACAGTTTTGAGAACTGGGCTCACTAGAAGCCATTATTTTTCAAAAGCACAAATGGGAAGTGCTACTTCCAGAGGGAATGAAACGGTACATCACATATCATAGAACATGAAATAGACGCAGTAGTTGCCAATTAAGAATTTAAGGACAGGGTCCATTGCTGCCATAGAGAAGAAAACAGAGGAAGTGCCTCTAGGTAGACAAACCCAGGAGTTCCAAAAGACTGACAGCTACTCTTCAGCCAGAATAAAACTAACCTCAGCCCATAGGGGAGTGAAGAAGTATAGGTATTTCCAGCATAAATTTTATATACAACAAGGAAACTACAGCAGCAAGGGAGAAAACTGGGGAAAGGCCAATAAAATGGACAATCTATAGGAACCCATGCTCGGGCCATCTGATTTATGCTGTGCAAACCTTAAGTAATGCAGGAAGCCAGCCAAGGAAGGGCAAACCAGTCAAATGCAAAGGGTAACTGAGCTGCAAGAGGCAGTTGATTAGCTAGGAAAATATGCAGTAAGAAAAAGAGTGGATTGCTCCAATTAATTCCCCTCCTCGCGCATCGTTTTTCGAGATGCCTCCAGCAATCCAGTCTCTCCCATGGGGTACTTAGATTCCCAAACACAAAGAAGCTGCAACTACAGGTCTGGCTTTTAGACTTAGAAGAAACACGCCATCGAGTGCTGCTGCCGAGTATCAAAAAGGAGAAGACGGAATGGAGAAGAGGAAAATTATGCAAGGATATTTTATTATTTTCTTCCCCATTCTCCTTTAGCACATCAAGTGCCTTCTGGCCCTTAACATACCCTTCCTCTTACAGAAAACCTGGCATTGTGTCCGGAATTCTTAACCTGTGTCAATTGTTTAAAGTTTAAATATAAGTATATTAACAGGACAATCAGCGAAAGTTCTCTTCAGGTTTTCATTATTGTCATTTTTCATAAACCAGATGTGTCTCTAACAGGCATATTATTAATCTTTCCATGAAGATTTTGCCATGTATTCTGTGGCATTCAATTCAAGACACACACACACATGCACAAAACTGCAAAAGGCAAACAGTAGTATCAAGTCAGAATTATGGAAGAAATCCAGACTACAAAGACAATGGGTAAATTTGCACATCACAACAAGCAACCCTTCGTGGTTACCATGTTCTTTGTAGGTTTTTTAAATTACATCCTCCCTGTCAGATAATTAGATGGTTACTTTAACGGTTTCCACCCTGCCCACTCAAACCTCTCAATGGGGGGAACATTTCCCATCAGCCACCACACCTGCAATTCAATCCCAAGAGGCAGCCTCTACCTGTAGCTATTTGGAAATGTTGACAGGCTGGCTTTTGGGAAAGTGTTTGCACCGCAGATGTGATGAGGGCAGAAAGGCAGCACAGAGCTTTCTGATAGTCACAAGGTGTATTGTAGGCCAGTGGAAGAGAGTGCCTCAAGCCGGGTTTCCCCCCTTCACACTTCCAAAATTTTGCTTTTCACATAAAAACATTGCTTTCTTTGGCAAAGTTCTTTATTCTCCAATGAACTTCCGGTAAGCACAAGAAACAAAGAACAAGTCTCTGAGCATGCACAGAATGGTTTGTTGAACCCAATCTAACAACTACTTCCTTGCATTTTCCTTTCAAGTACCCCTTTTGGAATGTCCTTTTTGGAGGCAGGCAAACCTCTTCTCTGTTCATTGCCCCTCTAATTGGTAAATCCTGACTATTCTCAACATCCACCTGAACACCTGAGAGGGTGCCCTTGAGGGAAGTCCCTCTGCTTCTTCCATTTCAGAGTCTGAGAATTCTGGTTCCCAGGCCCTTTCTCATCTCACAAATCTGTATCTGTCTGACTTTGGAATGCACACCAAGAATAACTGTCCCTTTCATTCCAACAGAGAGTAAAAGAGGAGGAGTGTAGAACAGTGTTTGTCCAGGGAAACACTCCTCTCCTTAATGCCCACTGGGTTGACAATATGCCCCCTATTTGAAGAATGGAGGGTGTATTGAGGAAGTGTTTAAAGTAGGATAGTAGAGGCTGGATTGCTGGAGCGGCTCTTGAGGTTGCTGCTCTTTCCAGGAAACTTTGTGGTAGTTGTGCTCCTAAACCATGAAAACCACATCCTAGGTTCAGACATCATAGGATGCCATAGGATGGTATGAAGAAACCACAGAACAAACCATATTATGGTTTCCAAAGACCAATCCATACTGAAATACCATGACTGGGTTAGGTTAACATGAAACAAACACAGATACAAACAAACCCTACCATGGCCTGTTGTTTCCTATGGACCCAGCCCAAGACTATGCAAGAAGGGGAACTGAGGAGACCGCTTGCAGCCCACCTGCCCCCCCCCCACCAAAAGTGATATTTTAATTTAAAGGAAAACTTCACCCGTCCCTGGGAAGATTTACTACCTGAACATAAAACAGGATTGCAGTTGGCCAACACTACGAAATACTGTTTTATTAAGGAGCAATTTAGAGTTTAAAATGATGGAGGATGAGGCTTAAAAAACAAAAGTCAGCTAGAACTTCACCCTCATGTTCCATTTGATTTAAACACACCATAAGATAAGAAATGAAAGCGCAGCAATAAGGGGAAATCCTCAGCAGAATAACATTTGCTAAGCACACCTGTAGGCTGGAAACTATTCCCCCAAAATATTTCCATGAAAGACTTTTCCTTGCCTATATGCCTTTGCCTTGTCTAAGCCTGATTGGAAAGTGCCGTCCTTCCCTGAAAATCAGCAGTGAAAACCTGAAATTGGCTTTCTTGCTTTAACAGCAGCAGAGCAAAGGCAGGGAGCAAGCATGTCTACTCCTCCAGCCAAAAGGAAGCAAAGTGTAAATCCAGTGAGATGCAAAATATTTTGCTACCCTCCAATTTCCAGATTGCCTCTCTGACAACAAAGCTATCCAAAGTGCTCCACGCACAGGTAGCCACACAGTAGATTAATTCACTAGGTGAATTAAATGTAGCAATCAATGGCAAGTATACCACAAATTATGGGCATTAAAACAAACACTTTGACCCAAGAATGCCTACATTTAACCTTATATTAGTGTCAATTTTTTTTTAATTGAGCGGGCTTCTCATCTCATTCTCATCTAGAATGGTCACTCAAGATCAAATGTCAGGGCTACACACACGCTTTTTTCTACTTATCAATGGAATTTGCACGTCTTGACAAGCCATGGTAGGAATGGCTTGTTGTTATGTGTGAATACAGGGAGCGTGATGAAAGATGGCATGTTTGGTTATCCTGTATCCTAATTGGAAAATGGTGGCCTTTACTTGGGTTTCCACATTTCAGCATTGCTTGTCATGATGCATGAATTCAGTTAGTGTTTTTCTGTAGTTTCCCCATTTCCGACAGTGCATTTGTGGCAAGAGTGGCCACTGCAGCTGTGGTCACTCCAACCACCATTTTCTTCTGCCCTGTTTGCCTAGCAACAGCTGAACTGTCCACTGACAGGATGCTGATTGGCTGCCCCTGTGGTCCCGGTCTTCCATCACGGTCCATGACCACTGATGCCTGCCCAGTTTGCCCACCTGACCTGTCACCTGGCTAATTGCCCACCTACCCACTTCCTGGTCCAATTGCCAAGATGCCCCTCCTGCCCACTGGCCTTGCTGCCACATCCCCACCTGGCACAGCCACCTGTGTAAGCGCACAGCCCCTTTCACATTACTGCGGCAGAAATATAATGATTAGGGCAATGAGTGAAAAGCTTCAGGTTAAGCAGAAAGAAAAAGCACATATAATTTCGGAAGCCATGACTTGGGGAGGACAAACACAAAGAATATGCATTCTGTACTGGAAATTGTTATGAAGTTATCTTTTCTGCCAGCTAATATTGTTTTTCTATTGCATTTGCAATGTCATGATTCAACGATCTAATGCTGTATAGTATGTTCAGATGCTTCTGGTGACTGCACCTCTGCACAATCATAGATACTATCACCAGAAAGGATGGAGGATGGCTCCAACTTGCCTGCAATTACCCCAAACACAATTTGTTTACTACATTTCAAAGGCGGTAATATCCCTTTAGGGCCATTGGCTAAAGTTGCTGCTGATTGCTCTCAAATAGTTGGTCCCTGGGCTCTCCCTCAAAGGTTCCAATATGCTTCCATTTCCACTGTGCAGTAAAACAGTCAGAGGTGCCTTGTAAGCCACAAAGAGAAACCACAAAAATACCAGATACAGAGACAATTGCTTTTGTGCAAAACGGAGGGTTCTTTTGGATTGATTTCAGGCATTTCTAAGGAATACTGTATCAAGTAATCTGGACAGAGCCAGTTTGCGTGACACACTCCCTCAATCCTCTTGCATGACTACCGTGATGCCATTGTTGATGATGATCATCATGACTGCTGGAGAATAGTGGGATTGCCAGGGATGCTCCATTCGCTTTTGTTTCAAAGAATATTCCCCAGCGATTACTATTACTGCTCAGAGTCCATAGGGCTGTAACTTCGTTATGCCAGCACTGTGCCTGGTAAAACGGCCGGCTGGCAGAGCAAGACAATAGGATCAGCCTTCTCAGGAGGTGCTCTCTTTTCACAGAGAAATGGCAAGAATTACTTTGAACTAAAAAGCACTTCTGAGAATAGAAGTTCATTGCACAGAAACTGTTTGCAGGTGGACCTACTAGTTATGCATGAGGAAAAAGTTTTCCATACAGCTTGGGGAAGTGATCGGTACTAGAAATTGGTATAGCTGCTGCAACCATTTGCCCAACAGATGTAACAAGGAGCTGCACAAGTGAGGTACCGTGAATTGAATTGTACAATTCAATTGAATTGTACAATTGTAATGCACAACTGTTTATGCAACCATGCTCGTACAAGTATACCTTTAGTTAGATTGCTCCTTTGTGCTCAGTCCAGAATCTAGTTTCTATTCTCATCCTATCATTTTCAGTAATGGGATGACACAGTCGGATGCCTCCCTTGGTCACCATCTGCAGGAAGGTTAGAGGCCCAGTAACAATGTCAGAAGATCAACATTCTGTTCTTTGCTTCACGAACAACTGAGTATCACACGTTATACTCTTCAGTGAAATAAATGATGTCTCTATGTTTTGCTTCAAGTGTATTCCCTTACGGATTGGTAAGAACATAGGAGCAGCTGTGCTGGATCAGAGCAAGGTCCACCGAGTTTGGCATTCTGTTCACACAGTGGCCAGCAAGCTGTCCTAGGACAACCTCAAGCTGGATGTGGTTACAACAGTACCATCTCAAACATGTTCTTTCCCTGATGCCAGAGATAACATGGCCGCCTGCAACTCATATAGCTGTCGATAACTTCTACTCCATGAATTCATCCAATCCCCTTTTTGAGCCATCCAAATTGGTGGCCAGCCCTGTATCATGTAGAAGGAGTCCCCTAGTTTGACAGTGCACTGTGTGAACAAGTACATCTCATCTGTCCTCCAATCGCCCACCAATCAGCTTCACAGGATAAGCCTGGATTCTAACATTAAGAGATAGGAAGAAGAGTGTCCCCCATCCACTTTTTCTACACCATGCATAATTTTATACATCTCCATCATCCTGCCCTCTTATTCACCTCATTCTGCAATTAAACAGTTCCAGCTGTAGCAGCCTTTCCTCGTCTCATTGCTCTAGCATCTTTGAAATGCTGTAACATGCTCCACATGGGAATCCCTCTGAAGAAAGGAACAGAGAACATACAACTCTTTCATGGAAATAGCTTCACTGGCTCCCAGTCCAGGGATATTTCAAAAGACTAGTTATGACCTGTAAAGCCTTATATGGCTCAGGTACAGGCTATCTAAAAGACCATAGTCCTCCTTAGGAACCTGCCAGTGATCTAAGGTTTTCTGGTGAGGCACTTCTGTTAGTCACAGGCATGCTTGTTGGGAACACAGGAGATGGCTTCCTCAGTGGTTGTCCCAGGCCTCTGGAATTCCCTTCCCAGGGAGGCTAGGTTGGGCCCTCCCTGCTATGTTTCTTGAAGGCAAGCGAAACCCTTTCCCCGCAACTTTTTCCTCAAAATCATTTTTAGGTGCAGTGAACGGATTTCAGCACAGTATTCCAAGTGTGATTTATTATTTATTTATTTAAAACATCTGTATGCCACCCAATTGTGCCATAGCACCTCTGGGTGGCTCACAACCATGAGAGGTTGTGGTTGCATCCTATATTTATATGAAGAGAGTATGATGCAGGTAGTTTTATTCTCAATTCTGTTTTTCATTGTACCTGATATGGAATTTGCCTTTTTTCACAGGATTTGCTTACTGGGTGAAAATTTTCAAAAAACAGTCCACCCAAGATCTCTTTCCTACTCATTTGCCACATGTCCTGTCAACATATATCTGATGCTCGGATCTTTTGCCTCAATAATATATATCACTTTACACTTGCATACACTGAACTGCATTTGCCATTTTGATGCCCATTGTCCCTGTTTAGAAACATCCATCTAAAGTTCATTGCAGCCCCTTTTTGTTTTAACAATACTAAATCATTGGCTTTTGTCCACCAAATTTGGCCACCTCACGGCTCACCCTTAATACCAGATCATTTATCAATCAGTTGAAAACCACTATCCCAACAGAGAACCCTGTACTGATCAGCTGTTCACATCTCCTCCAGTGGGAGAATGTACCATTTGTTCTTACTCTCTTCCTTCTGTTTCTTAACCAGTTACTGATCCATAAAAGGATATCTCTTCTTATTCCAGAACATAATTCACGTGATCTAAAACAAACTTGCTACAGATAATCAATCAATCAATCAATCCTTCTTTTGGCCACAGTTCACGTTGGAGCCTCATTGACTCCAGTAGACCTTAAATGAAATTAAGCGTGCTCTTTGTCAAAAATTCTGTTTAACTGTTCACTTAGGAAAAGTAATGAGCCCATGCATTTTTGTCTAAAAGAATGTGGAAGGGATATTTTTCTAAAACATACAGTACTATATTGATCCAAATTGTCCTATCATTTTTAATCTGTGCATCCTATGTTTACAGCTTTCATACCTGTAGTTATATTTTAGTTAAACAGAATCACAGCATTAATTTATGAGGAGTTACTTGTAAGCATTTTTCTTTAAGCAGCAGATATTGATAGTTTGTTAGGGGATCAAGAAGATTCTACGGCAGCCTTCCCCAACCTGGTGGTTTTCAGCGGCATTTGTACCACAACTCCCAGAAGGGCCTTTGACTGGGAAGTCTGTGCATTACAGTCCAAATGTCGCTAGAAGGCACAAGGTTGGGAAGTTTGGTCTACAGCCAGCGTCTACCAGATCCTGTGGGCCTCTGATGTACCTGCCAATTAATGTGGGATGTAGTTTCTATAGAAATATGGAGGGTATGCTTTCAAATGTCTCACATTATCCTAGAAAGCAGTAGAGAGTAGTAGCTGCAATGTCTAGACATCAGTATATCAGCTTCAGGCCGCAGTCCAAGCTTTTCAGGTGGTATCTGTGGTGCTGAAGCTTTTTGGGAGAAACAAGATTCAGCACCATGGATAGCTCCTGCCCCACTGACAATGGGCCCACCAGTGTCCACTGATAGAAAGGCATCTGATTATCAAGAAAGCTAAATAATACAAATCAATACAATACCTGAAAGTTGATCTCTAACTTTCCTTTGGGCTGATTTAGCAGATAGTAAGTCCAAAATAAACAAATAAAATATATTTTGAAATATTTAGATTTTTTTAAAAAAGGAGAAGACTCAGCAAGAGAAGCTGGGGAGGGCTGAGAGTTGTAGGCCTTTTCTTTTTCTAAACATGCACAGGGTTGCACCCATAGTCGTGCTTAGAGTAAATCCACTGGAATCAATGGAACAAGTTAGCCAGTGCTTACTTATATCCCACAAACTTCAACAGGTCTTTTTGAACAGTAAGTAAATCTGGCCTTGACCCTGCATGTCTTATTTATGGTTAAACATGCACTGAGTGTATCATATGTGCTGTAACATAAGAACATTGTTAATTTCAATTAAGGAAGGCCTTAAGGGGGAAAAACCCTAGAATATAGAACAATGTCATGACATTTACTCAAGATAACTTCCTCCACAAAACATTTATCAGACTATAATTTATAGTCTACCTAATCAAGAAATAAAGCAGCAGCTGTTGACACACCAGTGCTTCATAGGTCCAACAGCTGGAATAATGTATGTATGAAAGGCTGCTTCCTCTGACTTTTCTGTGTGAAACACTGACTTCCCTGGAACAGCATATGTCCAACAGGAGAACAATTTGCTCTAATGCTTACTGAGAGCAGACAACACTTCTGGTCCCAGCTGTGGAACCTCAGCAAGACTCTTCCATCTTAATCTTATCCTAAAGTATGTTATGCAAACCTTCTTGGAGAGCTTAGTAACTCTTGCAGCACCTCTTCAGCCAGCAAGAAATCAGTGGTGCATATGACATAAAGGCAATTAGAGGCAGAATATAAATCTCAGTATATCCAGATCAGGTTGCAATGAACCGATCTGCATATCACAAGACACAAGACATTAACCCATGAGGTTCTGAGATGCATACCAGCCACTATTTGCAAGCTATGTGAAGTAGGTGCGTGACAAGTGAAGTCAAGCACTGTGTCTTATCTGAGGGTTAAAACCCTCAAATAATCCATAATGCCCAGATTCACATGATGCAGCCAATAGTGGCATGCTTCTACCACACATGGCTTGCGTATTCATAATGATGGGAAGGTCACATCTTCGAGTTCTGCAGGTTAATTAACCCTTGGTGGATTACTGTGACATGCAAATGAGCCCATTGACACAAGCTACAGGGAGAAAAATAATATAGCTTTTTGATGGAAATGCACTTCATGTCTTTAAAACATGGCTGAATGTTTTCTAGCATGTATGCTTGCTCTAACACATTCTGTACTAGAATTTCCCAGGTGCAATCCCATGGCCTGATTATGCAAAAGGATGGATTACCTTCTGGTTTCAAATTCACAAATCCACCCACTATTTTTAACCATCCTGTCTGCTTACCTACATGCAGAGTTTCTCAGGCATGCTAATCTTCTATTCATTCCAAAAGAAGATTTCAAAAGCCTTCTGAATATTTTAAAATCCCTATGCTTTGCATATTTATTTAGAAGTAAGTAATTCATCTCAAAGTAAGAATCATGGAATTCAATGTGTGTACATTGCAACAGAATTCCCTCAATGGGTGACATGCTTTGGGAATTCCTGAGTTTTTGTTTAGGTACATTGCAGATTACATTTTTCTCATATTGGAAAAAGTACTACCCATCTAATTATCATAGCAGAAGATGTAACCTTGTCCCACAGTCAAAGCCACAATGCAATGATTCAGGTACTAGTATTCTTCCATCCCTTGTGAACTGCTTGGGATTACTCTACTAGAATGGAAAAGAGCACCATCACCCCAATATTCCTCCATACAGACATGGCATTCTAAAGAATACAGCCCCTCTGCTTTCTGCTTCAGAAACAAAACTTCACATCATCTGTGTGGGCAGCACATTTGATAATTCCACTGTGTAGAAAGAAGATAAACAGTTCAGGACTCAAAATGTTTTATACAAGCAGTATAATTTTTCTCCTAATCAGTCACATAGCACAATGGCATTTAATCCAGGATCGAAGGCCAAACAGCATTAAATGTTACCATTGTTCTCCTCCAGAAAAAGATGTGCTTCCAAAAACTCTCAAAACCCAGGCCTTATCCAAGATACCTAAAAAGGGAAGTGCATCTTTAAATAAAATGATTTATTAGCAATTCCTTAATACTGTCAGACTAACAGTGAATATTGTTTATCACAGAAACACAGACAGTAAAAAGGCATTATTCAGAGAAATTTTCCTTCCTTGCAGTCACATGATAGTTATTTCTGAACCAAATCCTTGTGTCTTTTCCCCATCATTATTTTAAAGAAATACATACACATTTTAAAACCTTGGTTGACACTTATTTTCAAACAGCCACATTGCTGTTATATATTATATTTCACACAATAGATGTTTGCCAAAGGCAAATATTAGCTAAGCTAAGGCAAGCAATCCAAGTGACTGAAGCGTTAGCATATAAATAATATTAATTGCTTTCTTCTCACAGACAAAATGTGATTTAGCCTATAATTTCCATAAGGAGGAAAAAAAAGAACAGTGTGAGCTACAATCAAAATCAAATATAAAAATCCATCAATGTCCGAGCATTGTCACTGCATTATCAGGACACATGTAATGGGGGGGGGGGGGGAGAGAGAGAGAGAGAAAGAAGAACTATATTTTCTTAAATAATTAAGTAGCAAGTTTGAACAAAAAACCAGTGCTATAATTAAATTATGCTTATGTGGACCAGTCCACTGTTAAGATACCTCTGTTAAGCCTCTCCACAAAACTCCAATCTAAAATCACTTTCACTTAACAGGATTTTTATTTATTTACAAAGACCATAACCCTCTCTATCTTAAAGGCTTAGCATGAATGCAAGAAATTAAAATCAAATACACGTAATCCCAAGTTATGGACAAGTTCTGTTCCTGAGAATGTCCTTAAGTTGAATTTGTATGTAATTTGGATCACATGGATAAGTCAAATGTTTGTCTTGGTATATGTATATATTTACCTTTCTATGTATATAAAACACTTGAAACACTTCCATATTCACTAAAACATCTTAAACATAATACAGAATTGTAATAAGGATAATAATAAAGTGATAATAAAGTATCGGTACTGAAAAGACAGAGAAGGAGAGGGAGAGAGAAT
Source organism: Varanus komodoensis (assembly GCF_004798865.1). Lineage (NCBI taxonomy): Eukaryota > Metazoa > Chordata > Lepidosauria > Squamata > Varanidae > Varanus > Varanus komodoensis. The sequence goes on along the minus strand of NW_025336345.1, from coordinate 2,245,184 downwards.
CTGTATGTATGTGTGTAGGTATACAGTACTGTTGTATAAATCGATAGGTATAACTTATGCAAGCATAATCATGCAAACACAAACATACAGCTGGACCTGAAAAAGAATCCTTTTTCCTTAGACATCAGCATGTGTGCATCCTTGAAATGTAGCTGACACTAACCAGGTGCCATTCCAGATTCGGCTAGCTGACACTTGACAGATAACAGCAGTTTGAACAAAGGGCAACTCACACCACTCCAGCCCATCCTCTTCCTTATCCCTGGCATAACACCCCATCATCCCCCACTCCTTCCAAGCATCTTCTTTCCCTTTGGTATGCAGGCAGGAAAGATCACAGTTTTCACTTCCGTAACCTATCAGAAAGTGCTAGCTGTGTTACATGCAACCCTTTAATGATCAATGTATCAAAGGATCAACTTTTATAATGTGAGTTTTAATTAAGATTATTTTATATGGATTTTAACTTGTTTTATCTATGTTGTAAGCCGCCCCGAGGCTTCGGCGAATGGGGCGGCATAAAAATGTTTTAATAAATAAATAAATAAATAAATAAATAATAAACTGAGGACTGCTTAGATAGACCATCTGGAATGATGAGTTGGCAGCCAGTTGATTTCAAGACTAAATCTTATTGAAGAAAACCTTCCCCTGTTGTGTATTTTGGAAATACACACACCAGGACATGGACCATTTAGTCAACAGAATTGTAAAAAACTAATAAAATAGACAGTTCATAAAACAGTTTAGAACATTCTTGAGGTAACATTAAGCCAAACATTAATTGATGATGATGATGGAGATGGAACTGCAGCTAGAAAGTCAGGGTTTGATTGTGCTGCTGGAGATGGGGGGTTACCACTGTGTCACTTTCTTGGAGTTTTCCAGGTTTGTTTGTACAGCTATTTTCTTTTTCACGTCATAAATAGGCTTGTAGCAGCTGAGGGCCTGGTTACATAGAAAATGCTACAGAAAAATCTACCACTCTATAAGTACCTCAAAGGCTGTCAGAAAGAGGATGGTCAAGATCTCTTCTCACTGATACCAGAGCGTAGGACCCAGAATAATAAGTTCAAATTGTGATAACCCAGATTCAGGCTGGACATCAGGAAAAGCTTCCTCACTGTCAGAGCAATACAACAGTGGAACCAGCTGCCTAGAGAGGTCATGGGCTCTCCTGCATAAGAGACATTGAAGGTGAAACTGGAGAGTCATCTGAGTGGGATGGTGTAAACTGGTGACCTGCAATGGCCTTTTTGGCCCTTTCTAACTCTACTATTCCATGATTCTATGAAACCGAATGGAAACTTAAGTGCCTACACATGCCCTAAAACACACTGGCTTGGATATACTTGAGTCATCATCCAGAATAACAAGCTGTGAATACTCTACAGTATCCCTAAGGAACTAGGCTGACACTGATGATGCATCAGCAAACACATTGTGTATCAATAGAGAATCTCTATCTCTAGAGAAAAGCCATGACTATCTCTAGGGAATGACACATAACATATCATGTACTTCCCTAGAGAAACTCACAGTTTTTCCTAGAGATATTCGTATAGGGTTTATGGCAGTCCACACATTCATAACTATAGGCTATTCATAACCTGGACATTCATAAACTGGGAACTACCTGTATGTAATACAGAAAACCAATCACAGAAAAAATGCCAGTCCTCTCACCTTCACTTAATCCAGCAAAAATAGTAATCTGTTGCATTTCCTTGTGAGTCCATCTATAAAGGAACTCCTGACAAAGCAAACTTAGTGGCATGCTGTGCACCTACCATTAGTGTTCATTCACATGGAGAGAATTACTCATGCACAGTAAGAAATCAGGTGTAAAACTCTCTTCACCCTCTGGGTAGATCACTAGGACTCCGGTTTATTTTCCTGGCATGGGATCAATTCTGGGATCTCAGAATGTGCAAACCCAGCCACACTAACAAACCACAGTTTGTAAATCATGAACAACCCAGACAAGAACTATCTTGGATATCCTAGAGTATTATGAGAGACATACGGAAAAACCAATGGCTTTATTATTTATGGACACTCAGAAAGCCTTTGATAATGTCAACTGGCAATTTATGAAGCAACAGATGGCCCAAATGGAGTTTGGTGAAAAGTTTATTAATGCGATATCAAGCATTTATCAAAAGCAGTCAGCTAGGATTATAATTAATGGAGAATTTACAAAGATTATAGAGATACAAAAGGGTACAAGACTGATTATACTGATTTTAGAAGTGTTGAATAGAAATATCAGGGATGATGCGGATATTAAAAGTACCAGAATTAGAGATGAAAGCTACAAATTGCAAGCATTTGCAGATGACCTGGTTTTCATAACGGAGGAGCCCTTTGCAACAATGTCTAAACTCCTACAAAGGATTGAAGAACATGGTGAGGTTACGGGGATAAAAATAAATAGAGAAAAGACAAAACTGTTAGTTAAAAATTTTACACAAGACTCAGAGAAAAACCCTGCAGGAACAAGTAGATTTGCAGATTGTCAAAAAGGTTAAGTATTTGGGAATTTATCTTACAGCTAAGTGTACTACTCTGAAAGAAGACAATTATGATAAACTATTGAAGGATATTAAGAGTGACCTGGAAAAATGGGCTAATTTGCAATTATCTTTGATGGGAAGAATACCACTTGTTAAAATGAATATATTACCAAAGCTTTTGTTTTTATTTCAAATGATTCCCATAAAAATTGACAGAATTTTTTTTGATGATTTAAATTTTCAAATTTCAAGTTTTATATGGATAAAGAAGAAACCAAGGATTAAATTAAAAATACTTCAGGAAGCTAAAGAGAACGGGGATTTGGTCTCCCTGATTGGATGTTGTATTATCAAGCTTCTGTTTTAACATGGCTAAAAGAATGGATAACTTTAAGAAATAAGAGAATTTTGTATATTGAAGGGCATGATTTGCAAATGGGTTGGCATGCTTATATGTGGTATGAGAAGGCTAGGTCACATGGTTCTTTTTTAAGTCACTATATTAGAAAATCATTAATGTTGGTGTGGGAAAAGTTAAAGATAAAACTGTATAATAAATTACCAAAATGGCTTTCACCAATGGAAGCTTTTGTGTATCCAAATGCATTGAATTTTGAAGGGATTATAAGATATGATGATATTTTGGATAATGATGGAGGCCTGAAATTGAATCAGGAAATACAAGAACAGGGATCTAATATCTCTTGGTGGCATAAGGTGCAGATACAATCGAGATATGCTAAAGATTGTAAAGCATGGGGTTTTTATAAGGACTTAACAGCGTTTGATTAAGTGATGCTTAAATCAGAGAAAATGATTAAAAGATTATATGACTTCTTACTTGATAGGAAAATGGAAGACGAACAGGTTAAGAAAACTATGATAACATGGGCACAAAATTTTGGATATAATATTGAATTAGAAAATTGGCAAAAGCTGTGGGAGAGAAATATCAAGGTAACATTAGCAACTTTGTATAAAGAAAACTTGTATAAAATGTTTTATAGATGGTATCTTTCGCCAAATAGTTTAGCTAAGATGTTTCCAAATATGTCAAATGGATGTTGGAAATGTAAACATAAATTGAGTACTTTTTATCATATGTGGTGGACTTGCAATAATGTGAAAAAGTATTGGATTAAAATACATAAATGGCTTGAGGAAATGTTACAAAAATCCTTAGCTTTTAAACCTGAAGTTTTTTTTATTAGGCATTATACTGGAGGACGTTAGTAAACAAGAAATGTATTTGATTTTACATGTAATCACTGTGGCGAGGATTGCATTCGCTCAGCACTGGAAAAGTGAGGAACTACCCACCGATGAACTGATTCTAAAAAAGATCCTGGACTGTGCAGAAATGGGTAGATTGAATTTATCACTGAAGGAGAAAGAAGATATTGACTTCTATCAAACTTGGGACTCTTTTTATTATTGGCTAGAGAAACGGGCCTTGGCATAGATTTAAATATGTTTTTAAGTTATCATAAATGGAAAAAGAAGGGTGTGGGGGCTGACCCAGTGGGCTCGATGTTTTTGATGATGGATGTTGTTTGTAGTTTTCTTTTTGTTTTTTAGGATTATAATTTCAAATAAAACTTATTTTAAAAACAACAACAACAACCCAGACAGAGAACTCATGGTTTGTCATTAGGTGGTAATCTCTGTGTTGTTTAAACCATGGTTGTCTGAACCATGGATTGTCATTATGTGTAAGCATAGAACTGTGGGCTATGTAATGGTTATTTCACTAGGCTTTGAAGGCAGCAGGCAAGATCAGGGCGGCGGGTGGGGGTGGATCCAAAACAAAGCACCCACACTATATGCTAGTACAGGCATACCACAGAGATTATTGCAGGTTCAGTTCCAAATTACTGCAATAAAATTGTGAATATCTCAATAAAGTGGGTCACACAGATTGTTTGGGTTTCCAACTGCATATAAAAGTTAAGTTTACACTATACTGTTGTCTATTGATTGTGCAATTGCATTATGACAAAAAGTGTGCATACCTTAAAAATACCTTATTGCCAAAAAATGCTAACCATCACCCAAGCCTAAGTCATAATCTTTTTGCAGGTGGAGGGTATTGCCCCGATGCTGATGGCTGCTGACTGATCAGGGTGGTAGTTGCTGAAGGCTGGATTGGTTGTGACAATTTCTAAAAATAAGACTACAGTGAAGTTTGCCACATAGATCAACTCTTCCTTTCATGAAAGATTTTTCTGTAGTTTGTGATCATGTTTGATAGCATTTTACCCACAACAAAACTTTCAAAGCTGGAGTCAATTCTCTCAAACCCTGCTGCTCTTTATCTACAAGGTTTATGCAGTATTTTAAATCCTTTGTTGTCATTTCAACAATGTTCACAGCATCTTCACCAGGAGCAGAATCCATCTCAAAAACCACTCTCCTTGCTCATTCATAAGAAGCATTCCACAGAATATACATACACAACATTTATTAAGTCTGTCAGCTTATATAGGTGCTGTTTGTGGCACCCCAAAACAATTACCGTAATAATATTAAAGATCACAGATCACCATAACAAATATAATAATGATGAAAAATTTTGAAATATTACAAGAATTACAAAAATATGGAACAGCGACACAAAGTGAGCAAATGTTGTTGGAAAAATGGCACTGATAGACTTGCTTGATGCAGGGTTGCCACAAAACCTTTGATTTGTTAAAAAAAATACCTGCAAGCACAATAAAGAAAAATGCAATAAAATGAGGTATCGCTGCACTACTATGCCACAAAGACATTTAGAATACAGGAAGGGAGTGGGCTAAAGAGCAGATAATTAGAAAGCAAACCACAATTTGTTCAATAGTTTGTTTGTTCAGCCAAACCCCACCTGGGTCAACAACCTGTGGATGAACAATGGACCCATGTATGGCCTAGATCTATGTGGTTCGATGCTCATTGCAGAAAGATACCACTTGGTAAACTGTCTTCTGCATAATCATTCATACTGTGCTCTTCAAAATTGCCTAAGCCAAACTACAGAAAGGAAGGTCTAAATTGGATTGGATTTAGACTGGATTTCCTGATGCTTTTGCATTCAGCATGGTGGCTCCCTCACTCTAGAATTCACTGCTTCTGGATGCTAAACAGTAACCAACTTTGTTTTGTTTCTGGGGCCCGCTGAAGACTTTTTAAATTTCAACAAGCCTTCCATAACTGGCCATCAATAACTTTTATTAGTTTTGTGTGCAAGTTTTTTTATTTTAATTTTAATTAGCATGGTGCTGAATATTTCAAGTCTTCCAACTTTAATGAAACAGACTTTCAAATTATTCAAGTCAAAGAGAATCATTTTTTCCTTGGGGAAGAGACAGGATTCCCACTTACCTTTTGCAAGCTTAGGAGATGGTTGAAGGATTCTCTCTCTCTCTCTCTCTGCCACCCATTAAACTTAAAAGGGTAGATGGAAACCCTGCACTGAGGAGAAAATTATTTGAAATTCTCTGCCTGGGTGTGAAAAAGGAAGAAAAAAATGAGTGGGTTCACACAACATAGTAAGCCACCCGACCTGATTCACCCAACACAGTCATGTCATTGGCATGGTGTCCCTACCCTTCTCTCTCTTGCCACTAAGTTTTCCCCAATTCTCCTTCTCCCCTCTCAGTTACCATGGAATCAAAGAGGTTTTCAACCCTATCAGCACCAAGAGGCCTTTTGAGCTCAGCATGGGGTTTTACCATTTCACCACTGCTTTTCCCTATTTAACTTTTTTTTTAACTTTTGTGACTTGTGGCTGTCCAGTATTTTTTAAAATCTGTGTAAATTTTTGTCTGTTTGTTTATTAAAATTCTCACCTGCCCCCTAGCCACACAGCTCCCTGGGCAGGTTACAACAATAAAAACCATATAAGAACAATATAAAACAGCATAAAACGCTACAATCATTTTGTACAATATCAACTATAAAAAGAATTTGTAAGATCTGTGTGCATCAGTGTGTTTTTGACACAAATCGGGAACCTCACGGTGGGCGCATCAAAACACCTTCCCCTCTTGCCATGGGGCTTCTGACAATGCTCCGGTGCGGGCCGCCCCCTCAAGTGTCACTTCGGCATAGCTGGCAATGCCTCCCCACACCCACTTTCTGCCACCACGAGCCCTTTCAGACTCCCCAGGGCTTGGGGTCTTCCTTTTATTTTCCTTATTTCTTAGATCAGATGGTCTTTCTAAACCTTCTCTTGACAAGTGCAAACTGTGGCTCCAAGGAGCCCAAGTGATACTTTGGAAGGGCTGCCTGTGACTGCCAACTATTTTTAAAATTGTAAATTCTATGCTTGCAATTAATTGTAAAAGATATATTGTTATTGCCACCCTCTTGTGACTGCAGATGCCTGCAGTTGCCTGGTACAGCAATAGGAAACTGGGGTGAGCAATAGACAGGGGAGGGTTGCAAAGACCAGAATTGCTCCAGGAGTGCACATAAATGAAATGCTCCTTCGGAACCCATCTGTCAACTTTTTCCGAAGCCCACAATGATGGTTCCTAGCAAAAGGCGGGATTCTCATTCATCCCTTTGCAGAAGGATTTTCAGGCTTGTGGAGTGATCATAGGTCCCAAGTGTCCTGTCAGTTTGGCAAGTGCCCCTGAGATGCTAGCATGGTGGAAACACACAAAGCTAACCAGGATTCCCAGGAGCAGGGATATCTGGTCTCTGACAGCTCAGCGCAGCTGCAAACTATACAGCTAGTGAGAGTTTACCTTCTGTGGAGTATTTGGCACAGCAATCGTGTTTTACTCGTTTTCTCTGTTCTTATTCCTTGCTCCAGAATCTGTTTAGATGCAGAGCAGTATCACAAATAAATAAAGAGGTTGCAAATAAATAAAGAGTAATGGCCTACCATAGGATATTTTAACCTTCAAGAATGCACTCTATTTCATTTACACTTACAAAGGCTGCAGACTATTTCGCAGGTGACACTAGCAGTTATGACATGAAACAAATCATGAGTTTATGCTGAGCTTCAGAGGGCTGATGCTCTGAAATCTGGTTAAATGAATGGGATTTATAAGTAAAGAGCCTTTATAATTAATCCACATTTCAAAGGTTGTATAAACTTTCAGGGAGGTGAGAGAGGGAATTTACTTAAGGGAGAATTCAGACTAGATTTTTTCCCCATACAATAAAACAGGTAACTTATGATACCAAAAGTCTAATCATTATTTTAGATAGCAGCTTTTCCATCTTTTCTTATTTAAACGTGTGTTCTTCTCATATGGAGACTTGGCAAAGTCAGTCATTCCTCCTTTAAGCAGTTCCTAGACTACCAGAATTTGAGTAAATCCAGTGCTTTCCTTTTCCTGGTTATTTGTATGTTAATATTTATATGTCACCAACTGTTTGCCTTGGGACCATCACCATAGTTAGTTACTGATAGCTAAGAATTTTCACTCAATCTAGAAGGTGAGGGAGAAAATGACACGAAGATGTGGAGACCACTGTATGTGTTGCATATACAAAGGGTGAAATCAGGTAAGGAATCTTTTGAGATCCATGGGAATATCTGAGATTTTGATATATTCTGGGCACCACCAAAATGGCTGCCATCGGAAGAATGACAAAGGACAAATAACCTACTGTAAGGGCTAGTACAGGATAGAGACCCAACACGATACACAACTTATTTGGACAGATGCTTCTCAGCACCAGCAAAAATCTATTTTATAGCAAGCCTAGCAGCTGAATATGGGCACTCCAGGTCACTGAAGTCATCTAGACTTCCAGAGACCAAGTTAGATCCAGAGGCACCTCCACTTATGTACATGATCCTTCAAAGAACATGCAGTCTGGTCCAGAATAAGTGAATAGCCCAGTTCCCAGACATGGGAACTTCCAACCCGTAGCATCTCTGTTTTATCAAGATTCCGCTTCAGTGTATATCATCATCATCATCATCATGATTCAAGATTGTAAGTTTACTGTTATTTAATTTCCATTTGCATCCCACATTCCAACCCAATGATTCTCCAAGCAAATTAAGCAGGAATTAAACAATGAAAACTACACAACCACAATATAAAATATCATCAAGCTAGGAAATGCCTAATTCATAAAAATGCAGCGTACTCCTCAAAGGCCCGTCCATACAAAAAGACTAGAACTGCCTTCTAAAAAGGGTCAGGTGGAAGGCATGTCCCTCAGGAGAGCACTGAGATGCTGAGGCTAGGGGAAAGCAACCATTTGTTTTATCCTAGATATAAAACTAGTTTGAAAAACATTCTTGTTTCTATTCCAGCTTCATCTTTCTTTAAAGCAACAGAAGAGAACTTCTGTGGTCCTTCCAGTTCCCAAAAGCAAGATAAGAATAAATTGGGTTTTGACAGAACTTATTAAGTTGTTTTGTTTTCCTTTGAATATCAGAGTCAAGTCTCTTGAGGCCTGTGGTAGGGGAATAATGTCAGGATGACCCTGAGACTTCCTTGGAACAGTGAAGCTGTGAGATGAGGCATCGAGGCCAAAAATGGCTACCTGCATCTTTATTCACTCCAAGGCAGCCCATCCAGAGAGCTTCAGCTATCAGGCAGTATAGCAATGATATAAATAATAATAATAATCCCCCGACCTGTTATAAGGCATACCTTCACAGATTTCATGCTATGTGGAAAGCAGCAGATGCTCTCCATTCACTCCAGTACACCAGGCAGCAGACAAAAGGAGGATTAAGCACAGCAACAGTCACTCACCCACTGCTGCCCCTTCAAGACTATCAAGAAATGTTTGCCTGGGGACATCAGAAGCCTTTCAATCCCAAAATTAAGTGTGAATTGGCTGCATTTATTCTTGTCCCACTTTGCTCAACATACATCATGCTTCCACATCCCACTCCTTTCAGTTTATAATTAAATAGTGCTGCATTGAGCGTTCTATGCAATAGTAAACCTGGAATTGCCCAAACAGAATAAGCATCTGTCATCCAAAATGGAGCACTTAAAGAAATAGGATAAATATAGAAGATAGATCGTTTGAAAGGTTAAAAAATCACACTGCACAGCTTATTGATACATTGCTCTCTTTAAAGTTGTTAATCTGAGAAAATGAGGTACAAAACCTTAGTCACGAGTATGAAAAAGTCAGAGTCCATTGTTCAGAACCGTAAGAAGGCAGATACATCCAATCTGCTCATCTGGCATTACTGCAGAGAAAGAAAAGTCTGCAACTAGCAGAAAACAGAAATAAAACATGTGAGGCAGAAATGAATCGACCATTTACCAAGCAGAAGCCCACCACAGCACAAATGCAACCTGCTGTACTCTCCTAACAAGCACAAAAGAAAAGCCTAACCTATCCTGGCTCTCTGGATTTCTCATAACGTTCCAAGCATGGCAAAATCCACCTTATGATTTTGCAGGACTATACAGATATTTGGCTTAATACTCAGTTGGCAAGTGATAGTACCTATTTTCACACAGGTATTGATAATCCTCAGATAACTACTACAAACCACGATGCCCCAGGTTGCATGACACAAGTTGTGATGTGCTTCATCATGGCTTATTTAGTTATAGTGGCAGTCGGCAAGCATTTTGGAGTCTCATGGATTAATTAACCCATTGCGTCTTCTGGAGAGGTGCAAAATGGTCTTGCATTGCAGGGCCTTTTTACTGACTGAATCAATCCTGCATTTGGGGAAGGGGAGCTGAGTCCTTCTGTCAACCTTGGATACAGTGTGCCATGGCCTCAGTTAACTTCAGGCGCTTGTCATGCCATGCCAGATGCTTACAAGCAGCCTTTTTTCATAGCGCGGAGGACCCTGCTTGCTGTGGGTTGCCACTGTGGGTTGTTTGAGGGGACAGACAACCCTCCAATACCCATAAAACAAACTGTGGGTTGAGAAGTGTCCACCCTGCAATGCTGGGTTCACATGACATGGCAAAATACAAGTGCTTTTCAAAATGGTAGCAACCGTCTTAAGAAAAATAACCCATAATGGCTTAGGTGCATGTGCAAATGCCCCATGATGCTGAACACACAGACTGGAAGTTATGCCGGCTACATTCTGCTAACACAAAGAGAATAGCATTTTAATTGATTTCTCAGCAGAAGGATGAAGGGAAAGCTTTTCCAAAGGCCATTAATCAAATAATTTGCTCTGTCAGAGATAGTATTTTCCCAATAGTAGAAAACAAAGGTATGCAGATTACTGATGATACTCAAGGAAGATGAAAAGATTAGGGGGCAGAGAAAGCAGCTCAATCACACAGCACTAAAATGGACATTACATTTCAATATTAGATGCACATTTTATAAAGAGCAAATGTTTAAGGATCACCTCCTTGACAGAAGATATATTACCATTCCTTTGCAAGTTATATTCAGTGCGCTATGGAGGAAAATACTATAAACTAGCAACTGCTAAATAGTAATAACCAGATAGTAGCAGTTATTGATTTTGTTGTTGCTGTTACGTTGCATTTATATCCTACCTTTATTACTCTAGCAGGGAACAAGGTTTTCCTCTTCTCTGTTCTGTCCTCACAGCAACAGCAAACCCATGAGGAAGGTTGGGCTGAGAGACAGTGACTGGCCCAAAGGTACACAATGGGCTGAGTGTGGACTAAACCTGGATCTCCTGAGTCCCAGTCCAGCACTTAACTGCTACACAACACCAGCTCTCGTAGTTCACCGATGTGTTAAGAAAATACTAAGGTTCATGTGGGACACCAATGAGCTAAGTGTAAAAGAAGCAGTTCATCAAACATCCAGTTTATAGAATTCATTGACAGCCTGCCATAATATTTTTCTAACATCCAGGACATCTTTTCAGGACTGCTTATACACTGCTTCCTACATCTGGTCTGAATTCTTTGTAATTGTGCTGATTCAATGTCAATTCAGACAAAACCAAAGTAACCTTGACAGGCTGCTGCAATGGGAAGTATACGTTAAATATCATGGATGTCATCAGGCCCAGCATCAAGAGAGAGCAAGCTTGGGCAGACATGCCATTCAGTCATTCAGTCATTCATTCATAACTTTTATATGCCGCCCTCTATGCGTGGCATCTCAGGATGGCTTACAAACATTGAAATAAAAATGAATAAATAATTGATACAAATATAAAACAATATACAACCAATAAAAATAAATTAAGTCAAGAGTGACTGATTGAAACTATTAAAATACTAATTTTAAGCCATGAAGCTTATGAAAGAAGAGATGCATAAACAGAGGCTTACCTTCCACTGATAACGTGGCTCTGTAATTCCAGTTAAACTATTACATGAATTAGTAGAAGTGAAGGTTGAGCTCTTGCCTTCTGCAGTTACGTTTTTCATTTTACTTCCTTAGAGAAACACTGGCTTACAGATTATGTGAGTGTGAGAAACATATATTCATAATACTGATTTATGAAAGGATTTCATCATTCTTTGTCAAGACCTGATATTAGCTTCCTATGCAGGAGAACAAATTGGTAAGTTTGCAGTACATTTTAGCCTGTGACAAATTGCATATCAGCCAAGAGATTGTCACGGGGCATGCAAAATGCAAAACTGGCATCTATATTGCTTCATCTACCTTAGACCAGGGGTCTAACTTTTTAGAGCTGTAGCACACTTAGCAATTTGAGAAACTGCCCTGGGCACCATGACAAAATGGCTGCCATGAAGAACCTTCCCAAAACACTGAGTACAAAGTAGAGGTTGGATATGAGCCCCAAAGCCCTAAGCAACTCCTTTGAACACACTGAGCAAAGTGGCACCTTTGTACTAGCTGAAACCTCCTTCACAGCAATCCCAGCTGCTGATAAGAAATAGATCCTTTTCTCTTTTAAGCAGGACATCTTGGTAAGTGCTAAGGAAGATGCTGGAGAGCACACTGGGACCCAGAAGCACCACATTGCTTATTCCTGCCTTAAAATGAAACAGTATAGAAAATCAAATGTGGTACCTCCACCCTGACTCAGTAGGGAAAAGTCCAGCACCTCTGGTATAGCTCACAGTTGCTTTAAGCTGCAAACAGAGGGGAAAGAGGCAGCACCAGACACAGAGCAGACTGACAGCCATTTACTATTTCCCGATAGCAATGAGAGCAGCAGCTTTATTTACTTAGAACACTTTTTGACCTTTCCTCCAGTCAGAAAGGCTCCCAGAATGGCTCTTATTCAATAAACATAAAAAAGATAGTCACTGCCCGTGGGCTTACAATTTAAAAGGCATGACACAAAAATTAAAAGGGATAGGGAGAGAAGACAAAACGAGCAAATTTGAGCATTGGTTCTTTAACAATCTGCAGGCAGAGAGATGGCCTTCATCGATCCTCTGTGGACTAGCTCAAATGCTGACTTTCCTGGAAGAAGCTGTAATACAGTCAAAAGTCTGGGGGCCAAGATTATATGCTTCCTCTAGCAGGTGGCCCTGTTGTTCTTCCTTACATGGCAGTGAGTTAAAGGGCACTGTTGCTGAGAGCAGCAATGAGTGGAAGTGGCAAAGATGGCATTTTATCTCACTATCTGCTTTCTCCTCAGTATTTCCCAAAATGCAAAGAAAGTGGCACTGAATTCATAGAAAGTGAATAGTCCACAAGCAGTCAAAATAAAATGGAGAGTCACGACAAGGGTATTCAGGCAGAGGTATATTTAAGGCATCCAAAAAAGTGCGCAAGGGGCTGTACAAAATAGCACAATTCAAAAAAGCCCCGTTCTATCATTATCAACCACAGCTCAACAGAGGAAAAAGGGAACTCCTATCTTGAAACAGCTGCAGGGAAAGCGTGTTGAGCCTTTTCTTCAAGCTGAGCATTTAACCAGAACAAATTTTCAACAGTAGCTTAGGCAACTTTCATTTAAAGCAGCCCCAGATTGAGACAACAGTCCATTACATTCAGAACCGCCATGCAACAAAATGTGAAATCAATGATCATGGAAAGTTACCTGAAACCTGCTGCTGAAAAGAACACAATTATCAGTCTCTTAACTTTTCCTGACCACAAGGGACGTTCTCAGAAAACAGACAAAGCTTGTGAGCCTCTCTCTCCCGTACCACCTTTGTGACTGAGTGCCTCCCGTCCCGCCCCCAGCAATACAGCCAACCCCAACCCAAACCTCAGACTGTGTAACCTTCATATGGAGGTCCACCTCTGGCAGAGAAGTGGGCCTGAACCCTGTCCTGACTTGCATCTCTGTCACCACAAGTGCAGTTACAGCAGGCAGTTGGCTGAGGGCAGAGAGGAAGAGAAAGAACTTACTAAAGATTTGAATCCAAGGTTGAACATTGAAAGTTGTCTGTTTCAGCTTTACACCAAAGTTTAAAGGCTTTGAATTAAGTGATGTTCATCAGTGCAACAGAGCAGAAATAAAGGAAGCCATTTCACAGAAGAATGTGCTGACAGATGTACTTGCCCTCAATAATTAAGACTCTGCATAACATTTTACTTAGAAATATTGTAGGCAAATCAAGCTGCTGGGATGTTATAGGTACTGATGCAAATATATAGTACACACCACATCTTTAGTACTATTAGCACTCTCTAGGAACTCAAACACTTACTAAAAGACCCAGTCCATTTACAAGTTGAATCAGACTTGTAAATAACCACCCGCCCCATTACCTGTTAGCAAATAAGAAAAAAGCCCAGGTAACCTTCAAGCCCAAGATGACTCACACCAGCAAATACAGCCAAGAGAACAAGCAATATTAGTGGACTTATTTTCATGGTTGTATTAACTTTAAGATAGTATATTTTGGTTCTTTCCCTGTTGTCTTTCAGATGGAAATGGAAAATGTATTTATTAAAACACATTTTCAATATCTAGTTTCATGACTGGTTTCAATTATTTTCATTGCTGTTTTCATGACTGTCTGTTTTTAATAAAGCATGCTTATTGTCTAATGTACTGTTCTGTTTTGCTTTTCTGTAAGCTACTCTGGAATTTTCATTTTAGAAAATAAATGAAGAGGTAGTTGCAATAGTAATTTTGTAACACCACTCCCTATCATTCAAGCACACTCTGAATAAAAAATTAACATTTCAACAATAATTAAAACATAATATGTTTTTGCTTTCAAGTATATTAAATATGTATAAGCTGTCATACCCACAGCAGTTCCTGATTGCCATACTGTCAACATTACCTTAGACTTTTTAAAAATGTGCAGGAGTGCTTTTTAAAAAAACCCTCCAGTTAAACGGGCGAAAAGTAGAAGAAAGCAACTGCCTTCTAGGAGTAGTTTTGACTTAGTGTACATAACTGAATTAGGCATACTCAAGAGCAGAACTTATAGCCAAATCCCAGATTATCTTTAAAAATGCACAAACCATTAGCATTGCATCAGGTATTCAACCAGGTATTCAACAATTAGCATTGCATCAGGTATTTATCTGGCCAGGGTGACTTCTTTTATATTGTTATTTATTTTATATTGTTATTTGTATATTGTTATTGTATTTTTCTTCATGTTGTGAGCCGCCCCGAGGCTTCAGCGAATGGGGCAGCATAGAAATGTTTTAATTAATAAATAAATAAATAAATAAATGGTGTCCATTTCTGGACAATCAGAGTAGACTTATTGAAATAAAAATGTCTTCAGCAGGCACCAGAAACAAAACCACATCCATGCCTGACTGATAGCTACAGAGAGAGAACCATCATCATGGCTTCATGAAGACCCACCTAAAGTACATCATCTGATGGTATTTAGGATTGGACAGACTGGTAAGAGAGGTGCTCTCTCAGATATCATGGTCATCTTCAATAGTCATTGCTAATTAGCTGCAGTCACCACACACAGCGTTCTTCAGTCCCCTTTAAGTGTTTACTTTGTGCATGCAGAGGTAATTGGGGCTTTGCGCATTGCCTGCACCTCAATTTCAGTTCCATCTGGCTCTATCCCCATTCGTTGTATGATTGTTATTGTTGTGCATGGCCTTGGGAAGATTACAAAGGCAGCCTACAATATTTTACCTAAGTAAATATTATTTACAGTGCTGTGGAGTAGAAAAATTTCCACACCATGAATATCTGCATTTAGCCATAGCTGCTTGGGCTATTGTACAGCAATCACTCAAGCAAGCTGGTCTGAACACAGGATATTAATTTCGGTAAATTATTATTCTAATAACTCATGATGGAACTGAAAAATAAGGCATAGCAGCCCTTCCTGTGCACAATGCAGTTGCCTTTTTACTGGTGTATTCGCCCACTATGGCTAACAAGGTTTAATACCAAACTTAAGGAAAACTAAAACTGAAGCTTAGGCTGTGATTACTGTTTGTTTCATCTTCCTCAGAGAAATGTCTCATTTTTTTCTTTTGAGCTCAGGAGATTAAAACTGTCTGCATAAGATTTGTTAGTAATCTATTGCTTGTGGTTACTCTAAGCTAAGGCATAATGCAAAAACATAAGAACAGTTTCTTGGGAAAGGAATGAGAAGGCTTTCAGTTCAAATAAGGCAAAAAAAAAAAGTAATTAACGCACTGCTAAGCATGTTTCTATTTCACAAAACCTCATTCTTCTGGACAATCAGTTACAAGCACAAGTAGCAAAAAATGTGCTACGTTGCCTGTGCACACATACTCACATCCATCTTTTAGTGAAGCAGAACGTTCAACTAGTTGTCCTGAATTAGATTTTTTTCAATTTGAACTGGAACCAGTGCCCAGCACAGAAGGTGAGCACAGCTGACAGTACTGCAATTACTTTTCAGCAAAAGAAAGTTAAATTATTGCTATAAGATATATCAGGTACAACTCCCTCTGGGTATTTATCATAAAAAATTGTGTATTCTTTCAGAAAGAGTCATTCTGTTAAATATAAGGAACATCGTAAGAGAAATATATGCTACTGTCCTTACATTTAAAAATATTCCAATAAAATGATTTCTATACAAGACTTTGAAAGTGGTTGACTAATAATTTAATTTATATTGTATGTTTAATTTAATATCTCCTTCAGCAAATATTTCAGTTCAGATATTTTATAGCTATTCAGAATTTTCAATATAATTATGCTGCATATACAAGTGGCATGGATTACTCTTTTACTTCCATTTGCTAAATATAAGATATTGTGTGTGCTTATTGAGGGAAAATATGTGCTGGGGAGTAAAACTGAGACAAACATACATGCTAAATCAGATAACATTGTTTAGAGCCAAGCACATTTTCCAGAACATTTTAGACAAGGTTTTGCAGCAATGGTTAATGTCTACTGATGGGGAAAAAAACTTGATGGCTTTCCTCCACTCTGATTGGCTGGGGAGATCAAGAGCTCAATTTTATATGGAGGTCTACTCACTTAGAAGTTCCACTGTGTTAATCAGGGCTTGCTCCCTAGTAATTGAGTTTAGGATTGCAGCCAAATGCATTCTAGATGTGCTCCTCAACAGACATCCAGAAGGCATTAATATGCAGCTCTCTGAGAATTCAAGGTCTATTTGCAGTCACCTTTTCCATCAAGTAATGCAGTAAAGCAACAACTTCATATGGTTCCTCTATAGATAATGCATATGACCTTAACTTTGAAGTTAAGGGCATATCTGTCATTTCTATAAACTAATACAGCACTGTCCTCAGACTAACACAATAACTAAACAAACTCTTCCTAAAGTAAGTTCTCATCAATTCAGATATGGGAAAGGAATTGTAGGGAAATAACCTCAGTTTATCTTAAAATTCTGAGGAGAGAAACAATGGAACCCGAGCAGCCATTTGGATGAGAACATCCTCCAATTGTTTCAGGAAAAAAGAGCCAAGGAATCTATTTGCTATAGGTTGCAAAGACATGGCAGGCAAGAGCAAAGTAAGGGAAGTTAATATTTACAAAATCCATTTCAAGTAGATGCTATTTATGTTTACCTATCATACCCTAATATCACTCAAAGTGGCACTGCTCTGGAATTCTAACACTTTTCCACAATAGCTGGGAAAATGAACTTCAAGACTGAGAAGATATGAAATGAAAAGGTTAGCATTTCTGGACTTTTTCTCATCAAGAACCAACTCATAACTAAAGCTTAACACAAGTAGGCTATTGCCATATAAATATATTCAAACATGTTCACCATGCTCCAGCACTACCACTTTAGATTGATTGCCATATAAAGTATTTGCCAACAGAAATCAGTCAAGATACAAACATGGATATAATTAAGTTTCAATTAAGTACTGACTAATTTTACTGAGTGTAGAAGAGATAACAATTGCTGACTTTTTGTGAATTTTGATATCAGATGTCATATTTGTGTATGATTCCTTGGTATCCATTTTCTTTTTCTGTATTCTACTTCTTTATTGAAAAAAAATACAAACATGGATCCAGTAAGGGTATAATCAAATGAGGCTGCCCATAACCCTCCAAACTCAGAGGATTATAAGCCTCCTATGCATGATGGAAACTGTACAAAGGTCCTCCTACTATGCAAAACATTTAAGTGAGAGAGAATGTGAAGTGCCACAAGGTTTCTTCACATGTTGGTGATCCTGTCTTCTCCTCTTCCATATTCCATCACTCTTGTGACTTCTCAACTGCAGCTGGAATGGCTCTTTCCTTGCCAGCTGTAAGAGCAGAAGTGGATTCTGAATTCAACCTCAGATCCAGTTTCTGAGCCAGGAGTCCAAAAAAATCTTGTCTGTTTAGATTCTGTTCAGTGGCCATCCAATTGCACTATTAAATACTTAAACATGTCCCATAAAATCTAGTCCAGAAAGGAAAGTCCTACAGTGGTTTAGACTTGGGCTTTGGCTAACCTTCTGGGAAAGGACAACTCATTCTCTCAGAACCCAGGCAGTCAGACTCCAAGTTATATAGCCAGATCAGACCAACTTGCAAAATGTTGAAGAGGGAATCTGTTATCTGGGCCCTGTGGGCAATACTGAGTTAGTCACTTGGTGATCTTTGAAACCGAATTGCCAAATACAGCCCTTCTGCTTCTCTAGTTTTGATGTTGTCCCTAGAAATCATTGTTTATAGCTTATAATGTCAATCTTGTAGTTTTGCTCTAATTGTTATGGGGAATGCTAAATATGTTTCTGAATGTTTTCTTATTTGTTTGTCTTGGAAATATGGAATTTATTTACTGAAGCTCCGATTTTAACTTACAAGTCTAGATCCACAGTCCTTATTTGATACAGCAGCACAGAAATTACTGGTTCTTCCTCTCTCTCCCTTCTCCTCATTTTCTGTGCCATTTTAACTGAAATTTCAAGGAAAGTTAGTTAAAGATGGCATCTCTTAAGCTAGCATCTCAGAATGATGACAGTGCACACAGAAAAAAATGAGATTCTTTTGCATGCGTCTAACTAGCACTTTATGAACATTACCCTGTCCAGAGCTACACTGGAATAGCAACAAAATGCCCAAATCAAAAAGCAGCTGCAATATCCAGACTCCACTGCATAGTCAATAGCATTGTGCTGCTAGCAGCACCTATCCAGATCCTGTATATTATGCATAATGGAATCAAGAAGGCAATGTGTCCTTGGATTCATATCTAAAAGGAGCCCTGCACAGAAGGTAAAGTCCCTGCAGAGAATCAAAATATACATTAAAAAGAAAAACCAGGGGAAGGAGGGTTCAGGCAACATTACTCTTCAGCCTGTATGAATCAAAGCCTGCACTCTGATTCCACCACCGCCTTTTTTGCAATGCGTGTGAGCAGGCAGGAGCACAGGTTCTTCCTGAGATCCCTGAAAGCAGAATTTAATTTCTAAAAATGAGTTATGCACAAATGAGTTCTAAAAGCTGGAGAAAGTTTTAAATCTGTTATGCAAATTATGCAGTTAGCTAGTGCAGTCAGCTATCCCATTACTGGGACTGAAAACATATGTAAAATTTTTGATAACTTTTGTATAAAGTTGATATGATGCAATGACTGGAAAGGATGTTCCGATGTTAAAATATAAAACTGCGTGTCATTATAGCTCTTAATTTTGCAGTGTATCTTTTGAAGGCTGTGCAATTAAAACAAAACACTTGAGAATGGGGAGTACCAAATGATCTTTATACCTGTTTATTAGTGGATTTTTAAATTTCTAGATATTAGCCACATTAGCCTACTGCACCAAAGCAAGGTGTCTTGAGACACCTTAAAGACTAATACAATATCCTGCCATAGATTATCATGGACTGTAGCCCATGAAAGCATCTGCTATAGATGTGTTGCTTTAGTAAAGTTTTTAAATATATCAATTCCAGATGTTTTACATATATTCTATAATCTGATAAATAAATCAAGAGGAGATACTATTTGAACTCATATCTGTGGAATAATCCAAGTGGATTTATAGAGATACTTTATTAATCAAATAAAAAACATATCAGATGACTTGGGCACTATAATTGTAAGCAATTTTTAAACATAAGACAGCTACTGCTCTGGAAAAACAAATATTTAAATGTTTATCTTTGCACAAGAAATAAAGGCAGGCAGACCTGCTGGACTTTTTAAATGTGTTTAAGCAGCAGTGCTAACTGGCTTACTATAAACCGAATCTGGCCCTGCAAGAGGTTTAAATCAGGCTTCTAACTTTTACCCAAGCACAGCTGGAAGTGGTATCACCAGCTGAAGAGCACACAGTGTCATCCAGGTGCACAGCTTTGTGCCTGGGCAACGTTCACTCCCAAGCTAGTCACTCAGGGAGAAAAGAGCATGTGAAATTGTGCATCTCAATCCCTTTCACAGAGAGCAAAGGGAAAAGACTCCCCAGTGTCACTTTTGCATAATAAAGTTTAAAGGATTCCATAAAGAGCATCTTAAAGAAGAGGGTCTCTTCAGGAATACTATTTGGACTGAAGTAACGGCCCTATATGGCCACTTCCACTGTCACAGTAAATAGACAATGGCCTTGCTTCAACAAAGATCTGCAAAAGCAACAGTGCTCTGAAGCCAAGGTGCTTTCATGCTAAATTAAAGTCAGAAATGCTTCAGGACTTCTTCAGCGCAAATCACTTTTGCTGACACTACTCACCATGAACACAGATTTCACAGAACTTTCTTCTCAGTTTGGCATATCTATCATGTGAAATAACTCTCTTACGGCTCCGTTTTAGAGAGGTCCCTTCCCAAACAAGAACACTTTTAAAATATAGCAGTTCTCAAGAAACAGTATTAAAGGGAGGGTAAACTCACGCATAACTCTCTCTGGGCTTTATCTTCAGCAGAGTGTATTGTCAGAAAGCAGAAAATGTCGTTTGTCTCGCATTATCTGTAATAAGATAGACAGTCCTTCATTTTAACAAGGTGCCACTGCCAATATCAGCATTGCCACGTGAAAAGCCAATGTGATGCTTGCTTTATTTATACAAGCAGAATGAAATCCAGGGAGACCTGAGGCAATTGATGATACTTTCCACCAACTGACACACTGTGTGTATTCAGTCTGCACCCTGGTAAAAATTGTAGCAGCAGATTAGAATCCAAACACAATGTATCAAGGTGTCCCATGACCTACTTCTACCAAACTGCCAACCATTCGTAACTGGATCCTTGGTTAGATATCTCGACAATGAAAGTGGCAAAGGCAGAATTCACCAATTGGAATGGTGAAAATATGGAATTTGGGTATCATAATGTTATTGATACACAGTTGACAGTTCTTGTGTAATTACCTCCCCATTGATGAGATACGGGGAGATCCTCCCGTAATTCCTTTTATTTGGGACAGGATTTTTGCACTAGGAATGGAGCAGTTCATTGAAAAACCAAAGGTGTCGCCACTGGAAATTCAATGACATTTCTTCTTCAGTTACACAAAAGCTTTCAGTAGCTATTTCACATGGAAATACTTTATTGAAGAGTTAATATTTTCATTTTAGGAAACCAAAATTGTAAATGTGTGAGACTTTACAACATACGCACAAGCATTTGGGTAGTATCTAATAGGACATAACCACTAACAAATTTGTTGCACTACCATAGGTGAATTTAGTGCATCATCAACAAAGTTATCTGTTTAACTTTATGATTATGCCAGGAAAATTGGTGCACCAACTACCCGTTCGTGCTGCAGTAGCGGAGTAAACTCTAGCACAACCTCATTTACATTAACAGTCATGCCCCTCTGAATACTGTCCTTTACTGTATACACACATCATTTGCAAACAACCCTCATACGTTGCTTTCAGCTACATCATGTAACTTCTGGGATGGTTTGCATGAGTTTTTAGTTCTTAAATTCAAACATCTCTACAATGTGATTTTATGAATTTTAATTATATACACATTGCTAGAAATTGCACTGTGTATGGCTTTCAAAGTCTAAATGAGTTGTTTAAATCTTCTGCCTTCAAATTAACTAGCAATACTTTAGTGGTACATTCTAAATTAGCATTTTAACTTTGCTTTTTCTTCTTCAGACTACTGTTGTTTCTAAAAAAGGTCAGGTACTGAGGAACTGGCTATTATGAAATATCTATGGAAATGCATCTAACTTCTTCCATTTTTAATGTTTCAATTAGTTATTTACTCCAATTTTGGGAAATGTTATGTCTCCCTGGTTTCAACTGTGTGATCATACAACAAAAGAAGGAAGAAGCTTGTTCTCTCTCTTATGTCTAGGGCTTGCTGAGGAAGTCTGCAAACAGATTACCTAATTTCCAATTCAAATACAGGAGTAATTATTTCAGGGAAATGTTCTGCTTCCTGAGCATCTCTCTATCTACACATACATACATATATATATACACACACATATCCTGAGCATCTCTCTATATAGATCTCTGTGTGTGTGTGTGTGTGTGTGTGTGTGTGTCTCTGTGTGTGTGTGTGCCTGCCTGCCTGCCTGCCTGCCTGCCTGCCTGCTGCATCACCCCATTTATTTCTCTGTTGTTGACAATCGAAGAATTCTAAAAGCTGGTGAGGTAAAGCCATTGCAGCTTGGGCATTAAGAAACTTACATTATGACATAACTGTTGCTGTAAACCATCCTGAGACGCTAGTAATGGGGCGGTGTATAAAAGCTTTAAATAGATAAATAATGCTGGGAATTGTAAGGGTTTTTCTATCTAAGCATTCATAGCATTAGGCCTGAGGTACAATGCTGTCGATGTATGTCTTCTTGTTGTTGTTCAGTTGCAAAGTTGTGTCCGACTCTTTGTAACCCCATGGACAGCATTCCTCCAGGTTCTCCTATCCTTCACCATCCCCCGGAGTCCACCTAACCCCATACCCACCTCCCTCCCCAGTGACCTCAACCAGCCAGCTCAACTTTCACTGTCCCCTTCTCCTTTTGCCTTCAATCATTCCCAGCATCAGGAACTTTTCCAGTGAGTCCTTCCTTCTCACTGGGTGGCCAAAGTATTTGAGCTTCAGCATCAGTATGTGTCCTTCTAAAGAACAGTCAGGGTTGGTTTCCATGTATGTCTTCTCTGAAGTAAATATCTTCATATATATACCCTAACCCTAACACTTTTTATTTACCCAACATTTTAACACGTCCATATATGCCCGCCCGCCCCTTGAGATCAGCGGGAGAGGCCCTTCTCCGGGAACCATCCGTGAAGGAAATTAGGAGGGTGGGTACTCGGAGGAGGGCTTTCTCTGCAGTGGCGCCCAATCTATGGAATGCGCTCCCCAGAGAGGTCCGCCTGGCGCCGTCATTATTTGTTTTTTGGCGCCAGGCAAAGAACTTTTTATTCAAACGTTATTTTAATTGTTAATATTATTTATTCATTTTATTCTTTGGCCAGGGCAACTTAATTTATATTGTTAATATATATTGTTTTATTGAATTCTATTTATTTATGGTTTGTGAGCCGCCCCGAGGCTTTGGCGAATAGGGCGGCATAGAAGTCCCCTAAATAAATAAATAAATATTTAAATTTTTAACTACTTAACTACTTTTATTTTCATGCTTAGCCACATTCTATCTTATTTACTGCATTCTACCTTTTTATTGCATTGTGTGGATTGTACTTTTTCTGTTTGTTTATTGTTTGTTGGATTTTGTTGTAAGCCAGCCTGATATGCTGTTAAGGATGGGGTAGAAATGCTGTAAGTAAGTAAATAAATAAATAAAATAAGAACATTCTCATTTCTCATTAATTACATTACCTTTAAATGAAACTTCTCTCTGTTTTGTTTCTTGGTTTTAAATGCAGCTGCATTTATAAAATCATCCTACTGTAAAAATGATGCAATAAGGTAGGTTCATGTTGAAGGAAGAAAATGCTATAGCAACTGGGAGTTCTGTTGCTGACAATCACACAACCTCAAGGGTCATGGCATGTTAATATGATGCTCTGAAGCTCTATTCTGTACAGACCAGTATTAAATAAATGTTATTCTTTGTGGCATTAAGATGCCAAGATGGCTCATGCTCTTTGAGCCTGCAGCTGGCTTAAGGAGGAGACAGCTGTTTGTCTTTAAGATGCTTCTGTGCAGTAGCAGTACAGTAAATGTCAGAAACAATGAGGGAATGAGAAACCAAAAATACAGTGGAAATTATAGCCTCATTTTCTGTGAAACAAGTTGAATGCCCCACTAAGGCCCCACTACTTTTCCTTTTCATTATGTTTAAAATAATTTTTTAAATGGCTACAGAAGAATTTAATAAAACAAGCCAGGTTCTTCCATGAAAATACATGTTTCATCATAAAGAGACAGCATATACTATCATAACAAATCAATGGCTCTTTTTAATTCACCTCGTAAGCAATCAGTGGCTCCTTATAAATTCACTACAGTCACCATTGCATGCATGAAAAATCCCTGATGTGACAATACTTTGGATCAAGCACTGATTTATACTGATGGGCTGGTGCCATTAACATTACATTTTATTTCCTTTTATCAAGCAAGGAAATTATTCAGTGTGTAATTGTTTTCTGTTGAACAAATAGAGTTTGATAGCTCTATTTGTCTCAGAGCAGAAGGTCATGAAGAGTTTATAAACAAAAGGGCACCTGCTATACCATGAACTGTGCAAAAGCAAAATGGCTGAGCTGTAGCTCACCGTTTTCAATTATTATATACATATCACATTCTTGTGAATATGGAAAAGACATTGTTATACAGTGGTACCTTGGCTCACGAACTTAATCGGTTCCAGGACTCTGGTCGTGACTCAAATTGGTCATGAGCCAAGTCAAATTTCCCCATAAGGTTCAATGTAAATAAAGTTAATCCGTTCTGTAACTATTTTTTTAATCAGAAAAATGTGAAGCAAAGTGACAAAGAACAACAAAGCTAGTGGCCATCTCCCCCACCCACCCTGAGCACGAGCGCGGCCATCTCCCCGCCCATCAGCATGACCGTGATCACGCACGTCATCCCTGCACACACCCATCATCCCGGCGCACTGGGGGAAGAGACAGGCGCAAACACCGGCACACGGACGGGGAGAGACAGGTGCAAACATGGGTGCGCTGGGAGGGGGAGGGCGGGAGCAATCGTGCTGGGAGGGGGGGATATGACCGAGATCATGGTTGGGCTCGTGCAGGAAAGATGGGCATGATCTTGGCCATCTACCCCCCCACACCACCACCCAATGCAGAGTTCGCGACATGAGTCAAAATATTTATGAAATTTTTGTTTGAGAGCCAGTTTGGTCATGAACTAAGGTGTTTGTGAGCCGAGGTACCACTGTATTTCTACACCTGGAAGAAAAACCACTTACACATGCAGCAGGCATAATGTTGGCTGATCGAACCATGATGAGGAAATTGGGAGGTTATGTGAAATCATACACTGCTCCCCACTGCCAACCAAATACCCCCTTCTCACTGATTTCTGGAAGTAATCATGGTGTCCTGTGGAATTTTCACTCCTCACCTTTTGTTCCAAACTACAGTGTACAGACTTAGAAGGTGTTTATCACATGACACAAGGATGATGACCACCTGACACATGCTGCACAGTTTACCCAGTTACCCTTACTAGCAGCAGTGTGTTGTGACATCAAAACAGAGCATGCATAGGTTAACAAGCCAAGCAAAGCCCATGGCACAAGTCCCTGTGGCTTATTAACCACCCTCATGTTGTCTGAACTAGTTTGGAGCCAACCACAGTTAATAAAAGCACTTGGTGGTGCTATACCATGGTTATCTCCAAAAACCAAGGGAGAAGGAGAATGGAAGGCAGAGGACAAAAGAGGGTCAAAAGAACTGTCAGTATTATTCCCACCTGTTAACTTTTTCTTTTAACCTTTATCATGCAGAAGTATTGCAGATGCTTCCTCTTTGTTGTTAAATAATCATTTTTCACTGAATTACTGAATCTTGCTGTCTATTTTTAGACTCCATTGTTATTTCTTCAAGCCAGAACCACTAAAGAGATCATAAAATGCATGTCTGCTTCACATGCAGTCTTTAAAAAGCCACCTAATGTTTTGACAATTGAGTGAAATGGGTCACGGAGAAACTGTCTGAAATATGTCTCTTTTATGCTAATAACACCAGCATATTTGCAAACCCTGTTGTCCAAAGTGTTACAGGAAAGGGATACAGTTCAGAGGTAGACTATTATTCATTATTACCTTACACTACTCAATAGCCAGAGCTCTCTGGCAGGTTTACAACATGCATTACTTACCAAGCTCAAATACCTGGCATCAAATCACAGAACGGAACAGCTGGAAGGGGCCAGAGGGCCATCAGGTCCAACCCCTTGTTCAGTACATGATTCCAAGTTAAACCATCCCTCTCAGATGGCTGTCTCGTTGCATCCTGAACACCTCTACTGAGAGAGAGCCCACAACCTCCCTAGGTCATTGGTTTGTCATACTGCTCAAACACCAGGAAATTTTTCCTGGTATCTAGCCAGAATCTGGTTTCCTGTAACTTGAGACTGTTATTCCTCATCCTGCACTCTGGCATGACTAGGAAGAAGTCCTTGTGCTCCTCTGTGTGAACGCCTTTCAAGTATTGTACAGTGCTATCCTACCTCCCCTCAGATTCTCTTCTGGAGGCTAAACATGCCCAGCTTTCTCAAGGCATCTCCAAAGTAGTGCCTGAAAAGCTGCTCATCTGAAACCCTCAGAGCTGCTACGGATCTGCACAGGCAATAACAAGCCTGATGGTCAATGGTTGGATTTAGTATCAGGCAGCTTCCTACATTCCAGAACCACCAAGCTGATCTTTAGTTGCCCAGATCAGAAGCACTGTGGTACAGTGATGTCATGTGTACACATCCATTGTTCTTGTACTTTTCTCCCTCCACCCACACCTCCGAATGACATCCTTCACCATTCAGGAAATTACACTATAAAATTCTGAGTAAATGTCATCTTCTTCTTAGAAGAAATACTATTCTAATAGTATAGTTATTGCAGAGGGTGGAGTTCTTAATACAAAGGAGCTGGAATTCCAAATTAATAGCTAATAGCATTTGGCATCACACAGACAGATATACTAGCATTTGTTTCACTGGGAAACTAGCACGATGGAAAAAGTATTCAATGTCAGTGCAAGACTTCATAAAAATTCTGCCATTAAGTGCTATACTATGGAATGAATCCCAAATTCCAAACACTGGGCAGCTACATGTCCAGCCTACTATTCACAGGGACAGTCTCCCCACTTCCCCAAGTCAAGCAAACCAAGGTACATAAAACGCAAGACAAGGCTGGCTAAGTTATTCTGGCACCACAAGTGCTTTTTCCTGGAAAGAGAAGGGGGGAGGGGAGGGGGAAGTAATGGCAGAGGAGGAGGAGGAACTAGCAGAGGAGGAGGCCTTAAACAATGAAACATTTCCATCCCTTCATCAAGACACCTAAATCTGTTGCCTGAGACAGCTGCCTCACTCTGCCTAAGGACTGGGAAGTCCCAGCAGAGAGACAACATTGTTGCTGAGCTTCCTCACTATACTGGGCTGGACCTTGTACTAAAACAGATGGAGACAACTGACTTTCAAAATGGCCCAGATTGAGTTCAGAACTCCAAACATCAAAGCATTGCTTTGATTCTATGTTTGCTGTTGCAGCCCAGTACCCATCTTGCAAAAGGTAACCTACTTAATTTCCTATCTATATTTCAGGGCTTTGTGGCCCAAGAAAAGGCAGAAGTGAGAAAGGCCAGACCAGAAAGTTTGTGTCATCAGCTCCTAAAGGGACCTTCAACCAGTCCAAGAGAGTGTTCTATCTACCTGTTTGATTTGTCAAAATGTTTCTTTGCATTAGTGCTTTGGCAGAAAGGCAGGTTATAAGTGCAAGAAATAAAAATAGCACTCCCAATCAATTTATCATCAATTTCTGAAGTAATTTTCAGTCTGCCTTCCCAGTTTGCAAAAGCAAATAAAATTCCCCATGTTACTCTTACGGTGATTCCTGCCTGCCAATGCATCTTCTGAGACAGTTCCACCCTCTCATTTCTCTGCCACCAGTGTTAAGAGGAGAGACTATCAGCAGAAGAGAGGGAAATTCGTCACCTGAGATAGAATACTGCAGGGTAATAAAGTCCCTGTTGCTAGCAGTCAGTGGCTGAGTTTCCATGATAGGGCAACCCACAATGGTTTATAAGCCACCCTGCCAATCCATGGCTTGCAGTTGGGCAAGTCTGAACCATAATGTTTGCCATATTGTCCAAAACCCAGACGACATGAGTCATCAAAAGTCAAGACCTAGTACAAGCAAATCACTTGACAAGAGTGGCAAAATGCCCTTCCCAGTCTTGCCAAGTGGCTAGCTGGAGAGCTGTGCTGGGCCCAAACAGCATTTGGAGATGGCTGCCAAAGGCTTCTCCACCCTCTGCTACTTTTGCTTCAAACTGGTGCTACCAGTGCCCCATGATCTCTGTTTCCCTGCACTGGATCAATGACCCACTTTGGATCGGCAACCTCTGCTTCTCTTCTGCCCCCCCCCCCACCATGCCAAGTCCCAAAAGGAGCTTGTTATGGCAGCTGGTAGCACAAACTACTGCAGCTGGCTTCCGAGTTGGCTTCAGCAATATCCATTTCACCACTGCCCACCATCACGGCAAGCTCGTTCAGGACACATGACAGAGAGGAGACACCTCTGCAGCTCACTCACGAGTCAGCCAGCAGCATCCTCTGCTGCCAGTTGAAAGATCCAGCAGTGCCAGCAGAAAACAGGCAGCTGCCGCAAGTGGCTTTGGCTCCCCTGTGCCGCAAGGCTTTCAATGGCAGCACATTTCGACACAGAAAAGGTGCCAGCAGGAAAGAGGAGGCCATTTCAGCAGCTATGCAAGGGGGAACTGAACTGGCTTTCTTTCTCTGCCACCACTGCCAGCCCAAAAGGGTTAGCAATGGAGGAGCAGGCATTGCTCCCTGTTTCTTCCATTTCCCTGCTCCCCACTGGGGCAAGCCCTTGCAGTCCAAGCATTCTACAAGCTTGACAGCAGCAGGCAGAAGGGTGGAGAAACCAGAGTGTACCAGAGAGGGAAGGGAAGGAGTAAGACAAGAATATATGGTGAGCCTGACTATTTCTTGGCCGATCATGGGCCCTCAGGCAAGCAACCCTCACCATGTGGCTCATGCTTTCATGGAATGTTCACCCACCCAATGACCAAGTTTGCACAGCCACTACGTAAGAAGCCACCATGCCGTCTTTACAGATTTCTACCTGGGTGTAACTGATTGTGTTGTCCAAACCAGGATGGCATTGCTTGTCAGAAAAAAAAGCACCCTCAAATAACCCAGCAACAGGTCATGGGGTTTCCTTTCCCTCTGCACACACCACAGTTGGCACACACCACCTTTTAAACAAGCCATCATTTAAGTTACAGTGATCATGCAAACCAGGCCAATGTATCTAATCTCACAGAGCAGGTACACAGAACAGAACCTGATCTACTTGGTGAAAGCAATATGGCAGGTAATATGAGGACAGGTGGTTCCTACAATATTTCTGTTCCAGGCCATAAAATATTTTTTAAAATTAATTACCAGCACCAGGAATTGGACTGAGACCAGTACAGGTAACCAGTTTTTATCAGAAAAATAGAAATGATATTCTATGGCTGCAAGTGGTCTTTGACCATAAAGCACCACCATAAAGGGCACTTTACCGTATTAAGGGCCAAACTTTCAGCAGCACAGTGGCAGTGGCAGTGCACAGGTGAGGCATTTTGTCTGGATCACAGCAAGAAGGCAAGGCAGAACTCCCTTTTCCTGCCACTTTATTTATTTATTTATTTATTTATTTATTTATTTAAGCATTTTTAATAAATGTTTTAGACCCTGGTTAGACACTTGATTGTACTTAGACCCTGTGAGCACTGTGGCTGCTGCTTGATGCACATTACACTGAAAAACACCTGCAATGTTGCATTTAGTTTAGTACTCAGTCCTAGAGATTACTGTGTAGGAAAGACCTCAACCTGATCACAAGAAGATGCTGAACATATACAATGAATCCCAGTAGCAAAAAGTATCCTTGAAAAATGGTGCTTTCTGATTATTCCTGGTTTGTGGGGGTGTCCTACACCTGAATGGAAAGTAGCATTGCCACCCCAGTAATCTGACCATTTCAGAACTAAGAGATCTCCACCAGCATCACCTGTCTTATCTGAAGTTTCAACTTCAGTGACAAATTACCGTATTTTTCGCTCTATAAGACGCACTTGACCATAAGACGCACCTAGTTTTTAGAGGAGGAAAACAAGAAAAAAAATATTCTGAATCAAATGGTTTACTAAACTATTTAATAAACTATAACAGCATACAGTAATACTGTATTTCAACCTTGTAAAGTGAACAGCAGTCAACAGTGGCATTAAGAACCATCATCACTGTCATTAACAAAAGAGAGACTTTAAAGTTTGAGTACTCTTCTAATTTTCGTTGAACCCATAGAACTCATCATCACTAGAGTCAGAATTTATGAAGCTCTGTTGCTCACAATCACTGACATCACTTTCTTAGTCAGTAGTGGAATTACTGAAGGAATCCACAGTCTACACCAGTTATACAAGAGCTGCTACAGACAATTCAATAACAAATCTAAAAAAGCCAGTAATGTCCACGCTGCCCTACTAGTAAATAATAGAAAAAACTTCTGACAAAAAAATGAGATATTGTATGGTAAACCAAACACACAGCGGACTAAGTAGCCTTTGAAGAATAACCTTCATACACGAGGGTAATGCTGTTCAAATATCCACTGATCCTAAAAGAAATGTGTCTGATCAACTAACAGATAACTGATCCATGGAAAGCTTCCTGATAATCACAGGCACATTCCCCATCACTTCCCCATGGGCTTCACTAAAAGACGGGTTGCCATTTGAAAACACACACTGACCTGTGATTAACAGCTCTCACCTGCACCGGGCGGGGGGGGAGGCGGACCAGGGCACGCCGAGCACGTGCCGGCCAGGTGGTGCCACGTGGTGCAGGTGGCCGGCAGCGTCCCGGGCATCGGGAACACACACATTCACTCTATAAGATGCACAGACATTTCCCATTACTTTTGAGGGGGGGAAAAGTGCGTCTTATAGAGCGAAAAATACGGTAAGTCCAAGATTGCATTTCTTCATCACACTCCAGGCTAAACCAGAAACATTTAATGAACATGTTTAACTAAAAGCTGCAGAGTTCTACATGGTTGCAAAATGGGCTTTTCTCTACCATATGTCCTTCCCTAGATGTAGCAATAAATACTCAAGGTCAAACTCAGTGGTTAAACTAATTCTGCAGGCCTCAGTTTTCTATCCTCAGTATATGACTATACAGTGATGAATGCACTAAACTCCTGATCCTTTCAACCAAGACTTACCATCTGTCACTAGATTTACTTTCCTCATTCTGCTGCTGCCAAAATATTGCATTGTCCTGGCAAACACAATTGCACATGCAAGACTCAGTACTCTTGCCTTAGATGGAACAACCATATTTCCATAGCATGGGGAAGAATTCCACACTTGTAGCTAAATTAGTCTGTTTCAGCAAAATAGCAGCCTTGTACTTTAAAGATGAACACATTTATTGTGCCATCCATCTTCACGGACCAATACCATCCTGTCAGATTCAGGCTGTTGCAGCCGTGTGTGGTCCTTCCCCTTCCCCTGGTGTTATGACAAAAATGAAAGAGGGAAGTAGGTAAACTGGCAGAGACTTCACTGAAGTAAAAACTGTCTCTAGGGAGAGTATATGCCAAGAGAGGCTCACTAGCTTACATGCACGCACGCTCTCTCTCTCCCCCCCCCCCCCGCCTAGCTCCTCACACACACACACAAACACACACATACATACTGCTGTGCCTCAGGCATAGCAATGATATAATGCACTCTAAAGGCTTTTGCATTCTCACTATTCATTGAAAAGACTCCAGAACTTGCAGAACTGTCTTTCTGGCTATGAGTAAGGACACGCCTCCTCTCTCCACTGATCACACATTAATCAATAGGATGCAAATTTTGGCTTCCTCTGCCACCTAGCCCTATGATGAGTCTTTATTAAGGCATTTCAATTCTTTCACCAAAGCAACTCTCATGCTGTCACACTGGGTCTACATTTAGGCTGGAAAATTTGAACATAATACATTTTAACTGTCTCTCAAATATAAAGTCACTGGTCACTACATTTGGACATGATGCTAGTTTTCTAATATCTCCAAAATGTCTCTAAGTAATTTATTTCCAACGAAGATGGCATCATTTGTTGTTCCTATGTTTTGTTATTTTAGAAGCACTGTTTGTTTAAAGAAAAGGATGCACTACGAAGAATATTGTAAAGTGGGCTACTAAAATGATCAAGGGGCTATAGCAAATTCCTTAAAATGAAATGATACAATATCTGGAACAGTTTGGCTGACAAAACATGCTAGAGAATGTATGGAGAACGGTATGGAGAAAGTGCTTCGGCAGACAATTTTCTCCCTTTAGCATAATACTAGGAGTCATCCTATGACACTGATTCATAGCAGATTTAGAACACACAAATGAAAATATTTCTTCATGAAACGCATAGTTAAACTATGGAATTCACTTCCACAAAAAGTAGTGATGGCAATAAATTTGAATGGCTTTAAAAGGGGACTGAAGTATCAGTGGCTACCAGTCCTGACTGGTTTGCTCCCTCCAGTATGAGAAGCAGCATCCCTCTCTATGTACATCAGTTCCTGGAGGAAATGGGTAGAAGGATGCTGTTGTGCCCATGCCCTAACAAGGACGAGACCAACCACAGAAACCTTGAGTTTTCCCTAAGCAGCTGGTTGGACACTCTATGAATGGTATTCTGGCTTATCTGAACTTAGCCTAATCTAGCATAGCTCTTTTATGTTCTTGAGAGAGAAGTGAAGGCACAAGAACCTTTCAACTTCTACCATGAAAAGAAAAACCATGATATGTGTAAAATTAAGGCTTGTAGCAGGTAACTTTGTCCTACATAAATGAGCCATGATTGTTGGCCATGATTCTCATTAATAAGGTATGAGAGAGACTAGTTTGGCCAGATTATTAAAAACAATATCAGTTATTTTTATATCTAAGAAAATGGAATGCGTAAGTAAGGCAGAAAATGGAATTATGCAACACACGCAAATATAATCAAGGCTTACTGTATTTTTTGCTCTATAAGACGCACTTTTCCCCCGTCAAAAGGGGAAATGTCTGTGCGTCTTATAGAGCGAATGTATGTGTGCCCGACGCGCGGGACTCTGCCAGCCGCCTGTACCACGTGGCACCACCTGGCTGGCACGTGCTCGACGTGCGCTGCTCCGCCCCCGCCCTCCGGTGCAGGTGAGAGCTGTGCCGCTCAGGGGGAGCAGTGCGGAGGAGGAGGAGCCGTGGCCTTTAACCTGCTGGCCGCACGGAGAGCACGGAGAGACGAACTGCTCACCCCCACTGCCTGGGAAGACCTGCTGCTGCCGCCACTGCCGCACCACCCGGAAGACCATCGCCGGCATGCTGCCGGCCGCCTGCACCATGTGGCACCACCTGGCCGGCATGCGCTCAGCACGCCCTGCTCCACCCCGCCCCCCCGCCACAGGTGAGAGCTGTGCCACTCAGTTTGGTTGACAAAACATTTGGTTGACAAAACAGTTTGGAGAGGTGCGGAGGAGGAGGAGCCGCGGGCTTTAACCCGCTGGCCGCACAGAGAGACAAACGGCTCACCCCCACCGCCCGGGAACTGCTCACTCCCACCACCTGGGAAGACCTGCCGCCACCGCGCCGCCCGGAAGACCACTGCCGGCATGCTGCCAGCCCCACGTGGCACCACCTGGCCGGCACGTGCTCGGCGTGCCCTGCTCCACCCCCCTCCAGCGCAAGTTGTGAGCTATTAATCACAGGTCGGTGTGTGTTTTCAAAATGGCAACCTGTCTTTTAGTGAGGCCCATGGGGAAGTGATGGGGAATGTGCCTGTGATTATCAGGAAGCTTTCCATGGATCAGTTATCTGTTAGTTGATCAGACACATTTCTTTTAGGATCAGTGGATATTTGAACAGCATTACCCTCGTGTATGAAGGTTATTCTTCAAAGGCTACTTAGTCCGCTGTGTGTTTGGTTTACTGTACAATATCTCATTTTTTGTCAGAAGTTTTTTCTATTATTTACTAGTAGGGCAGCGTGGACATTACTGGCTTTTTTAGATTTGTTATTGAATTGTCTGCAGCAGCT
Organism: Varanus komodoensis; assembly: GCF_004798865.1. Classification (NCBI taxonomy): domain Eukaryota; kingdom Metazoa; phylum Chordata; class Lepidosauria; order Squamata; family Varanidae; genus Varanus; species Varanus komodoensis. Next base: position 2,211,190 of record NW_025336345.1, on the reverse strand, counting down.
CTTGTACAACTGGTGTAGACTGTGGATTCCTTCAATAATTCCACTACTGACTAAGAAAGTGATGTCAGTGATTGTGAGCAACAGAGCTTCATAAATTCTGACTCTAGTGATGATGAGTTCTATGGGTTCAACGAAAACTAGAAGAGTACTCGAACTTTAAAGTCTCTCTTTTGTTAATGACAGTGATGATGGTTCTTAATGCCACTGTTGACTGCTGTTCACTTTACAAGGTTGAAATACGGTATTACTGTATGCTGTTATAGTTTATTAAATAGTTTAGTAAACCATTTGATTCAGAATATTTTTTTTCTTGTTTTCCTCCTCTAAAAACTAGGTGCGTCTTAAGGTCAGGTGCATCTTATAGAGCGAAAAATACGGTATAATTACATTTTCAATGCTCATAATTTTGTGGTGACTGATTACACTAGTCCTATACCTTTGCCATTGTATGCTAAAGTCCTTGACAACCAAGAATGAATGGATGAAAGTGCTTTATAAATGAGGCCAGATAATAGGCAACTGTGGCAACGTTAACATGTCTTTAAAATAGTTTCTACTGATCACACAGGATGGTCCATATTAATCATAACAGATTTTTTTCTAGAAAGCAGGCTTCCACTTGTGCAACAGGACCTCTCCTTCCTTTCCTCCTACCTCAACCAACCAAATCTGGTTGTAAGCAGGTTTCACTGGGGAGGTATTTGGGTGCCTTGAGCGCGTGGGGAAATAAGGAAATCCATCACACCAATTGTGCCTGTTGCATGCAACACAGGAATCTTTTTACTTAACTTTCTAGAAAGAAAAACAATTTATTAAAATTTATCTTTACCATGGAAAACTACAAATAACTAACCGTAGAGTTAAATCTTCTCCAAGTCCTAACAGTGCTAACAAGGAAGAAGATTTCATACCAATCCAAAAGTCTGTCCCGAAGCATCACTCAAAGCACAAAAACAAGGTTTAAGGAATACAGTGCAGCTTTGCACAGACTTGAACTGCACCATGGAGCTAAATATGCAAGAATGGTTTTCATTTCAATAACACATAGAAAAGCCACCTAAAAATCCCTTGTACCTTCTATTTTAAATTAGACAAAGCCTTTCATATCTGGTTTTACATTTTTTTTACAAATGTAAGAACTGAGTTCACAATTTTACTGTACATAAGAGAAACTGCAGTTTTCCGAAGACTCTTTAAGCCTTACTTTTGGTAGACACACATATTTTTGGTAGCATGCCTCATCTGAAAATCTGGAATGGCAAGCTGACTGTTTCCAATGCACGTCTTTCAAAGACTTCAGAAGTTACTGGAGTGAGACTGCTTTTTTATGAAAGGCTTTTTATCAGAAAGAAGCCCAAAGTGTGAAACTGCTCTCTTTTAATTAGCTGTTGGCAGCCAAATGAAGTTTACAGGAATGCCTCCTCATCTGTAATTTCCACTGTGCGTCAAACAACAATAGCCGCACTTTTCACACAAAACAAAGCTTGTAGTTCATCACAGAGGTGTGTTTTTCCTGCCATTAGTATAATAAATTCTATTATAACTTTCTCTGTTTGCTTCTAAGAAGGAGCTATATTCTATATTATAATTTTCTCTTCATATATGCAAGGACGGACAAAGGATGCTTTAGTGCCACTGTTTATTACAATGCACTCAAATTAATATACATTTGTCTCATAATAACACACCTTTGGACAAATCATAACTTTGAAATTGCAATCTGTGTGCAGACTGAAAATGTAATGGTTTCTTTTTACTGTTTATGAAAGTGAGCATGATTTCAGATGTTGCCCAGTTACCAAATACTTTGGCTTGGATCCAAACTTAGTCAGGTTTGCTAATGGACTGACTTAAGTTCACTTGATTGCATTACCTCTACTCAGAGTATGATTAAGTAGATCAAACCCCTGCTCCTAGTTCGCAGTTTCACTTAAAGAAAAAAAATTAGAAAACCATCTGGCAGAGTGAAACTGTCAGCACTGATGATGGGAAGGATTCCTTAGAAGCTCTAAATAGAACTAGGCTTCTTCCCACCCCTAACAATTTTCTATAAAAGATTAAAATGTTCCTTTAATATATTTGCATGCACATTCATTAATTTGCAAATCTCCATAACAAGAGGTGGATTTTTTGTTCCTGTACATTTAAGCAGTGGTCAGTCGGAGTTAGCTTGACAACAGACCAAAACATTTTTCCTGCAAATCTCTATCCTTGTAGACCTGCTGCATACAAATACCTAGTTTAAAAAAGCAGCTTGTGCCAAGGAGATGACAAACATTTACAAGGAGACAGGAGTATTATTTACTTAACATGTGCTTAGGAAAATAAATAGCAGCGTTCCTGGAAAGAGAAATAAGATTTCCTGGCTATATGCACTGCCAGTGTGTTGTAAGATTTTTTCCCACCATTATTTAGGGATTTATTTCATATCCTAAAGCAGGGGTCCTCAAACTTTTTAAACAGGGGGCCAGTTGACTGTCCCTCAGAAAGTTGGGGGGCCGGACTATAGTTTGAAAAAAATATGAACGAATTCTTATGCACACTGCAAAAAGACAGGAAAAAACAATACAATATTTAAAATGAAGAACATTTTAATCAACATAAACGTATCAGTATTTCAATGGGAAGTATGTGCCTGCATTTGGCTAATGAGATGGCCAATGTCCGGTTCCATATTCACTCCCCTCTTCCGTATTCAGAGCCAATGCATGCGTGCAATGGGGGAAGATCCAGCACATGCGCAGTTTACACTGGCAAGACCAGCACAGCAGCAGGAGCTTGCCAGAGCTAGCACAGAGAGCCGGCACACGCCAAATTGTGACAGCTCCCTTCAACTACACGTGCACCGGCTCTCGTGCGCCTGCGCCAGCTCAGAGCTTTCGGACTCGTTTGGAGGTCGTTTTCTCCAAACGAGTCTGAAAGCTCTGAAGCGGGCCGGGTAAATGACCTTGGCGGACTGTATCTGGCCCCTGGACCATAGTTTGAGGACCCCTGTCCCAAAGTATGTAGACAGCATATATATGAATTCTACAGAATTCTATCTGGTTTTTAGATAGCAAGATTCATCACATTCCTTGTGTTTATGTGCCAACCCTCGAAACATGAATTCAGTTTGCAACTTCCATGAACGATAAGTCCTTCCATTCAAGAATCAGTCAAAAGGAAAAACTGCAGGCCATGAAATCCTATGTAGGCCTCCTTGAGCTTGGTGGACTTGCTCCACTGGGTGCAGGGTTGTTGCAGGCTATAACCCAAAGCCAAAGTGCAGGAATGAGCAACATGTGGTGCTCCAGGATTTTCTGGACTGCAGCTCTCATATCCCGTACCACTGGCTGTGCCATCTGGGGAGAATTGGAATTGCACTCCAGAAATATCTGGAACCACAACTTCTTCACCCCTGCTTAAAAGACATGGCTGCTAGCTTCTTTTCTTTTTTACCCTAGAATAAATCTAAATTGGGAAACTAGGCGAAGGGCATGGGGGCTTTAAGCCTTCCCATGCACGCAATATAGTCTCAATCCCCCCCATTCCCCTCCACACAATGTAGTCTACAGGGGGAAGGCTACCCACATTTTGTATTGTCAGACAGGGATCCATTTGCTTTAACCATATCTGGCAATATATTTGTTTGTTTGTTTAAAACATTTCTATCCCGTCCTTCACAAGAGTGTCTCAGGATGGCTTACAGAGCGTAAAATCAACAACCATCATAAAGAACAATTAATAATACAGTGGACAATAATAAATAGATAGCGATAATAAATACAATTAGTAATAAAAATAAAATCAGAATAATACAATATATAGAACAATAAAAATCAATAAATCACATTCAAAAGAAAAAAAGCAACTGTTAACTTCTAAAATTCCCAATTCTTAAAATAATGTTTGAATAAATAGGTTTTCACCTGGCACCGAAAAGAATATAACTTGGTTCCAGGCAAACCTCTCTGCAGAGCACATTCCACAGTCTAGGCGCCACCACAGAGAAGGACCTACAATATATATACTGTAGATACAGGTGTGTTTAATCCAAATCAACCTTGTATACCAGGGGCATGATCTGAATTAGGCTCCTTGTATTTCTATATTAAAAAAAAGAAAATGGTGGTCGCTGCTACCTATGTCTTTGAAAGCCCTTACACATTAGGACTGTGGAAAAAGGGCAGAGAAATGAATCTCAAAGTAAAGTTGGAACTGGGCTTTCATTGTGGCTATAATTAAACTGGTTTTGCTTATTATTATTTTATTGTGAATCCTGCCCCCACAAAGAAAGAAAAATCTCAAACAAAATGAAACAAGAAAAAGAAGGAAAAGGGAAAAACACAATTTTCTTCCAAAATTTGCTTCCCACCCCGCAACCCTCAATTGAATTACTGTTGAGAGCTGGTTTCCCAGTTCTCTCTTTCAAAACAACAGACAGTTCTTTGGCAAATGCAGAAAAGAAAAAAAACACATTAATTAGCTGTATCAAAGTAAGAACAGGTGACATGTTTTTCAAAAACAAAGTTGAACAATCATCAACATAAAGAAAAAATGGATTCCAGACCATCAGAACCAATCCATGAATCCATCTATCTTGTCTGATAGCACACCGGGAGATCAAAGAAATCAAATATAAATGAAGAAATTTGACATATCTATCTGTTATTCCCCCCACTGTTAAATGTAACACTTCGACTCATTTCTATAGGAAAGCCAATATTTCTCAATGAAATAAAGAAAAACTTCCAATTCATTTGTCAAAGCCCTCTTAGCGCCCATAGAAACAGTGGCAACTGGGTAGAAATGTGAAGGCCTGGAAAACACGAAAAAATTCAGAAAAAATGACTTTTCCATTTTTTCCAAAGCCTTTTTTCTCTTTCAGAATGATGAATAAATTGTTTCAAGACAATATGTTCATACTCTCCCATTTTTTCCCCTAAAAACCATGTAACAGGTGTTTTTCTAAGACTTTCTGCAACATCAGATCATTGCAATGATTGTGCACTGAAGAGTAGCAAATTCTAAGTTGTAAACTGAGGTCATCGCTCTCAAAGACCAGAGCAAGAAGCATTTCTGCTTGTGGAAGGCACTCTGCAATCAGCCTAGGAAAAAGGAAGCTCCAGTGTTTTTCTTTGCTTGTTGGGCTTCTTCTTGTTTGTATAGTAGACTAGGCCTCAAAGGATTAGAAGAAATTGGGTAAATTAACAAAAAGGCTCTGAAAGGTAAAAGTTTAAATTATCTGTATTCAAACAATTGAACCATATTGTTTATCTTCAGAACCCTTGTGTATATTATAATTTATTTCTTACTAAACTGTTGCTTTGTTGGAACCCCTCCCACAAAGCTTAGTGTTTACTGGCAAGCAAGCCACTATTTTTTTTCTTTCCCTCTCCTATCCAAAATTAAAATACCAACATCTAACCTCTGCACACACTTCCACACTGCAGCTTCTTCTGAGAAAAACAATTTGCAAATACTGTCATATGAAATTTGTATTTCTAAATGCTATCAGGAAAACAAAACTTATCCTTGCATCACATATGAAGCCATTAACAAGTTCTTAATGGAACTATGTGTAAGGGACCATATTAATGAAAATGCAAGTAGCTTTTCCCATCATCCTGATTTCGGAAGTCCTTTGTTTGCTTCTTTTATAACATCAGCATCATTACAAAGAGTTTCCCTATCAGCAACAGCATCTTCAAGTAAACAAACATTGCAAACAACTTCAGTAAAAAAACTCAATGAAGAAGATGACACCTGAAAATCAGGAAAACATCGACCAACCTCTTGCAAGAGCAACATATTCTTCAATAATTGAAAATGCATACTGGCATTAAATGACTAAGTCAATCACTCTGTTTGCCCAGCAGATATTTTTTTGAGTAAACCTCTTCTAGAGTCAAAATATGAACACACAATGGAATTTGTGCAAGGGAAATCAATGAGGCGCTGTGCCTTGCAGTACTTACAGAAGGGAGAAGAAATCATAAACTTTGTGATAACAATACCTCAACTAGTGTCTTGCCTTGCCTTGTCTTTTCACAGGCACATTGAAACAGAGAACAGATAAACTGCAGATTATAGCAACTGTACAATATATGAAGTTCTACAGAAATCTGGGAGTGGTGATATATTTGTTTTGATGACTGAGAATGCAGGTACGATGAAAGTGGCATAGAGGGCCATGAGGGATAAGCATCCACACAGCACTGCAATAGGATGTGCATGGCATGGGCTAAACTCACCTCTTCATAAAAACAGATGCCGTCCAAAAGATCTATAGATGAACAAAAGAAGTTAAAAAGAACTACTCATATTGTAGCTTCAGGCACTGAGAGGAAGTAAGAAGAAAAGAATGCAAGGAATAAAATAATGGCACTGAAGCTCCATAGTAAAACTCAGCGCAGTGGAGTGGCAATCTCCTTTGAACATTTTCTAAAAAATAAAAAAGCTGTTCAAGAAGCCATAATAGTTGAAGATCTTAAAGCACCCAGAAGTGTAAGGAATGCTGTACTTGATGAGGGTGCCTTCTAGGTTTGGCTGCAGACCTCCCAGAAGATTCTACGGACAATTTCTTCAGCAGTGACTGAATCTAAATCAGACAGAGCATTTTGGTGGGAATGCCTTAGCAAATAACCAAGATAAAAACCACTCTAAGAATGTAAGTATATAATCCTACAACCACTAGATCTCTAGGCAACCACAGGAAATTTTGGTGCCCCTGCTCTGATACTAGAAAAGTGCTCTGGGGTTTTAGCTGGGGTTCCAAATTTGCAACCAACTGTCCATGCTGGTACAGCACTGAAATGGCAACTGAGGCAGTAGAGAAAGGAGGTGCAAAGATCAGTCCCTGCTCTTTATGAACAGAGTGAAAATATTAAAACGCCCTCCCATTTTGGAGTAGGGAAGGAGTGCAGAAGCAGTTCTTGTCTCCACACTCTTCCTGCCTTCCAAAGAAAGCCTGCAACCCTCCAAATTTGGAAAGTCAAAGTCAAATTTGGAAAGTCAGAGGCAGCCCAATCAGATGGTTCTGAAGCTGTACCTGCACAGAAGAAAAGTAAGGAGAGAAATGATAGAGATGTACAGAATTGTGCATGGTATGGTGAAAGTGGAGGGGGAGATGCTTTTTCTCCCTTTCTTTTCTCCCTCTCCTGTAGTACTAGAACCTGGACTCATTCCATGAAGCTGATTAGTAGACAATTCAGGGCAGGTAAGTGGAAGTACTTTTTTCATATAGTACACAGTTAAATCATGGAATCAACTTCCACAAGATGCAGTGATCATCACCAATTGGATCCTTTGTGAGGGAATTGGACAAATGCATGGAGGAAAAGACTATCAGTGGTCCTGACAGGAGGAGGTAACTTCCAGTATCAGTAGTTTCCTGTAGGCAGTTGGTTGACCACTGTGTGCACAGAATGCTGGACTGAGCTGGCCCTTGGTCTGATCCAGCAGGGCTCTTCTTATGTGCTTAGGTTCTTCATCCTGCCCAAGGTCAAGGCCAAAGTGAAGTACTCTATAGTCCAACCCAAGGAAGGAAAGTAAGCTCAGTTCAACTCTGGAGACCAAAGTCTAAGAGGTACTTTCCTGACGAGGCATTTATGATGCAGCTGTCCTGTCTCGTGCATGGAATTTTACAGGTGGTCTGGATGGCAATATCTTCAGTTTCTAACTTTCCTGAATTTTAGCACCCTGTCTTCCTTTTTTTTCCAAGGGGGGAGGGGGGATTGTTCAGGAGGGGCAGATGGAATGAAAGCAAAATACTTTTGAGTTAGTTCTTATTCATATTCCTGAAGAGTGAAGGCCCTCATTTCCCGTACATCTTCTACTGTGAAGACTTCCTCAAGTGATTGTCTCTGTTAACAGACACAATTCTAGGACGTTTCAGTTACAGAGGGATGCAAAGGAAGGTTGTCCATTCTCTACTTTACTATGTGCCTTACCTGTTGAACCTCTTGACGTTGTTCTTCATGCTAAACAGCATATTCAAGGCATACATGCTGGTCATACAGAACATAAAGTTGGCTTGTCTGCAGAGGATATGAGCATATATGAAGAGCAATCAGGTTACTGCAATGCACTCTGCAAAGAGTTGTCCTTGCAGACTGCTCAGAAGCTACAGCTTGTTAAAAGGTAGCAGCCAGATTAAAATTGGGACCAGAAGGCCATATATATAAGACCAATTCTGACCAACTTGCATTGGCTCCCTATAGGCTTTTGAGCCCAATTCAGGGCTGGGGTGGTTTCAACCCATAAGCCACAGCTTGGGACCACCTTATCTGATGGAACACATCCCCTGACTTCAATCTAGCCGGACAATACAATCCGCATCCACGGCCTTCCTCCAGCTGCCACCTCTGAGGGAGTCCTGGAAGGATGCACAATGATAAGGGCACTCTCAGTGGTGGCCCTCCAGATGTGGAACTATCACCCACTGAGGCCTGCCTGATGCCAACACTGCCATGTTTTTCAGGCCAGGTTAAAGTTGCTTTCTACTCCCAGTCAATTAATGGCATATGTTGGGATACTTCAGCTATTTTAACAGATTTCATTTGTACTGAAATAGTTTTAGATCTTTAAACAGTCTCAAATGTTGCAAAATGGAATTTTACACTGTAATTTATTGTATGTATATTTTTATTGTATCCATTTTTATTGTTGTACTTATGATAAATTGTTGTGAATCACTCAGAAAGCTTCAACTACTGGGTAGTACAGAAACAAAATTAAGAACAGCAACAGCAAATATAATATCGGCTCTACCAGAAATATTCTCATTGCTTAATGATTTTGGACAAGTCTCTAGTTACAGAGCAAACCATCATAACTCATAGAAGACTAATGTTAATCTTTCTCCATTACACAAGGCAATCTGGAAAAGAAAATTCTGTTTCTGTGGGATAACTAAGCCTTGCCAATATTTGGGGGTTCCTATCTCTCCCTTACTATATGAACCTTATAAATTTAACTATAAGCTGTGGTACACATAAATTTACTATGATACTCAAAAGGTGGTAAAGAGTAAGTTATCACTCTCTGGCAGAACAGCTACAGTAAGAATATTTTGCCTGACTACTTAGCAAACCTCGCGTAGGAGCAGGTCTTTCAGTGACCAATTTAGAATTATGTTATGCTGCTACTCAGTTGAGGTTTAGTGACCTGATGGCCTTCTTGGCACCTTTGAATGCTACTATTCTATGATCTCTCCTCAGAGTACCTGTGATTACTCACAGAACAAGAAGCAAAGGAAAACTACAATGATGCTTTGACATGGGCCAGACTTTTGATAAACCTAAGTGCATCTTTGCACATCCAGTAATTAGAAACATTATACTTATTTGGGAACAATGGCGGGGGGGGGGGAATGCTTCCTGACCTGTTACTACTGATATCAACATTGCATCATCCTGAATTTGCAGGTGATAAGAATGCTCAAAATTTGGGGTTTGTTATAGCATTTATAGCAGGCCTTTATAGATTTTCTGATATATTTGATAAAGACAAATCACTTTCCTATGCAGATGTTTTGAAAAAACTTGAACCAGTCTTGCTGTTTATCAGTATCTGTAAAGATGTCACTTTCTTAAGCCTGAATCACATTAAGAAGGTGGCCAAGCATCCACTTACTTCTTCTGAATCTTTTATAGAAGCTGCTGTTACTTCAAAGAAAGGTCTGATATCATCTATTTATAAAATCTTCCAAATGCCATTACTGGCTGACAAGCCATTCTAGATGCAGGAATGGGAAACTGACTTAGGTGCATCTTCAGAAAATGACTGGCAGTGTATTTGGGCTTTGTTTGCATCTTTATCTATCAATACTAAGATAAAAGAAAACCAAAGCAAAATTCCCAGAAGGTGCTGCATTCCTCCTGCAGGGCTTCACATCACATATACAAATAACCATCAACAATCCTGGAAGGGCTGTGGCCAGATTGGTTCATCTGTCAATTTTGGTGGGAATGTTAAATAGGGCAGGAATTTTGGATCATGGCTGCTGCTTACTTCGGGAAATCTTCCATATTCAACCACTGCTTAGTCCTAAAGTTATGCTTCTTTTTGAACCTGATGAACTTGAATTTCCTGTCCAAACCCCTTTTTGAGCAATAGCACACAGCTGCAAAGTCATGTAAAGCGTGGCATTGCAAGTTTCTAAAGCAACTAACTAAAGAGCAATGGGTCAATATATTTGAGAAAATATAACAGTGTATAAAATTCCTCAGCAAATGCAGCAAACAAGACTTCCTAGCTTTAAGAATTACATTATGAGACCATGTTTTCCATTTATTTCTTATGCTGAAACCTTCAACATTCTGATCAAATTCAAACCACATACAATTGTCTATATTTTTCCTAAACACACACAAACACAAAATAATGCACACAGGCACACACTCCTTTTATAGGATTATATTTTTATTCTTTTGTTAGATACTGAATTCCTATTTAGGCCATTTTATTGCAGTTGTTCCCCACGCCTATTAATTAACTCCTTAGTTTCTTTAATGATCTTGATTGATTATTATGTATGTTTTCATTCTTTTTGCTGTCTTCATTATGTTAACTTCATTTTGATGCAAAATGTCATGGTTAAAAGGTGGAGAGAAGCCCATGTAGCACATCCACCAATACTAGAGGCAGGGCTCCAGGTCAGTGCTCTTTACTTTTAACTTACTACATCAACATTGTCCACTGTTCCAAGGGACTGATCAGCTTTCAGGCCACAACTGTCTCCGTAGTCTCTCAGCCTCAAGATCTGTTTTGTTTTACTTTATAGTAAGTATGCCAAATAGAAACTTACACAGCCAAACAAAAATTAATTTCAAAACTGTCCCTTGCTTCTCAGGAGATAGACTTCTGAAATACAAAAAGACCCAAAAGCAGCAATGGCCAGTGTTTTTAAAAGACTTCTCCTAGGTTCCAGGCTTTATCTCCCTTCTAGTTAGCAAGCATGTTTGTTCTAGAAATGTATGAACAAATTAAGAATCGATGCCTTAAAATTGGCTGTTTTTCTTGCCCATTTAATGAAAGGTTTAAAACAGACTTTGAAAGCCTTGATTTAAATCAATCCATTATGCCAAGTTCCAATTTGTGCTCACTCAAAAAGTGAAGCAAATGACATTTCTCTCACTCTAACCTACTTACAAAGGTAAATTCACCCTGAGCTCCTTGAAGGAAGGATGGGACACATTTCTCTCTGTGTGTGTGCTAGTGTGTGACTGAATCCAAATACTTCAGTCCATTATATTATAGTTAGCCCATCTAGAACAGCACTTAATGATTTTTTAAATCATAAATAACCCCCAAAAGGTTTAGTCTGTAAAATTGTTGATGTACCAACATTTTATTTCCCAACTTCAGTTTTCACCATCAATATAAAGCATGTATTATTCGTCTGACACTCTGAACCTACAAGGTTAAAATGCCAAGGGTTCTACTAAATTTAACCATTTTCGGTTTTCTCATATATCAAAGTTTTCCTGTAGTCACACATGGTCACAGTTTTCTGGAAAAACAAGACAGCCTGTCAGTTACTGTTTTGATAATGCCAAAATAATGCCTTTGCCTTTGCCTTGCTTTGCATACCGTCATTGCTTGTTGAGGCTTCCATTCTTCTCAGATTCTTTGTTACAGGAACTGGCATATAGGAAGCAGTTTACAAGAACTACTGACAATCTCATTCCTTCCGGCAGTTACAAAATAGTAAGTTGGTTATCATGAAGAAGAGCATCTGGGCAACGCCAAGTGCAGCTAGCATGCAGTCATAGCGCAACCTTACTCACGCCCAGTGTTGGTTAGAATCACATGGAGATGCCCCTATGCCAGCCTCTGCAGCTTTTCTGCCAGGAACAGCTAAGTGTAAGGCCTGGAAATGGGTGGTCTGGGGCATGGGGCAGTGCCAGCTTTAAATATGTTGGTTCTGAAGCCACTCAGTTGCCCTGAGATTGGCACAATCAGGACCTCTCGCCTATAATAGTCTGGTGCTAACAAAGGAAAACATCTATCATGAATTGAAAAACAAAACACACCACTCTTCCTAGGTTGTGGCTGGGAAGAAAGTGCATCCCCCACCTTCCACCTTGGCCAGAACAAGCCAGCAGAACTGTGGATAAGGCAGTAGATCTGCTTCATTGTTACCTACTGGCCCTATTTGCATATACAAACCATTAAAATATATCCTATGAATGACAGGGGAAGACAGGGATGAGCATTTCAGATGATCCTCCAGCTACATGCACTCATTTACTTATGTCCACAGTTTCTCCACCGTATTCCAAGTTCAGCACAAGCCACCATTGTCCCTGATCTCTCAACTGGTGACCGTGGCTTCAAACTATAATCAGAAATCCACTGCAGCCCATAGTTTCCACCCCCAGTTTGGAAGGCAAGTGTTAAAGGGCAGCCAAACGGACATCAGTGATAAGCATTAACAAGAAGCCCCACAAGACAGGAAGAAGCATGTGACTCTGTGGATTGGAGAACAGGGCATTTCCAGCAAGCGCTGGGCTCAGCATGGGCTTAAATTCAGGTTATAAAAACCCCTTATTATCTACTGGATCTTAAAAAGAAAAATCACTGAACTGTCTAAATTTATGAATAAGGAAGTTAATTATATATTTCCTGGCTAGCGGTGTTTGAGTGAATGGTAATCTCCAAGGTTCAACTCTCTAGGGAATCAAAACCCTTCTTCTCCCATACTGGCAATGGGTTTCAAAATACACTTTAAGTCTTAGGTATTCTTTCTATTCATGCTGCTACTTTTGACCATGCTGTTATCCATATTCTTAGGTGGCAGCTCTTTCCTACTGTACGTAAGTAACAAAGAATCTAGATAGCTTTCACATTCCACATTAACCATTACTTTATGCCTTCTAATGGGGAGATGAACTATACGAAATCTTTTGGCATAATTTGCACATCAAATCTTACAGTTGGGAGGGGACATTTTGGCCAATGAGCCCAAGCCCCTGCTCAGTGAAAAGAATTCAGTGCAAAGCTTCCCTGACAGATGGCCATTCAGTTCCTGCTTGAATACGTTCTGCAACGAGTATCCCACCACCTCTCAAGGCAATTCATTTCACTGTCTGTTCTCTCAGCTGCTCAACCAAAATCTCTCTGTGTATAGCTCTTGTCTATTATTCCATGTCCTTTGGTCACAGGTGATGGACAACAGGTTGTAGCTCTCTTCTGCAGGAAAACATATGAGATACCCAAATTGTGCTGCATATCTCCCCTCAGTCTTCACTTCTGGAGGCTAAACACACCTAGTTCCTTCAACCTTTCCTTGTAGAACTTAGTTTCTAGCCCTGTGGTCCTCTTTGTTGCCCTTCACTGAACTCATTCCAATTTAAACTCTTCTTAAAGTGAGGTATCCAGAACTTGGCACAGTATATAGAGAACCCACCAGCCCAGATTAGATTAATTCCTGTGATTTTAAAACTATAGCTCTATTAATGCAACCTAAACTTGTCTTTTCTTCAGCCACATCTTGCTGCTGACTGATATTCAACCTGAGACATATTCATTAAAAAGGTGATGTTGCTTGTAAAAACAGTAAAAAGAAATGACAATATTCTAATCTCCATCATCACTATCATCACCAGTGTATGTGTATGCCATATATCCATAGTAAATTATGCCACAATAACATCAGGAAAAGGTTCAGTAATAAGATGATGCATAGTATTCCAAGACTATTAATTAATACTCTTACAACTGAAGTAATTCAGACTACAGTTCCCCAGGCCAGAAAAAGAATAGGCTGGACAGAGAAGAGCTAAATTGTAATGAACTCGCAACCAGATAGTCTTTGGTGATATAGGTCATACTTAGGCTTTCAAAGATGTGACCTTGCATTTCCTTGATCCGAGTCCTGCTATCACTAGAAATCGTACAAAGTTCTACAGTACAAAATTCTTGTATAGCAATTTTTATTACTAGCTGTTTTTAGCCATTTCTGTACAATTTAATTACTAGCCAATTTTCAATGGAAGAATTCGTGAAGGCCAAGGAAAGCAAATAAATGTAACATTTTCCCTACAGTGTCAACAGATGCAACCTGCAGCCACTGCAAATGTGCCAGTGACACATTCTGCAACAGCCTTGGGACTCGGAATCTTTTGAACAGGGTTCATGTGGTCCTGGGGAAAGAAGCTGCAGCAGCATTGACCCAGTTCTGCCATTTGGTCGCTTCACAGTTATGAGGATTCCCACCACAACCCTCCAATAATGGCAAGGTGACATTGCAGCCAATTAAAAAATTATCAGGCATCATATTATTCAAACTGAAACTACTGGCTACAATCTTATCTCAGTTATTTGGGAGTCAGTTCAGTGGGATTTCAAAGCAAGTATCTGTAGGAGCAAGCAGAATGTTTCTCTAATTCATAAAGATAAGCTCAATGTTACCCGAAGTTGTTCCTTTTTGAGGAACAGGGCAAAAGGATATGTGAGCAGCTTCTTGGTTAAGTCTTGGCAATACAAAGATGCAAAATATCATTCACTCTGTTGCATCTTGACTTCAAAGTCAAAGAGCCACTTCACTTAAGAACAGTAATGCTACCTTCGCTTGCACCCAAAATCCATCAGAATGTGAAACAGAGCCAAGATCCTTGATAACTAACTCCTAGAACATAGCCATTTAACTTCAAATAGAGCAATTACAGATGGCCGCATTAATGCAAAAATGCATAATGCTCCTTTAACAGAGCTTTTCACCAACTCTCCTTGGAATGGAAAGTCTGCAACAGGGTTCCTACACTTACATATGACATTTCAGAACAAGCAAGCTCACAGTACTTTTTCTCTGGTAGATGGCCCTTTCCTTGCTTAGGTATAGGTATGACATTATTCCTACTGAGCCAATTGACAAGATTTAATCCAAACAGTTCAGCATGAATCCCGTTATGCTGTAACAAGACAGACGAGGGGGGAAATATAAAGCAAACAACCAGAAATGGCACTGAAATAGTCTGAAATAATGATCTTTGCCCTTGCTGTTTTGAGATTTTCTTTTACAATTTTATATTTATATCTCATTCTTTTGCTCTTACCATATTACTCTTCCAAATCAAGATAAACAAAAGGGACTGACACACCTCTGATGTTACATTTCACCCAGGGGATCTGCTAGAATCAACTACAATTTCAGAAGGATATCAAAAAATTATTGTGTGTTATCAAAAAGGGCAGCTATCCAAAGTTCTACAATACATGGCTGAGAGATTTTTTGATTGAAAGGTTATTATTTTCCCAGCAGAGTTGCTACTATATTTTTCTGTAAGCAAGGGAAATACACACACCATATTCTCCCCCCCCCGCCCCCCCATCCCCAGTCTTTCATCTTCCATCCTTGAATAGTATCTTGGCTGCCCCAAAGTTCATGTCACCCTTCCAAAGCAATTAATGTGATTCAGCTGAGTGTTTTGTTTCACAGCAGTGCACCATCAGGAAAGTGACATTTCTGGACAGCACACATATGAGCATGGCTAAAAGGAAAGGCAAGTCACGCTTTTCTATTTGCCTTTCTAAATGAAACATGAATCTGTGTCAGCTTTCAACCAGGTACACTACTGGAACAAAACCCCTCTTGCTTATTTGTCCAAAACCCCACCTGTTGATTGACAGGATCAACCACAGCCATTGAACGGGTTTGTTCACATAAATTAGGCTTTAATTAGGGGAATTGCATAAGTGTCAAACATCCCTGTTTGGCAGTTACGACCGCTTTCTACCATCGATTGCACGGGCAACTAGCCACCCCGACTGCTTGCTCTGTCCCCCTCGCTTTTGCAAACGCCAAGGTACTTTTGTACTGTACTATGCAAACCTCCTTTTAGGCTTTACTGTCATCTCAGCCTCACGAAGACTGTTTGAAAACCATGTGGAGGGAAAGACCTCGAGGGTAAACGAGGCAAGGAGAGAAACAGGCTCGCTTGCAAACGCCTCTGCATGGCATTCGCCACGGAGAATTTCAACATCCCGTCGGTGCACTTGAGACCCGCTTTTCCCTCTTGGAATGCAAATCAGGGAACCACACACGAGCAATCGGGCGCGCGCGCGCGCGCACACAGCTCTAAGAACCGCCCCGAACAGCAGAAGGCGGCTTTGCCCTTCTCCAGACATGGTGCCCAGACCGGAATGTGCAAAGGCAGAGATGCTGTAAATCCCAAGAAAGTTCAGGCACCTGGCCTTCCCGGCAGCACCGGAAAGGCCGGGCGGAGGAGCTGCCATCCAGCTCGGGGTGGGAACTCTCCGATCACACGCCACCGGGACAAAACAGAAATGACCCCACCCCCTCAACTTACTTCCAGCTAAGCCCGATCGAGGAAGGGTACTCACCCCGCCCCAGGAGCGCGGGGCTCTGCCCGCCCGAGCAGCCCCTCCTCCTCCTCCTCCAAACCGCCGAGGATTGCGCGAGCGTGCAGTTCGGGACGAGCGCTCTCCGCACGACCAAGCTACACGAGTTCAGCAGCTCCGCTGCCAGCCGGTGGTGGCGGGTAATTCCATGGGGGTGAGGTGCGGGTGGGGAGGGAGGGAAGCCGGAGAAAGCGAGGGAGCCGAGCGAGCCCGTTAGGAGATCATGGTGCCTCCCACGGAGGAGCCCGCGGCGCTGGGCAGCTGACGGTGGGGGGCAGCCAAGCCGGCCACCGTTCCTCTTCCCGGCACTTGGCAGCGGCTCCCAGAAGAACTCCTCCTCCTTCCCCTCCTCCTCCTCCTCCTCCTCACGCACACTCAGGACGGGGCATCCTTGCAAGACTGCGCGCCGCGCCGGGTGCTGCATGCGCGGCTGCCCCCCGCCCGCTCGTCCCTCGGCTCAGCGCGGGCTGCACTCAGCCGGATCCTGCTGCCGACCTGGGCAAAGCATCGCTCTGGAGCTGCCGGTGCCTCTGCCGCCCGGCAGTCTCTGGAAGAAAGGGAGCTCCCCGCTCTCCTTGTCACCGAGCCCTCCTGCTGCCGCCGCTGCCGCCGGGCTTCCCCTCGCGCTCCGCGCTCCCTCCCCGCGCTCCCGCTCGCTCCCTCCTCGCAAAGCCCCGCGCCAGAAGGAGGCGGCGTTGGCAGCGGCCGCAGCATTCGCGCCAGCCTCGCCTCAGCAGCCTCTCCGCTTCCCACGTGCCGCGTCTTCTCGGGTCTGGCTGCGCGCGCGCGCTCGCCCGCCCTCCGGCTGGCCGAAGGCGCGGCGGGGTGTTTTCCTCCGCGCATCGCCGCGCAGCCGGGCTTCCCCAGCTGCCAACTCCGGGACTCCCCCTTGGCGGGGCAGCCGCGGGGGTGGGGCTGCGCGCCCCCCCGCCTCGCCCTGTCGCGGGGAGCCCTCTCGAGCCGCGGCCCCGCGCACACTCACCCGGGAAGGCGTCGCCCCCTCCGACCGGCCGTGGCGCGGTGCAGCGAGGGCGGCTCTCAAACACGCGCGGCCGCCGAGCTGCCCTGGTCGTCGGGCTTGCCTCATTTCCTCCGAGCCCGGCACTTCGCACGTTACTTCTTAGGTCCCTGACAACGTCTTCGGACGCCGTTTCCTCTAATATAGCGGGTTCGCAGCCAGCCGGGGAGCAGGGAAAACACCTGCGCTCCTCAGCAGCCAAAGCGCGCAGAGGGCCCATGGCCGAAGGCCACGCAACAACTCAGATGTGTCCGGTCGTGCTTAAGTTGCTGTTGCGTGGGCCCATTCACATATAACATTCACAGTGATCATCGGATGACAAAACAATTCTGCCGCTGGCATGCTAGCACAGCAGATTGCTTTGACTTTTGAAAAATAGGTAACGAAATCAATAAATAAGGCAACAGTTAAATGGTCTCCATTTGTTAAGTGCACTTCAGTGTGACAGGGCTCATTTGGAACATTTACACACATCTGTCTTTTACCTGTTGTATGTGGCACCTGTTTCAGTTGCACACTCAGTTGCTATGAGTTTGCTGGTGCAACTTTTATGAAAAGTCAAAATTTTACTACCTGCTGTAGTGAAGTATGTGAAACGAGCATGTTGGCCATCATTGGTTGGCTGGCTGATTCTAGCCACTTCACAAAATGTGCCAAACATGTCTCAGAAATGATTTGAAAAGTGAGCACAGTGTGTAATCCAGGCCCTTCAGCCCCAGCTTTCCTATGGATGCAATAACAAATGTTCACAGACAATCCAATTCATTGAATAAAAAGCTGAGTTTTGAGACCGAATGAGCACGTGCGTGAGAATAACGAAAGACAGACTATTGGCAAAGTGATCACAAAACGTAAATATGCAAACTGTAAAATACATTTGCATAACATGACACAGAACTTGACAGAAGGCAAGTCTCGGAGATGGCATGAGTAAGAACAAGTCTGTAGAGTCTGAGGCGTTGTGAGCAAAGGCCATAAAAAGATGCATGATGGGAGTCTGGCTGTCTTCTCAAAAGCAAGCAGATGGAAGTCCATCAGGATGTGCATTCAGCTCCTTTCACTGACTGGCATTTGTTTTAGTGGGCATGCTTGAACTGCTTGAGTATGTTCAGCCTTGAGAAGACTGAGGAGGGACATGATATCCCTTGAAAGGCTGTCATAAAGAGAAAGGACATGATCTCTTCTCGCTCATACCAGAATGTAGGACATGAAATAATCAGCTTAAGTTCCAGCAAACCAGATTCAGGCTAGATTTCAGGGAAAGTTCCCTCACTATCAGAGCAATGCAACAGTGGAACCAGTTGCCTAGAGAGTTCATGGACTCTTCCACACTAGAGACATTCAAAAAGAAACTGGGCAGCCATCTGAGTGGGATGGTGTAAATTGGTGACCTGCACGGGCAGGGGGTTGGACCGATGGCCTTCTTGGCCCTTTTTGACTCTACTATGATTCTGTGACTCTCGTCTCAATCGAGCACTACAAAAAATACTTGTTAGAGTATTCAGCTTAGTTTCCCCAAAATGCCATGTCTACATAGATCAAGTTTTAAGCAAGTCAGGCCCCCAAGTGAAGGGCAGTGTAGCTGCTTTGCTGTTGCTTTAAAGATAATTGTAAACTGTTTTTTAATTTTAAGAAAATTTGGGCAGGCCTGGCCCTGACTACAAGCCCAATAAAGACCAAGTGTGTAATATTAGCTTCTGCAGAAAATTCAGCCCTGTTCTCTGAAATGTCTGGATCTGCTGAATGTACCATGTTACACAAGTCAGTGGTCTTCTTAAAAGGTAAAGCAAATTTCACTGAAGAAAACTGAAAGCCTAAAATAGACGTGGAAGAGATTCCTAAAATAAGCCAGAAAGTATCCCAAATGTGATGTCTGAATAGGAAGGATTGTGGGATGTTTTCTCCAGCACTGTGTCTAGTTCTGTCATGTTTCATTTTGCCATAGAGATGCACACAAACTTTGCAGCTGTAAGAAACATTGTTCAAAGTTACTGGGTCAGTGACCGCGACAGCTGGTGCTACCACCCCCAAGTGAGTTGCTGCCCCGGTTAACATGAATTATGGTACTGTGATTTCATGGCAAATCTTTCTGGGATGTATTTTGCTCCTACTAGGCTACTGACAAACTACAGCCTTTGCTTCATTATTTAAAAGAAAGTGGTGAAGTCATCCATCCAGCAAACATTTACTAATAGTAGTGCTTTATATGATTGGATCAATTCATTCTTTGGTCTAAATTTCTAACCCTATACAAAATGATCCTCTAATATATACAATTGGAACTTCTCCAACAGCATCCAAGAGAAACTTCCATTTCTGGAAACATAAATAGCCCTGTTCTGTTCTAAAAAGACCTCTGCTTACACCAATTCTGCCATGTACTGCTGGATTATGAAGTCCATGGCAATGACTCATAGACTTTCTTAACTGTGTCACCCTTCTTATGTGGACATCTTTCAAATCAGACCCAGCCCCCTCTACTTCTCAAAGTACATCCAAGGGAGGCTTCCCAGCCAAAAATGTGACAGCAGTTGTATGCTGTACCTTTCTGTTTCCACAGAGATGTACATATCCATGAGCTTCTTCAATGGTGATGACAGATAGGCACTATTTAACAACACCTGTAGCCAGTGTTATAACTGAAGATATGTCTGTGTCTTTAGCACTCTGTCTAGCTAACAGAGATTTGGGTCCACTCCCATCCCACTGCAGTCCAAAATGAAGTAAGGGGAGACAGAGGTGTTTAATGCATGGTGTAGAGAAGGTGGAAAGGGAGACATTTTTCTCCCTCTCCCATAACACTCAAACTTGAGGTCATCCCAGGAAGCTGGTTGGTGGGAGGTTAAGGAGGTAGAAAAGGAAGTACTTGCTCACTTAATGTATAGTTAAATTATGGAGTTCACTGTCATAGGAAGTGGTGATGGCCACTGATTTGGAGGGCTTTAAAAGGGGATTGGCAGATTCATGGAGGAGGAGGCTATCAGTGGTTACTAGCCTTGCTGGCTGTCTACTGTCTCTTTTACTGAAGGTGGCTTGTCTGCATATGTCAGTTACTGAGGACTTCGCGCAGGCAGAGGTCTTGCACCCATCCTGCTTGCATGGGCAGCTGGTTTGCCACCATGTCCACCAGAATGCTAGATGAGATGGATCTTTCATCTGATCCGGCAAGGCTTTTCTTATGTTCTCATGAAATTCATGGAGAACAATGATGTACTGGAGCCAGGACTTGCAGGGAATCAGGGATTTGGTTAGCAAGGCACTGATGTCATCCTCCACCTGCTCCCTTTGAGCTTAGCTGTAATCTTGTAGCTGGGGGAGCAGGGAATGAATTTTCCCACCCATCCCCAAGTTCTCTGTTGTGATACAAAGTATTTTGAGGTGGCTTGATCTTGAAAGGGGAATTTAGACCCAATAATATCACACGTTTAAAAGACGTGATGAAAAGTGCTAGCATGGATTGGTTCTCCTCCCCCTCCCAAGCTTATCCCCAGAACAGCAACCCTGTGAGTTGAGAGCCTGGCCCTGGCCCAAAGTCACCCAGTGAGCTTCATGGCCGAGCAGGGACTGGAACCTGGAACTGGAACAATAGCTTCCAGTTGTAACTTTATTGCAACTTGCTTATTTTCTCTATAATGATAGATTATGTAGCTATAGAGCAGTGTTACAGAAACATCGTTTCTTTCCTGTGAAACATTAAAATGAACAAAACTGGAAAAGTTAGCATGCCTGAAACAAGTATGAGTTCCAGTAGGTTAATAGAGTCTGACATATCACATCTAACTATGTGTGCAAACTGTACTGATTTACTGCAACGGCGCAAATTCTGATAGACTTCCTGGATTGAAAATGAGAATAAAATGGCTTCAAAATCTGTAGTCGGATGACATTATCCAACTAATTACTGATAATGTAGATGTAGAAAGTCCTGATCATTATGAAGATGACAATTTTGAAGAGGCGATTGTGACAACAGTTATGGTATCTGTGACCAATCTGTGTTCGCTCATCATGGTTGTAGTTTCTGGGTTGTTTAACCCAGAAATTGTGGGAATGAACGGAGTACATCAGCTGCATGCTCATGATTGCCACTTTTAATTTGGACCCTGGATCCCAACCAGACTGCCCTCCCCCTCCCTCCCCCCATATATGTCTGATCTTTAAGATAATTGGGGAAGGCTCTGGCTGTCAGTCCAACAGCCCTTCTTGGTGGAGCTGCCAACCCTGTGGAAAAAACTCCCTCATGCTGTTCAGAAGGTAGAACATTTGGTATTTTTCAAATGTTTCCTTAAAATGCACCTGTTCACTCAGGCTTTCCCTTGCCAGAAATAAAACCTTTTATTTTTACTACTCCTGAATGGCTCATTGTTGTTATTGTGATGCATTATATTGTTTTAAAATTGTATTTTAAATGTCCTTGTAATTATGGGTTTAAATATTTATATGGAAATGGCTTTAAATATTTAGTAGCATATAAATGGTTGTAATAAACTTAATTAATAACCCAGTAATGCCCTGTTCCTAGGTATTTCATGATATATGAACCTTTTAGAAAATTCAGGAGGGAAAACCAAATTTTGGAAAAAGCCCAATCCCAACAATTTCCCATGGTATATGGTTTGTAGGCATTGTTTATGTTCGTAAACAACCCAGAATTGGGCATTCCTGACTTTTATTGAGAAGTTGAAATGACAAGTTCGTGTCACACACGTTCAATTCAGCTCTTCAGTTCTTGGATTAAACAACCCAACATGCCAACCAGATCATTGTTACCATGCAGTGAAATAATACTGAAGTGGTAAAGGTATTACTATTGCTTATCTCATAACCTGTAGGTGGGTATTTGGAATGGGCAAGGGTGCAACCTGATAGCCAACTTTTCTGTATTGGTAACTTGAAGGGAGCTACTTCATGGAATGTGTTTACTATAAATAGCATTTCATTAATAAGATAATAGCAGGGTTCACCTCCAGAAATGTAGAAACATGCACCAAATTTTAACAGCTTTGTTTCTGAATGTCTCATGATTTTGCCCAAGCCTAATCTGTAAGGCCTGGCCATCTGAGTGGAGCATTGTCTCAGACAGTTTGGAAATCTGTCTGTGGACCATGTGCTGGACTGAACTTTCTGGAACTCCAGTCATGTAATATGAATTTTCTTCATCAATTCTACCATTCTTTGGAAATGTAAACAAATAACTGTGACAAAGAGGAACAACAAGACTCCCAGAGATTCTGGGAATTGGAATAAGACAGACTAAATATGTGTCCTGAATGATAGCTGCTGTTGTAATTGAGGTACAATGAAAAGTAGAAGTTGGAAGAAGGGGTCAAGCATACTATAGAAGAAATTGGAAGTAAATTTATCCTGTCTTATATTGAGCTGCCTGTTGAAAGGGAGTAAACTCTCTTAATAAGGCTACAGATCGTTGAAAGTCTGAAAAGGAACGAGTCACTCCACGGGCTGCTGAAGAGAACTGCAGCTGATGGAGAAAGTAGTTGTTTTGCTAAAGTGGAGCTCAGCTTTCACCAAACCATTCTGCCTGTTAGCCAAAACTGCTGGTGCAGAACTAAGCTCTCTGCAATACTGGCTTGTACTGTCCAATAATATATCACCACCACCACCACCTATAGCAGTTTCGCTAGCTGACATACACCATAGACCACGTGCTGACATATCTTTCACAGCTAAGCTTTCATCTGCACCTGCTGATGAACCTCCTGCTACACCATCAATACTATGAAATTCTTTGACTCAGCCAATAATCAGAAGAAGTGCACAATGCTATTAGGCGTGCTGAAAGTACTACATCTAAGCCAACCCCATCTGGTCAAGTGTCAGGTCATAAAGATATTATGAAACCAGGTTCCAAATTAATAAAGCAGTCCAAAAGATAACAAGTATGAAAATTTTCATCAAAAAGACCAACACTATGCTAGGTGTGGAAAATGGTTCAAGTATTGCAATGTAGTAAAATTGTTTTCAGGAAATGCTCAAATGCCCCCCCCCCCCCGCAAAAGAGTGTGTGAGTATTTACAGCCGTGAGACATTTCGAAATAATGCCCCCATCCCCCAGTGAAAGCATTACAGAATTCCAAGTGTCAATATCTGTAAAATCATACAGATTTTCCCTATGGAAAAAGCAATATCTATCGCTTATGAAAAATGAGCAGACACAGTTGTTGCCTCCTATTGCATGGCAATGGAGGTACAAATGAACTTGAGTGTGCACTTCTGCAAGAGTAATTTTGTGGAATGCGCTCCCCGGAGAGGTTTGCCTGGCACCTAGCCTATATTCTTTTCGACTCCAGGTCAAAGCCTTTTTATCCAATAGTTATTTTAAAAAATAGTATTTTAATAGTCTTAATAAGTTGCTTGATTGAATTTATGTTATTGGTTATATATTGTTTTATTATATTGTATTGATTGTTTTATTGCATTTTGATTTTAACATTGTAAGCCGTCCTGAGATGCCATACATAAAGAACGGGATATAAACATTTTAAATAAATAAATACAAGTTAGTATCTGTTTCCCCACCACCACCAAAAAAGTGCAGAATTGGCAAACAGGACTGAGATCGGCTTTCAGTACGTGGTTCCAAATGCCTGAAAAGAATTCATGCAATGTGTTATAGAAAGTGATATAGTCTCAGCAAGAAATTGACTAAAGATATATTGGTACTGTTCTTGATTTATGATGGACTTGACAGCATCAGAACTGTTCGCAGGATAATATAGACCAAGATGGCCCATTTTCTTTCATTAGCTATCACAAACATGACAACACTCACAACACATCTCCTAGTGGTTGGGCCTCATGATGCTGATGTTGAATGCCTCATCAGCATTAGTGTCACTCTGAAGTCCATAGCCCGAAACAGATTCTCAGGTGAGTCAGAACTTGAACATCTCTACATCCAACACAATATGCTACCAATCACTGTGTGGGATCCTGGGGGACCAGTACTCCTGCAGATGTCTGGTCTGTAGGTTACAAACAAGAGCCTGTAACCAAAGGCACAACTAAGGCAAGAGAGCAGCTGCAGCTTAAATGTTCTGAGAGGCCTCCTAGCAGCAGTGCTTATTCCACCCAGCTCAGATCATGATGGTCTGGCTGTCTTTGAAAGAAAGATTGTTGGGATGGGCATAGTGTATGAGACAAAGCAGAACATGGCATGACTATGTAGTCGTTTTTGCATTTGTACTACTATGCCTCTCTTGTATACCTACAAATACCATTGATACGTGCATGGGTTACTAAATATTTTTGAGTCCCATTATTATACTATTAGTATAAGGCTATGATGATTGAAAGAAAGCAGCAGAAAGAAAGTTAACGCTTTATTTGTTTGTTCCTTATTAAAATCTATATCCCTTAATACGCAAAGACTTACTTCCCATTGCATATTTTTCACCCACAAAAAATGTGTCCCGGTGCACATTAGAATAAACCATGGGAACAATGCTTCCTTATTATTTTTGTGCTATCCTGTGACTAAGCTTTTGCATTTAATGGTTATTCAGATAGAGATAGGATTGATCTGTGCCCTCAAGGACAATTGATTATTCAGTATGACACTATTAAAATGTCCCCTTGTTGCTAGGCCTTGCTTCAGCATACAAGAATGCTATTTTGTCAACAGCTTGTATTCACAAGCTGAAAGATTAAATCTCTGCTAAACAGAAATAGGTCAGGTTTCAAGGAAATGCTCTGCATTAGATTTGGGGCCTAAGCAAAACAAAAACATGGGGAACCGTTAAAGACTGCATGTCACATTTTTTTCCAGTACAAGTGTGGAAAAGAGCCTTCAAGTTAGCTTGTCTTGTTTTATCTCCAGCATGCTTAGTGGAGAAAAAGGCAGGAGCATCAAACTGTAACCACTGGAATCACTGAGGCTTGCCTGGCACCAACTTTGTTATCCTTCTGGTGCTAGATTAAGACAACCCTCTAAGCTGCAGCATTGAAAGACACCAGAGAGTATTTAACAACTCAATAGGTTCATGCAACAGGTATTTTAACGAGTCAATTTCGTATCAGACATTGTTTTAACTGTGACATTGTTTTCAACTGTTATATTTTGGAAAAAGCCATGGGTGCTTTATTTTATTATGGGCCAGCTACAGGAACTGTGGTAAACTGCCCAGAAAGTTTTACCTGTTGGGCTGTGTAGAGATGAAATTCATTATCACCATCTAGCAGCACCTCAATGTAAACTTCAGCCAGCCTTATAATTTCTAGTTATTAGAACCAATACAGAGATGTGGAGAAAAAAGATACATAAAATGGTGATGAACAGTCATAGCAGAAATCTTATTTTGTTCACATGAAAAATCTATGTGCCAGATTTGTCCATGCAAAAAGGGTGTTTAGAAGACCACAAACTCCCACAAGCAAATGTACATATGTAGTCATTTTTTCTGTTTGCACCTATTTAATTTATTCTATCTGCTACTCCTTTGATTCTCTGCTTCCTTCATCCTGGCAAGTAGGAATCACATACCAATGACTTCATGATGCTACATAGCCATTACGATTTGGCTATTTAATAATGTCCTTCAGAGAAAACAAAGATACAGTGCCCTCTATCAGACATAGATTGAGTTACATTATGTTAATTATTTAGCTTAATATTAAAATAGGTATTATTAATATTATAGAAGGAGTTCTGAGGTGTGTTCAAATTTACTCCCTCACTCATTTTATCACAACAGCCCTTTGACGGAGGTTGGTTGAAAGGCATTGACTTGTCTATCGTTACCAGCTCGTTCCATGGCCAGGTGAGAATTTGAACATCTCCCCTGTCCTAGTCCAGTGCACTGACCACTGCACCACACTTCCTCTGTATCCTGTTGAAAAAACAAACGGCTTATGCACACAGCCTAGCAACACAGGGAGCTTTGATTCCGATGTCTCAAAGATGGAACAACAGAATTCACTGCAGCAAACAGGAGCTTCTGTCTGGTTACCTTGGCAATGGAGATGGATCCCACTCCCCACAGTGAATGCTTAGGGGCCTTGCTTGAATTTCCTTTGAAAAACTGACAAAAATGGTTTCTAAGGGAGCAAAAATACTAATCGAAAATGGGCTTCCCTCCTATTTTCTTTTTCCCCCACACCTCTGTTTTTGAACCCCCGGCACCTTCTGGAAGGGTTCTAATTGCTTCCCTTCCATTCAGTCCTGAAGATACAGCTGTTCATTTTTACAGCCAGCTTGTCCTTCCCAGTATCACAAAATAACTGTATATTGGAACACCAAACTGTAGAAGCAAAACTGAACCACATAAATAGGCTTGTTCTTGTTGGTATTGACCTCTGTCTGTTTGACTGTGCTTACATCATCATTTCTGATACCGTCAAAAGGGGCAAACGCAACACTCCTTGCTATGGAATATGGTTAGCCTTTGTGAAGCTTCACTTTGATCGCACTGATTATTCACACCTTCTTACTCATTTCATTATTAGTATGTTATGCATATTTGCAATTGATGTTCGTATCCTATGTAAATGTATCTGAGTGCTTACATAGCACATCTCTGTGTCCTGGGCAATGTACATTGCCAGAAAAATCTTTGCTGCAGATGGATCAGCCACATGGACTCCATATTGCAGAGTTGATGTGGGGCACAGCCAAGAGGAAGAGAATTCCAAGCACAGCTTTCATCAGACCATCACCTGCTTCATTCACAGAATTTTAGAGGAGGATTCATGCATCTTCCCCTCGCGATTCCCCATGTCACCCTGCTGCTTGTTCCATCCTTTCCCTTACTGCAGAGAATCCATTAAGGAAAAAAAGGACAGAACAGCTGCATCTTACCTTCTCATTGTGAGTACTCTGGGCCCTCTGTCTGTAAGCACCTGCAGTGCCTTCAGTGAGTTAATGTTAAGATTTAATTTGGGCCTTTGCAGATTATGATATTTTATGCGTTCTCCATTTGTACCTTTCTAGAATATGAGCATAGCCAAGACATCTCAGAAGGTAACAAGGAAAGGACATTTGCAGCGGTGGCCCTGATTGTGAAATGGTTTCCCAGAGAGAAAATGTAAGTTTCCATGCATTGTCAGCAAGACTGACATCAAGAGTAAGCATGGTCAGATGTGCCAAGGACTCACAGCCCAGTATAACCATACTGACAAGAGCCTCTGGGCTTGATCTTCCTCTTCATCATTGCTCCCATCTTCTTCAATGGCCTCTTGCTATAACCCAGAGAGGGGTGGAGGAGAGAAAGAACAGCAGGAGATTCCTACTTGCTCCCTGTCTCTCTACCTGTCTAGCTAGCACGTGGCAACAGTGATGAGAGAGAATGAGGAGCAGCAACACCTGCTGACAATGGCAACAAGAACACTGACTAAAGGAGAAGGTCCATGGCCAATGACTTGCCTGAGGACCCTCAGAAACCTGGAGCAGGCGCTCACTGTCACTTGCCACTCCTTGTCCACTTTTCCTGAAATGCAAGGTTTATATATCAGATTTCTAGACTTATTTTCACAGGAAGTACCACTGATTTTGCAGGTAAATGTGCTTAGAAGTAACATATGCTTGCTGATTTCTACAGCACATTCCCTCAAAAGCATGTTGTGTCACGGCATTTTTTCTTTTGAAACTGCACCACCCTTGCTGGTTCTGGAGTATTTTATGCAGGTTCTCACCCTGCCAGAAGAAGAGAAAGAGGAAGAAGAATAAGGAGGGGGGAGGGGGGAGGAGGAAGAAGAAGAATTCCAAGCAGCTGATCATTCTGTCTAATGCAGTCTTAACAGAACAAGATGAAAACAGCTCCTTGCGTCCTAAATTCCCAGCTCCTTTCAAGTAATGTTTATCTATCAACTGCTAAAGCAAACCTAAAGCATAAGAAGTCATGTTAAGGAGGCAACCTCGACTTCTTACCTCTGGAACCCTACTAGTTTTACTTGACTAGAACACTGCAAACTATGTCTCACTCCCCATGGGATGCCATATAAGAAGAGCAGCTGTCATATAATTACAAATCCGGCTAATGTAGCATCTGGACCTGTGCTGGTGAATCATGTCCACATGTTGCAGGAAGTGTGTGCTTATAGGTGGGTGTGTATAAAACTCTGTTTTCATGGCCTCTTTTGTGCCTCCATCAAGCTCCACTTCTTTTCATTCCTAAAATTGAGGAGCGAGGGACTAACTAGCGTTCAGGGGCCCCTACTGCCAATACCTCTCTACCTGGACTTCTATCAGGAATTCATGGTCAGGCAAATGTTGACTGAGGCTGCAAACATTCTTAATCCCATTGGCTATTCAGGCACAAGGGGGTGAAACTGCTGTATACCTGGAGGAATGAAGAGAAGCCAGTGGCTGCAACAAGGCTAGTAGATAAAATGCTATTATTTCCTGAAGATCCAGCTATCTCAGCAAGGCAGTATGAGGTCCACAAACTTCCTTGGAAGCTGGCAATCTCAGCAAGAGATCTCGACTGCTCTAAGTACAGGTTTTCTGTATGGACAAGCTAACCAGAATTGTTTTTCAAGTCAGCCATCTTGTAACCTGAATAGATAATCAAAATTGCTCTTAATCAGTGGGGTAAGAAAGCAAAACCAGGAACTTTTCTGAGAAAAGATAAATATTTCCTACATACTTTCAGTGTCATTGTACCTTTTTTGAAGAACTTGTTTTTCTCGGTCCTAATACTCATATCTTCCCAAACAAGTTGATGGCTTTCAGAATTAATGGGAAGATAAAACAGAAAAAAGGTGTGAGACCTTGATTGTTCAAAGAAGTAGATATGAAAATAAATAGAATCTTGACTTTGTACATGCATAATAACCCACCAGGATAGATCTACATAAGAGATGCATGTATATGAATTTTGGCATGTTTCATATGTAATGTTTGCTTCCATAGGAAAGTACTTCTTTACACAGACATATTGCAATTTATATAATGCAAAATCTACATGGGCATATGCAAATATCTGACTATGGGTGGGCATCAGTAAGCCTATTCCAATTATTTTTGATCTTAGAATTTAGTAAGTTGAGGATCCAAGCTTTCTTTCATATTGGCCCAACTCTATTTGAAATGTTCTAGTCCTCATAGATAGTGAGGAAAAATGTACTAGTACTGTATTTCTTCAGGTTAAGAGTGACAAAGGAGTCTTCTCTGGAACACCCAATGGGCAGAAAGCTTCTGTATATTCCAGTGTCCCCTTGCACTGTTCTTATGCTGTTTTTTAAAACCTCTGTCATATTCTAATAGTTCCAAAATCTGAAAAAAGCTGCTTGGGACTGTATTTGTGGAATTAATTTAGCTTACATGAATCTAACCTGTGACTTCTTTGATGTATGTATGTATGTATGTATGTATGTATGTATTTAACGTTTTCATGCCCAGTATGCTGGGTTTTGAAATATTGCTAGGAAGCTGCTGCACTGACACTAATCAGTCAAAAACACTGCCAAGGCTGACTCTTTATTTGGGCCGATGTGCAAAACAAAAGCAAAGGAAGAATACAGAGTATTTAACTGAGGGCTCAAATAGCTAAGTTGTCTTTTGTAGCTTCTGTACGGCTTGCTCAAATTAATTTATGTTAACTTCAATTTATATGTCAAAGAGTATCCATCCATACCTATCAGGCATTATTGATATTACCTGAAATTAACTCCATAATTTGACCACTAGAGAGAATTTTAATCAAATCTTGTACTCTCTTTACAATTCTACCATCATAACTCCATTGAGTCCAACAACATTTGACCAATGAATCACGACCTGTTAGCCAAGAGGATAAGTGGTTGTGAATATGTGTTCAGTGATTTCTTCTACTATTCCATGGCTTGCACTGAAGTATTGATAGGCCGGATGTTCAATGCCTTTTAACTGCTATATCTTGGAGACCTCTTTCTGGAAGCACCCTATATTTCTTGCTCATACTTTTACATTCCAAGGGCATAATATTATTTGTTGTGCAACATAAAACTCAAAAATCAGAAGTGATGCATTAATTTTATCATTTGTATAGAATTAATATAAATAATTATTTAGTTTTCTTTGTGTTTCCAGCTTAAAATAATTTTCAGAGTTATATGGACAAAGTCAAGGCTTCTATATGAAACTGCTGGGAGAGGTCATCCAGGGGTTTGGGCTGAGGAGTCACCAGTATGCTGATGACACCCAGCTCAACTTCTCGTTTACATCTAATCCAGGTGAGGCAGTGGCTGTCCTTAACCAATGTCTGAGTGGTGTGATGGGCTCAAAAATTGAGACTTAATCTGGACAAGATGGAGGTCCTATTGGGTGGGAGGTTCAGCTTTCCAGGTAAGTGATTTCTGTCCTGTTCTGGATGGGGTTGCACTCCTCCCAAGGGACCGGTTATGTAACTCCAGAGTTGTCCTTGGAGTTCCAAGTGACTTCTATGGCAAGGAGCACTTTCCTTCAGCTTTGGCTGATCCATCAACTATACCCCTACTTGGATGAGCAGAGCCTAGCGACGGTGACCCATGCTCTGGTAGCCTCCCTATTGGACTATTATAACGTGCTCTATGTGGGGCTGCCTTTGAAGATGGTCCTGATGCTTCAGTTGGTTCAGAATATAGCTGCCAGGATGTTAACAGGGACCAGTAGATATGCACTTATAACACCGATCCTTTACCATCTCGCTGGCTACCAACTGAAGTCTGGGCCCAATTTTAGGTGTTCACTTACAAAGCCCTGAATGCTTAGGATCTGGGTATCTGAAGGAGTGTCTCCTTCCTTATATACCTACCCTTCCCCTAAGATCTTGGTCAGAGCCCTCTTTGAAGATGGTTAGGAGAGTAGCTACCTGGAGGTTATGGAATACACTCCTCAGAGAGGTGTGCCTGGTGCCGACACTTTATTCCTTTCAGCATCAGGCCAAAACATTTTTATTTTCCCAATATTTTAAGATCTAATTGTTGGTTTAATTGGTTTTTGTTTGAGGATGTGACGCTGTGCTTGTTACTGTACCATCCTGAGACTTTTGTGATATGACAGTATAAAATAAATAAATAAATCGCCAGCCCTATCCGTGCATCATGCTTCAAGTTAATCATGGAGAATTAGTGCAAATCCAACTTCCCTTTAGATGCCACATGGCCCATTAACCATAACAAGTAAGATAGCAGTGCTATATTTATCTGCTTTGTGTGTGTGTTTGTGGGGGAAGAATCTAGCATTTGTGTCATGAATAGCAAATAGAAAATAAATTGTTCAGTTTAATTTAAGATGTATTTAGATTATGGAGCATATATTTCCAATGGCTGTTTTGTATTTACAGCATGGCTGTCTAGTTATACTGCCACAGTATAATTGTTTGCCTGCTGAGAATGATAGCAGCAAAGTTACTTTGGGTACCATTACAGCTAATTATAGTCTTGCTTTGGAATTTAAGGGCTCCCCTGCAAAGCTCCCTTCTTGCCATTTACACACAATGGACATGAATGTGTTTCGACTGCTGTGTGCAATTCTAGTGATTGCATTCCTGTAATGCCACTTCTAGATGCACAGCAGCTCAGTAAATTATTTTAGGGATCTGTTGCTAGAAATGTGTTCCCAACTCTTAAAAATGGAAACTGGAGAAATGGTTGCACAAAGAAACCAACACTCTGCCATTTCCTGAGTGGCTGCCTTTGCATAGGAGCTATCCTTCCTATGTGCATGAGTGGATTCTCCTTGTACAAATGTTAGGCTAAATTAGGTTTCTGGTTGCTTCAGTTTGTGCAACTGCATCGGTTTTGTGTCATGGAAAATCTGTCATTGTGTGCATTTTTCTGTATGGGTAAGCAAAAGTTGTAGGTTTTTATGTTTTGTTTTGTGGAAATTTTTCTTAGACTCTGTCAGACACTCAAAAATGTTTCCTGCTTGTTTCTGCAAAGGTGAGGAGAGTAAAATCATCTCCACCATAACACTCTTTTCATTAGATGGTAAGTGAGAAATGTTGAAATTTGTAAGTCTTTTGGCAGAGACTGTGCCAGTTCTATACAGAACAGGATCTAGCACAATGTCAACACTAAAAATGTTACATTTAAACAGTAAACAGAAGGTTTGCTTCCAATCTGATAGCAGTTAGATTCTAAGACAAATGTCTAATAAATAAGCACCAGCCAAAAACTGAACAATTCCTCTCCTTAGGGGATAGAAGCACCTTCATCTCAGCATTATTTTTTCTAAAAGTGACTGCAATGATAGTAGAATTATTCAATCCCTCTGGGAAAAAAACCTCCATTTTGATTAATGGTTGGTCTTCCATTTAGAGAACTACTCCTAAACTAGCACTCTTTTTCTACCACAACTCACATTTCTAGTTGTTCATCCACAGGAACAAATGAACTTTGATGCAAAACCTCCATGACTTTTCCAAAGGAGAGTGTTTGAATGAATGAATGCAAGGATGCTAGGTACCAAATGTATCTTTGTTTTAATGCTGGGTTCTGCTTGCTTGAAGGCAAATAGATTTTTTTTTTCTGCTCATTTTCAGCCAGTGGAAGCAGCAGTTCCAGCATTTCCTATTTTTAAAATGGCTAGGTTGTGGGTTTTGCCAAGTTATTATATGGTACTTCATCCTTTATTTATGCATTTTTCTTATACTATCTTCCTCTTAAGGTCTCAAGGCAGTTCACAATGTTAAAATACTAAAACAACAAATGTAACCAAAACTACCTCAAAAACAACTCTCCCCATCCAAATCAAGTCCTCTCAGGCCACTGATGATCCCCTGAAGAATGCGTGTCACAACCTCCCTAGCCTGGGCTTCCAATTAAAATAATCCATGGGAGTTGGAGATACACACATATTATAAATAAGTTATTTAGAGGCATCCGGCTGGCATACTTTGCATGATGTGCTGAGACTGTGCATAGGCTGCTATCTGGTTAATGTTGCACTGGTGGAAACTAGGTGGAGATATAGGAGTAAAAGGAGATACCAACTATAGTTAAGTTTACACAAGGGCGCTTGTAGAACCTATTGTGCATTATGTTTGTGCAAAACCTGTTGTGCAGCCGATTGCATATTCCACTTTTGCAGCCCATTGTGCAACTGTTGCAAAACACATTGTGCAATGGAAAGTTTGGGCAGAGCTCCACCTGTGCTATTGGTGCTTGCAGAATGGCACTGTTGGGTACGACGCAACATTTACAGGAAGTCCTTCCCAGTCAGGGACAGGCCTAAGAATGCATCACACAGAGGCGGTGCAACACTGCCGACTAAGTCTCATTGGCCCTTCCATAGATCATTTCTACACCTGAGATTGCCAGGCTTGTATCATTCTCATTTCTCCCAAGCCTGTCCCTAAAAAAGTAAATAATTACCAGAGATGCGCTTGCTTTATTCTCCCTTTCCCTCCCTCTTTATTTTCTCCAAAAGTACCGGTCAAGAAGAGACTGATCTTGTCTGCAGCTCGTCTCTGCAGCATGCAGGGTAACAAAGGGCACTTTCATATGGGGCTCGGTGATGAGCGGGTTGCTTGCATCAAGGCCCCATGGCTTGGCAGCACTGCTGTCACTCAGAAAGCCATGTATGGGTTCTGCCAAGCCACTGAGCAAAGTCTATGACGGAATCACCATACTTCCCCAAGCACATCTCATTTACTCTGCTGACAGTCACTCAAAATCTGCGGGGAAAGAAAGGAAGTAGGACAAATTATATGCAACCATCTGGATGTATCCTGTAGCTTTTGGTGAACTTGTGCTTGAAGAAGTTCCACCAGGTCATTAAAATACCCTGCTATTTTAATTTCACTCAAGTTTTATTACACTGTAGTCTTTAAGAGTAAAAATGGGCAAAATCAGGACCATTTTTTAATTAACCACAGTAGCTTTGTCAGCATTTCTGCCCTGGCTGTCAGAGAAGTCTAGATGCTTTGTTTAAATATGTGTGACTTGACACATATATTTAATATTTGCTTAAACATTAAAAATATTTAATATTTTCTGCATTGTTCCAATATCACCATAAACAACTGAATCAACTCATTTTAGGAGGTAAAGCAGGCGCCGTCACTATGTTGAAATCCAACTGGCTGTTCTTTCTGGCAAGTGATTAAAATGTGTGCATGCACATGCACGCGTGCGCGCGCACACACACACACACACACACACACACAGAGTGGTTGCAGTTTTTAAACTAAGACCTGCCGCCTCAAACTAGTGAGATAATTTTTAAAATCTCCAAACGTACGAATCCATGAGAGCTATATATTATCCATCTACAAACGGCAAGGACTTCTCAGTGGTGGTACCTTGATATTTAACCTCCATCAAAAGGAAATCTGATGAACGCCAACTTTCCTTTCAATGCCAATGTCTTTTTGCCAGGGCATTTTAACATTTCAACATTTGATTATATTAGAATTATTTGTTTTACACTCGCCCACCCTTTCTGCCAAAAAATGGCACTCCAAATGGCTTACAAAACAATTCAAAATAGAATAAAATAATGAAATGCATTAACATTTCTATCCACTATGACTGCCTTTAACCCTCTGAACTCAGAGGCATCCCATGAAGGATAGAAGAATACAGAGGCAAAACCACTTCTGCACTTCTCCCACTGCCCAGAACATTTCCATGGCTGATTTCAGCCATTTAAGTGTGCAGCTCTGCACACAAGGTGGACAAGCTGAGGTCCCCCAGGATATATTGTATTCAGGAGGCGCCTCGGGCTTCCCTGCTCTGCATCCTGGAATGCCCACCCAATGCCAGCTCTGTGGCTGGCCCTCCATTCTCAGAGCCGGAGCCAATGTGGAAAAAACCACACTGACTCAAAGATCAGAAGGAGGGTGCTCCAAGGTCAGTGTTCCAGCTTTAACCTCGGACATTTCCGAGGTCAGAGCTAGAACCCCAGCAGCTGGCAGGCATAGGATTTTGCCCTAAAATAATGCAACAAAAGCAACAATTTCAGAGAAAACAGCATCAACACTAGAAATTAAGGTATAGGCCAAAGACATTTTAAATATGTTGGTCTTTTCTTGCTTTTGGGAAGATGGCAAAGAAGAGGCAAACCAAGCCTCCCCTGTGAAGGATGTTTACAACTGGGGAGCTGCCTCTGGAGCAGCAGGGCAAATGCACCCGTGATAGTGGCAGGCTTGAAAGAAGCACTTCTCTAGAAACACTTTAGAACAGAAAAGGCTTGCAGGGTCCTAATCCATACGCGGCTTCATAGACCATAACAAGCACATGAATTTTTTCTTTAATTTGAGTTACTTTACACTGATTTTTTCTTTTTTTCTTTTTTCTTTTTGTTTAGCTGGTTGCTGCTATCTTGTTGCTTTTTAGTTTGTAAGTGTGTGGTTTTCATATTGAATTTACTTTCTCATTCTTGCACTGCCTTGGGATCAGGTGGAGGGAAGGGAACATACCAATGTAAATAATAAATAGATGGGATAATGTATAAACTAAGCCGTCCTGACACTCTAAGGCTGCATTCCCATACACAATCCTAGGAATAGGTGCCATGGAATAAAATAGACAGCTATGGGCAATAGCTAAAATAGACAGTAAAAGGGCAATCCTTTGACTAGTAGACAGAGTTAGGCCATAGGTTTATTTTTATTTTTTTTAAATGTTTTGGTGTCCCTGAGCCAGCTTGAAAGTTTTCTCTAAGGCTGGAGACGGGACTTCTAACTCACAGCAGCCCCTCTCCTTCAGAGCCAAGACAGAAAAGAGCATGCAATATCATCAGCAATGTGCTTGTGGAGATGAGAAGGCGAGGAAATGAATGTTGCGCAGGCCTGTCCATCTTTCTATGGAAGAAGATAGGAATAATGGATCGCCCTTTACTCTTTGCTACTTTTATACATGCCGGATTGGAATCAGGCCATAAAAACACAAATCCCCCCTCCCAAAGTGAAGGGAAACAAAACCCCTGTAGATGAGAGAGATGAACAAAAATGATAGGGATGTGATGAGCTGCATTGCCCTCATATTCTCAATTAACTAAGTGATCAGAGCCACACACAAAGACAGATTCCCAACTCCATCATTTATACGTTATCGGTGACATCAGCCACTTTAGAGATGAAGCTGCTGTAGGCCTGTGATACCAACAAGTCTGGAGATAAGAATTAGCATTCAGAAGGTTTTCTAAGCAGCCACCAAGCCCAAGATGCAATAAAAGGAAAAGCTTTTAGATCTCTCCTGGCAGAGGTGTTGGAAAGCTGCCTTGTTCCCACAGGGAATAACAATGATAATCCATATCAGGTTATAGAAATAATCTTCCTCATAACAACATTTAACTTCTCCAAAAGCTATTCTATTTTTTCTAGTTTTTCAAGGGGCTTCTCAGTGTCAAGACAGAGTAGAAATACTGATCAGAGCACTGGAATGGATCGAAAGAGCCCAATCTCCTTCCCAAAATAATTTTGCCCACTAGCCCCACACAGATCTGTGCTTGCAGTTCAGAACCTCATGGACTTCCCTCCCACTTAATGGTGAGTATGACTCCTTACCTCACTCTCATAATTTAAATATACTTTTAATGTAAAGGCTTCACCTCCTGTTGCAAGGTTGGAGCCAGCAGTTCCAGCATCTGAAATTCAGTCCTGTAACACAGCTTCTGCTAATGTAACAGGGCTTCTCTTCCCACTGCTTTCCCTACAGCCCTCTGCACGTGCTCCAGAAGTAGATTTGGGGCACACATGGGACTTCACAGGTTCACAGTTTCCACTCCACTAGGGAATGACCAGAGTGGGATCCAACTTTCCTCACTGCTTCTATAAAGTCTATGGAGAGATTTGTCAGATATTTCAAACAAATATGCTGTGTAAACAAATATCTCCAGGTGCTGGGGGTGGATTACCTTTAAGCTTATGGGCAAAATGCATTCCATTAAAAACGAAAATGAGAAAGCTAAAGGGAGGGTTATGTTACTGTGTCGGATCTGCTAATGCCTGCCCAGCTAAGGCATGATTTTATCAGATGTCTAAATCAGATTTTACACCCATGGACTAATCTCAGTAGTTTCAAAGATTAAAAATGTTGTACATGAACAGAATCAGCTTGCTCCAACGCATACACTTATAGAGACACACAAATTACGACTGCCTCCTGTGTGTTTCCTGATCTGCAAAAGCATCACTTTGGTTCAGCAGGCATCTAGGCAATTTTTCTGCCATTTGAAGACTGATTCAGATCCACTCCATCACATGCAAGAAGAAATTTCTAAGATATTCAAAACTTCAGTACAACAACCAGGAATATGATTAAATTATAAATGTTTCTTGGCACTGAATTTCCTGAAGGAGACCCTAACAGTTTGGAGAAATATGTAAAATTTACCAAAAATAAATAAGTGCATGTATCTTGCAATGGGGATAACACAGAAGCACTTCTGATCTAACCAAAGGCCTCCCTCAGATCCCACAAAACAGGAAATGTCCCTCTGTTCCCTGAAAGATGCAATACTGACAGTTATAATGTAAAGTTCTAGATATTCCAGTGTAATGAATGCACTTAGAATGTGAATGGCACTCATTCTAAGATCTATTGCCGTGTAATTCACTACTTTAATTCTTGGGCTGATGTCGTGTAATAAGGCCACATATGGGGTGGGGATGGAACAGAACCAGAGCAGTCTCTAATCACTTAAGGATGGAAATGAACTCATCTGTGGCTGCCAGGTTGGCTCAACGAACACACTGGTTCATAGAGGATTAAGAAGGAACACACCATAAGAAAAAGTGTGTCTTTAGAGAAGAACATGTAGCGCTTGGCAAGAATATGACCTATATCTTTTATATGATCTAATACCTAAAGATGCAGTTGAACTGAATATAGTAATAGAGCTGTCAGAAGTGTTCCATCGAACATTCCTTTGCTTTTTTCCTCCTCCCTTCCAATCCCTTTTCCTTTTCACTGTTTCTTTTTAAATAGTGACCCTGCAGGCAGGAACCGTGTTATTTCTGACCTTGAAAACCACTCCGGGAGCCTCAGCTGAACAGTGGGATAAAAATGCTGTCAATAAAGAAAGCAAACATGCGTCGGTCATATTTGGACACTGGCATTGGCATCAGCCAGGCCCAAAGATGGCCATGGAGTGGCCTTCAAAGCACTTGTTCAATGAACCCAGGCCTATCTGCCCTGTCTTCACAATCCACTGAGCTTGCATGAGTGTAACTGAAGCCAGCCCTTTTTGCCATGTCTGCTTATATCCCCAACTGCAGAATGAAGAGCAGACAAAAAAAGTATTTTTTGTGCTATTATTCAGCCTCGGCAGAGTTGGTGTGTGGAGGACCAGTGGCACCCATAAGTGACCCCTGCCATGTTTCTCTCCACCAGTTGAGAATGCATCCTTACAGATAAGCTATGCTGCATATCAGAGACACGGAGCAGAACAAATGAAATCATGTTTGTCTCAACAATGCTAGCATTCACCGAATCAATGTTTTGCTGCTTGGGGTACATTTTCTTCCCCTGGCTGATCTCCGTGCTTCCATAGGGATGTATGCAGGGGGGTTACTCTATCCCCTAGGCTGTGGTAAGATTATATAGTAGTAAGATTAAAGTGGGCCTCCACAGGAGGCAGGAAATGGTTAGAAAAATTCTCAGGCATTAACAGCAATATTTCATTATGTATGCATATATAAGATTTATAAACCATTGGAAAGATCCCTGGGCAGCAAACTGTAAAGATAGAAAATTCCAAAATATGAAAATGCAAAGATATTTTAAATCAAGTTATACTAATAAAATCATGATTGGTCACTCCTAAAAAAATACTCGTCTAAATAGAAATGTCCTTAACAGAACCTGAAAACAAACACCTGCTGTATCTCTCGGTTTATTGTGTTCATTGCTTGCCTCTAGGCATCAGCTACTCCACCAACGTTGTTTTAAAAGCTGCACAGCTTGGTCAGGTGTGTTGGGAAAAGCAGGTGTCAGAAATGTGGTGAATATTTCTATTTGCTGATCATCCTTAACTTTTTGGAAGACCCACAAATATCAGAGCAGTTCTACCCTGGAGGTTCAGAGAAGGTACCTGGAGGTGTGATACAGCTCCAGGTATATTCTCTATTCATAAGTCGTCTTCCAAAACCTTTGTGCTCTTTTGATTTCAGCACTGAAACTCCTAAAAATGTTTCCCTGTTTGTTCATAACAGAAGCTGCTATGATCAAACAAGACTCTTTTCTTGATATTTCTGGAAATATCCATCATTGGTAGAAATAAGTGTGTAACTTAATACAATGCTAATTTATTTGCATGGAGTATCATTGCAATGGACCGCTAGTATATCCCATGATTTAATATTTTTGTTAACCTTCCCTGGCAGATGGAGGACATAATGCATTTCTTACCTCCTCCATGTCTGCTTTAGTCTTGACCTCAGAGATGCTCACACTTGAAGAAACAAGTCAAAGTGACAGATACTACATGTTCTGGATGGAAGATCATTTTATGGCACAGTGGGAAAGGGATGCAAGTGTGTGTACAAAGGAAAACGCAGGTTTATTGAAGTTTTCCAGATTCTGCTTCATGAACTCATTCTGTCTCCTGTCCATATCAAATTGTAAATTTTGGGCTTTTTCCTCTTTACATTAAAAATATGTGTAGGCAGGTTTTTCCAAATTAAATATCAATTGCCCATGTCTCTGGAAGTATACATTCTTTTTCCATTTATAGCAGCATGTTGGTGGGCATTTTTCAAAAGTATGCATTTTTTCACAAGCATGCTTCAAATGTACATCATGTGGCCATCTGTTATTGTTTCTGTTTCCAGATTTCTGTTCCAAAGCTTGGAAATGCATGGACTTTAAGTGCAGAGTGTGTTTTGTCTGTTTGAGTCTGGAAGGTGCAAAATGAATAAACCTCAATTAAATACATACTGAAATGAATTCCTCATACATCTTTTCCTAGCCCTAAACTTAGATGCACATATAGGTCCCACTGAAATCAACAGGACTCTCATTTAATGTGTTTACGGTTTGGCTAGTGATGCAACATTCCACAGGTTTATTGTGATACATGGATTTGGAAAGTCAGGTAGTGTCAAATTTGTATCACACATGCCACAATTGTGTGAATTAGGATGATGGCAGATAAACTATATTCCATTGTGCATGTTTTCTAATATACTGGCTTGGTTACATTTTTCTATCTTGAATTTCTATGTATGAAAACACACATTCTCTATTTGCACATTTATACTCACCTGAGTAGTGCAGGGTTTGTCTTCTCCAGTCCAGTGCTGACACACAGAAACCTGAACAATGTTGTGCATAGAACAAGCAATGTGTCAGAAAAGTAGAGGCACAGAATCACAATTGCACCAGTACAGGCATAACATTTCAAGACCACACTGAGGTCTTTTTGAAAATCAGGCTTTACGTTATCCAAGTACATGACACCATTGATCTATGAAGTGAAATATCCTGTCTCGTGCTGTGACTGGTATGTGATATTTTAACAGGAAGCATAAAGAAATCCCTAATGTAATGAATTACGCAAAGGGACTTAGAACTAAATATTCCCTTCTTATCCCCTCAGAGCTTAGACTTCAGGTTCTGAAGCAAGAGATTTGATTACTTTCATCTTCGTATGAAAGCCTACAAATATGAATGGACAGATTACAGAAACTTTGTTAATACAGCAGGAATATTTAACTATGTAATCTCCTTTGTACAGCTCTCCCTGTGAAGCCAGGCAGCCCATAGCCAAGCAAACAAGACTTGCACAGATCTTTGCAGTCGCAGGAGGGACTCAAGGGAGCAGTTGTTTTCCTTAAAATTGTAACTCCATGAGAAGTAACCTTGATAATGTTGGGTGAAGAACTGGTCTTATACTCTTTTTGTAGATTTTTAGAAGAATTGTTAAACTTCAGTAGGATCAGAATGAATATAATGCAACACATCGCTTCTAAACAAAAGTAGTAGATGAGCATTTAAAAAGAACTTGACATGAAAACTGTCTTCTTGAGAAAAGCTTCAAAAAGATTTGTGCTTAAACATATCAGGATAAATTATTACTACTATTTCTACTAGTAGTATACATTGTCTTCCTTCTGCTTTCACAAGGCAGCTCAATTCTTTTCCACTCCATTTTTTTTTCTCACAGCAACAACTCTATGAGGTAAGTTAGGCTGAGAGTCAGTGAAGGCCTGGAGTCAACCAGTGAGCTTCATGGGCAAGAGGCGACAATAACTTTCCAGACTATACATTTCCAGCACTTTCAACCACTATTCTGCACTGCTCTCAAATACTGTGGACACATGACTGTCTGTTATCTGTTAAGTATAAGTACTGTTATCGACACAGGATGCTTTGACTTGGGTTAAAGCATACACAAGACCAACTTGGAGACTATTGGATGCATGTCTCCAAGTTGGTCTTGTGTATGCTTTAACTCAAGTTTAAAAAGCAACTTATCTGCCAGTCTGCAGGTGCATTCGGGACATTCACAATATGAGCAGAATCCCATGAAAGATATGAGTTGAATAGTTCCAGACTGACTTGATGCTTGCTCTGAAATTGTGGTAGGATTGTTTCCCTTCATGTGCAGATCCACTTCCCTTCACTGTGCACATGTGTGTATCATCACAGCATCAGTACAAAAACATGACTCAAATCATTGTGCAATAAAAGATGGGTTGGCCTGGAAAGTGAAGCTATCCCACAATGGCTACAGCTCAAGTCAAGGTCAGCTCAGGCACAAGACTGCTTTTTAAGAGTCAAACTATGTGTTAGATTAATTCTATGACATGTAGGTGAGCATGTTCACTTTCTTTCCTTTAGTATAACTGATTTGGATTCAGGATATCTGAGTAACACCCCACCCTACATGGACCTGCTTTCATTCTAGTTCAAAGACTCTTCATTGGGCGCTGCTCTCATCTGAGATAAAGGATGAGAATATCTGAAAAAGGTGGCACCCAGAATGCTGAACAGTCTCCCAAGAAAGGTATACCTGGCTTCCTGGCTTGTTTGCTTTTACACAGACAGTGGAGATGATTTAATTTAAGATACTTTTTCAGAATCTTCTGCTGCTGGTTTAAGCAACTTTTTTTTCCTATAATAAATACTTATCAACTTCATCACCAAAACAAAATGGTTGGGCTTTAGCTTTATTGTCTGGTAAGAAAAATATTTCTTTAAAATATTTGCTTGAAAGAAGGAAAAGGGAAGTGCAGGAATTTTGCTGTTGAGGACACTCAGGAAAGAGAATTATGAGGTCTGTGACTTGGGCTTACTCCTTTTTGCATAAATATTGCACCTGGCCAGATTCTTCTCCTGTATCTAACTTTTATTTCCCTTTTATTTTAAGGGCCTATTCCATAATTCCCACAGTACACTGGCATGCTGTATGCTAAGATGTTGCCGACACTCTCATTGGCACTACATGACTATATATTAGCCACAAGAGAACTGGAGTAGAT
This sequence comes from Varanus komodoensis, assembly GCF_004798865.1. Taxonomy (NCBI): domain Eukaryota; kingdom Metazoa; phylum Chordata; class Lepidosauria; order Squamata; family Varanidae; genus Varanus; species Varanus komodoensis. The sequence goes on along the minus strand of NW_025336345.1, from coordinate 2,168,479 downwards.
ATTCAGGCAGAAAGAAATCTGAAAGCAGTGAACCATCAAATGTGAGCAACTCAGGAGGAAGTTGGCAGATGAAAGACTATTGGAAAGTCCCTATAGTCAAAGCACATCTCTGAAAGGCATTTATTTCAAGAGAAGTCTATTGAGTGTCCTTCCTTCCCTAGCCCCCCGTTGGCTGAAATGACCATATAATTCATACCTCTTCTTACAGGCAAACAAGTGTTTCCAAATAGGAAAAACAGTAGAAAAAATGCCAAGGTAACTAGGGAGACTTAGACAAGTTCGAAACACCATCCGTGTGTGTCTGGACCACTTATCTGAGAATGCCCCTCTGTTGGGGCACCACAATCCCTGCCCAGGGCATGGCAGTGGGATGTGGCTCCAGAGCATGGAACAAGGCTCGGCACAGGCACTGAACAGGGTGAATCCACATAATCTGCACATCCAAAGTCCATCTGCAAGCCTGTGCAGAAATCTGGCAATGTACTTCTCAGCAGGGAATGCACAGATGTTTCCAGTCCCCACTGGACAAAGTCTCCGTTCTGCATCCTTCATCCTCCGTCAGCACTTGCAACATTGAAGAATGTCCAGGTGCACGAGAAGTTGCACATTCAACAGTCATTGCAAGCTTCCAATTTAATTAGTTTCCTATGAGACATAGAAAAGTGGGAAGGGTTCCAAACAGCAGCAGCACTGTATTGCCCAATAGCCAAAGCTTCCTGGGCAGTTCACAACAATACTAAAGAAAACAAAGTCAGAAACATAGTTGTGTCTGGAATGTGCCTCACCCCAGAAAGAGGTGACAATTTTGTCACAAGCACCAGGTACTTTTCAGCTTGCCAACTTTGAGGAGGGGAATAAGGGAAGTATTTTGCCCAATGAGCTCCAAGCAGGAGCTAGATCAAGATTCTCCACTATTAGAACAAGTCTTGGGATAGTCCAGCTATGCCAGGGGTCCTCAAACTTTTTCTAAAGGGGGCCAGTTGACAGGTGCCAGTGGTGGGCCTGGGTCGCCAAGGCAGTGCCGGCAGGGGGGACACGGGCTGGTGAGGGGGCGGGGTGTGCGCACATGTGCGCGCAAGGCAGGGATGGGGGGCGTGCATGGGGAGGCACTAGCTTGCTCGCGAGGAGATCGTTTTCTCTGAGCTGGTCCAAAACGACCTCCTCACAAGCAAGCCATGCGCGTGCCCGGTGAGTGCAAAGCCTGTGGGGTGGGCCTATTAAATGGGCATGGCGGGCCACATCTGGCCCGCGGGGCTTAGTTTGAAGACCCATGCTCTATGCAGTGAGGAAAGCACCCCCCCCCCCCCACGCCCAGTGTTCATGCAGGCTGGCCTTTTCCATTGTGGAATTTCCCAGATGTGATGGCCTACAGATCCATCATCCACCTCCAGCAAGACACATTATGGGGGTTCTGGCCCAACATATTCAGGTTGGGGAAGGTTGATATAGGCATTAACTCAGTTGATCAGTATCTGAGAGGTTAGTTGAGGAATTGAATGGATCAAAAACAGGGCAAGTGACTCCAGATGATGCCTAGCACCCCTCATTATTGGCTTTGTTGGCTAGGATTGATGGGAGTTGTAGCTCAATACATCTGGAGTGCCCCACTCCTGCTCTAAAGGGAAACGGTAGATGTGAAACTTTGTTGTCACCTTGGTGATTTCCCCTGCCTGTTGGTGGGGGCATGGGGGAGTGTTTAGCACAGGATAGGTGATTCTTGCACATACACACAGTGCAGGCAGACCAGTTCTTGTAGCACCAGGAAGGCAATTTAAGGCAGTCAGAACTGACGGTTAAGGAAAGGATTCTTATATCTGTGAAAGAGGCAATTGGGCCATACTTTGAAGCAACACAATCATTCCCAGTTTCACGCTGTGGAAGCTGACATGTGCTTGCCTGATGCAAGGACAGGGGTGGCTCTGGGAGTACATCTGTGTCCATGTCACAATTGTAGAATTAGAGAATCATAACAGAGTTGGCTCAGAAGGGGCCAAGAAGGGCATCCAATCTAACCAGACGCCAGTGACACCATCCTACTCATATAACTGACTACAGTGGAACATTGGCTCACGAACGCCTCATTTCATTACCAAATCAGGTCGTGAACAGAAATTACATAAACATTTTGCCGTAGGTCACGAACTCTGCATCAGGTGACGATCGCGAGCACTCCCGCCTTCCCTGCATAGGCATGATCGCAGTCGTGCTGGGGGGCGGGGGGAAGATGGCTGCATTCATGGTGGGAGGAGGAGATGGCCACGATTGCACCTGTGTTCCCTGCCCGAATGCGCCTGTGCCTGTGCCCGCCTTCCCCCCAGCGTGCCCACAATTGCACCTGTCTGCCCCCCCACACATGATCGCTGGGAAGGGGGGAGATGGCCATGATCTTTGTTGTTCTTTGTCACTTTGCTTCAAATTTTTGTGAGTAAAAAAAATAGTTGCAGAACAGATTAACCTTATTTACATTGACCTTTATGGGGAAATTTGACTTGGTTCACAACCAGTTTGGGTCACAACCAGAGTCCTGGTATGGATTAAGTTTGTGAGCCAAGGTACCACTCTATTTTCTTCTTGAATCCTCTAGTGTGGAAAAGCACACAACCTCTCTTGGCAACTGGTTCCACTATCGTATTGCTCTTACAGTTAGCCAATTCTTCCTTGTGTCTAGCCTGCATCTGCTGTACTGTAGTTTAAATTCAGTGCTCTGTGTCCAAAAAACTGGGATGAGTGAGAAGTCTTTTCCTTCTTTGTGATAGCCTTTCAGGTATCACAAGTTGTCTTGTATCAATACAGCTGACTGTTGTTGTTGTTGTTGCTGCTGCTTACTTGGACCTTGTTAAAATGGCTGGACAAATCTTTAGCTATGAGTGAACCACACATGTGAGTGGCTCAGTGTGTCACAGAGGTCAGAGTGCTGGACTGGAATTCAGGAGAACTGGGCTCTAGTTCCTTCTTTGCCATGAAGCCCACGTTGGGCCAGTCACAGACTCTCTGCCTAACCTACCTCACAGAGATGGGTAGCTCATGTGAGGATAAAGTGGAGAGGAGAACTTTGTAAGCCACCTTGGGTTCCTTGCAAGAGGAAGAAAGGCAGGGTGTAAATAAAGTATAATAAGGGTAATAATAATTATAGCTAAATCAAACAGACTGACCAAACACAGTCTCCTTCATGGATCACTGCCTTGTCGTGGCGAAGGGGCTTGCGTAGCTCAATGAAGCTATAAGCTATGCCGTACAGGGTCACCCAAGATGGACAGGTCATAGCAGAGAGCTCTGACAAAACGTGGTCCACTGGAGAAGGAAATGGCAACCCACTCCAGTATCTTTGCCATGAAAACCCCATGGACAGTACCAAAAGGCAAAAAGATATGACGCCAGAAGATGACCCCTTCAGGTTGGAAGGTGTCCGATATGCTACTGGGGAACAGCAGAGGGCTAGTACTAGTAGCACCAGAAAGAATGAAGCAGCTGGGTCAAAGCCGAAAGGACACTCAGTTGCTGATGTATCTGGTGGTGAAAGGAGAGTCCGATGCTGCAAAGATCTATACTCCATAGGAACCTGGAATGTAAGTTCCATGAATCAAGGCAGGCTGGATGTGGTCAAACAAGAGATGACAAGACTGAACATTGACATCTTAGGAATCAGTGAACTGAAATGGACAAGAATGGGTGAATTTAATTCAGATGACCATCAGGTATACTACTGCGGGTGAGAATCCTTCAGAAGAAATGGAGTAGCCTTCATAGTCAATAAAAGAGTAGGAAAAGCAGTACTGGGATACAATCTCCAAAATGACAGAATGATCTCAGTTCGAATCCAAGGCAAACCATTCAACATCACAATAGTCCAAGTCTATGCCCCAACCACTAGTGCTGAAGAGGCTGAAGTTGACCAGTTCTATGAAGGCCTACAACACCTTCTAGAATTAACTCCAAAAAAATGATGTCCTTATCATCATG